>NC_081804.1:14272323-14638573 GCF_963082965.1 Carassius carassius
TCACTCTGCCCTTTTACAGGTCTCGTTTAGCACCATATTTTACACTAAACTATATAAAAGTCAAACTATTAGTCTATTTGTGCTCTAGATCCATGTCTTGGTTTACACATTTTTGCCTCTAATAATTATGTCAATCTTCAGCCACAAGTTGCACATCTGTTTTCTGTTCTAATTGGCTCTCGTGGCCTCGGGTTTGTGCTCTTGTCCAGGTGTCATCGTGTACAGCAGTGAAGATGAGCTGAATCCAAGGCCAATTGGTGTTAATTCACCATCTGCTGAGCAATGAAGCAGACAGAAGCTCTCTGGCCTGAGGAAACGTCAACGTCATGGGTCAAGAGGTCAGAAACTACGAGAGAAAAGATAGATATATATGAAGAATGCTGTGAATATAGTCATTGAGGGAAACATGTCAGTCTCAAAGAGTAGAGACACTTCATTTGATTCGTTTATCATTGTGTTTGACAGTTACAGCAACGAGATTATATTAATTTATATTGTATTATCACAATACATCATAAAATATATGTAAACATGCTATATTTTTTATTATAATTTAAAACATTTCTTAAGCAAAAGAAAATCTTTTTTATATTATATTATATTATAGTTTAAATTTACATTTTTTCTTTAGATTAAGAGGTGAAAGATGACCTGAATTCCTAGTGAATTCTTAGTGATGATTCTTGTCCGATTATCATGTGTTTTTAATTATTATTATTATTATTGTTGTTGTTACTTGACAGTTCGGATATTCAGAATATTAAATAATTTTACTTTTTAAATAATTTTAATTTTTGCTTTAATGATGACAATTTCCTATTTATCATTCTATTCTATTCTATTCTGTTCTTTTCTGTTATATCATATTATATTATACATTAAAATGCTTCATTTAAGTTTAAATTCTCATGAAAATGTCACATTGTTAAAATAAATAAATAAAATAAGAAAAATAAGAAAAGAAACGTAATTGTGTAGAAATAAGCTTAACTTTCTGTGGGCAAAATATAACTTTTTTTTTCTTCAGATTTTGGAGTGAAATATGACATCAAACCAGGCCAAAGACCACAGTGATACAACGGCATAGGATGACACTGGACATGAAATAAACATGAAATATTCAGCACAATATTCAACATGAAACTGTAAACACGAGTCATTAGAGAATCAACCTGATATGACACAGTATGAAATTACACATAAAGTGTGTGGGACTTCTTCTTCTTCTTCTTTTCCGTGTCCATATGGTCCACGAGTGAGTGTTCAGTGAGCATCAGACTGAGGTGGCGGAGTAAACATGACAGCTGCTAGACAGACCCTGACAATATCAACATGACAGCTGTCAGACAGAGCTCCAGCATACGAGCTGCTTCACGTACTCTATAGGTGTAATAAAGTGATTAGCCTGATGGCCACTGCTTGTGATTATTAAACCACAGGTCAAATCCAGCTTCAGCTGCTGACTCTGATCTCTGGGAAGAAGCACTGCATCGTCTGGTTGGCTTTGAGGATGCTGCATTTTTGTTATCTTGTCCTTCTTGTTGGACGGGAAGGAGTTTCACTGGATCATTTCTCAAGCATATTTCACCCCTAAATAAATAAATAAAAGAAAATACATTTAATTGGAACCATTAAGAATTTACATATTATTTTCTTAATCATTTTTCATTTATTGTTACATTTTCCTTGTCTTAATGTTTTACTTTTGAGGTCTTCTTACTATTCTCAGTGATTCTTGTCAGGTTCTCATGTGTTTTTAATTACTATTATTTAAGTTTTCTTCTTCTTATTATTTTTATCACTTAACATTCAGATGATTTTATTTTAGCATTAATGACAATGAGATTTTTTGTGTATTATGTAATCAGAAATTGGGGACAATGTAATTTTTAAGGAATGTGATTTCTTATTTATATACAATTCAATATTATATAATAAATAACATAATAGAAGATAATTTAAATAGGTTTGACTAGTAATAGTAATTAGTAAAATATGTAATTATAATAAATATATTTATTAATTTTAAAAGCATTAGAATTATGTAAAACCTAAAATACTTGAATTAAATCAGTTTAATGAATAATTGATTATTTTTTACTTTTGCATAATTATTCATTATTTGCTAAATATAATTTCTTTATTTTAACCACAAAACAGTGTTATTGCAGTATTATTTATATACTATTATTAGTACTAATATTTTGAATAATATTAACTTTATTTTAATTGTAGTTTAGGTTTAGTAATTTTGTTATTTGCCTTTGTCATTATATATATATATATAGTTGTATTTTTAGTCAGTTGTAGGTTTATTTCAGTTCAGGCAACATTTAAAATTTTCATTTAGTTTAAGCTTTTCCTTTGACATTATCATTTTATTTTATTTCATTTTAACTAACCAAATGTTTTTAATATTTTTAGGTTTAGTAAACAGTAATAACACCTCGACCTTGACATATCTGTTGAGATTATGGGTGTAATATTTGTTCCTCTCAGTAATAAAAGCCATCATAAATATGTTATGAGAGGATCACTTCTTTAACCCGTGTGATTTCTGAGTGCATCTGAACTCAGACACCTACAACTTTATTGCATCACTCTATATGCATGAGACATCCACATTAATAACATACAAACTTTAGAGTTCAGGGGTTAATTCTAAAGATTCCAGAACGGCACTGTGTTTAAAAAAAGGAAGAACCAAGGTGTGATCCTATGACTGTATGCAAGCAGTGTAATGTAATATATTGATGTCTAGCGTATCACCTGTTCTCAGAGCAGCTGTCAGATCTAAACTCATCACAGTCCTACAGCAGTCAACAGACAGGTCAAGGGTCAAATTCAAGCGTTTGTTAGAGTCATTGTTCGTATTAGTTTATTGTTTTATAAACTTATAAAAATTATATTAAATACTAAAAACTATTTTTTTTTCATGCAAAACTCCACACACTTACGATTTTGAGAGGGGTTGCTGCAGGTTGCTATGTGGTTGCTAGGTTACCCTGGGTGGTTACTAGGGTGTTGATGCTTACTGGGTCCTATTGAAAAGTCTCAGGTCAATGCAAGTCAGATCACTTAATAAAGAAACAGCACACCTCTCCTCAACAAACCACACGAGTTCAGCCATCATTCACAAGTTTAATACAAAAATATAGCTCAAAATAATACAAGACAAATTATAAGTACTATTATTTATTAATTTAAAATTAATGGCATAATATAAAACAACTAATAAAATATTTAATATGACTGGAACATTATCAATATTGAATATGACAATATTTAATATGACTGACTCTGATTACACTGACTGACTAGATTGAGTGAAAGTTACTTTAAGGGTCAAATCATTTTATTTATGAAAACAATAATAATAATTATTATTATTATCATCATCATAGAAATAAATAAATAACATAATAATATAGAAAATAATATAAATAATATTTCAATGGAACATTATTAATATTTAATATGACTCAAACTGGGTCTTATCTTGGATAAATAAATATATAAATAATTATGACTTAATTTACACTAATACAAATACATTAAATGTTTTTTTTAAATTTATAAATTAAAAAAAGATTTTATTTTTAGAAAATAAATAATTTAAGTAGGATGATAAATATTTAACATGACTGAATCTGACTAGAGTACATTAGACTAATGAATGTAACTATAAAGGTCAATTTTTTATTTAAAAATATATTTAAAATAACACAATACACAAATCATACAAATTAATATGACAAATATTTAGAATTACTGCATATGACTACATCAGCTCACACTAATGAAGGCTAGATAAATTATTTATAAAATAAATATATACTCTTTTATAATATATAGTAAAATATAATTAATTTATTATTTTCATTTTAGAAACAAATGAAATGAATGTGACTCAATCATATCAATCATATAAAGTGAAAGACCCTTTAGGGGTCAAATTATGTACAAATGAGTTTATCAATGAGATAACAGCTGGCCTCTGGAGAAACCGGAGCAGGTTGAAGAGAGAGAACAGATGAAGATACAGAAAACATCATATTGAAATCCAAATGCCTTTTCAGAGCACTCTCACTGAAACTAAACCAACAGCAGATACACGGCAGACATAAAGAAACACACCAGCTCCAGCTCTTCACTACAACAGATGCAGTTATAAGTGATGATATACGACACATAAGTGCAAACACACCGTAATGTGCATAAACAGACTAGGTTTTCTGTGTAATATGCTGTTTTTAGGCCCATCATTAATCCTCTGGTTGATTATCTTGCACGGACACACTGGTCCACGGGGCTGTGCACGGCAGTGGGTCTCTGAACATGAGATCCGGGGCCACCTGCTGGCTCTCTGCCCCGTGCTGCGAGTGCCAATTGGCAGCGCTGGGCATGTACAACAGACAGCAGATGGGAGCCGAACAGAGGTCAGTCCAGCAGCTGATGGCATGCTTCAGGTGTGCAGCTTGAGCTACAAGAACCAGATAGATACCCATACATCTTTCAAAGCTGAACACTGCACTTTTCATGAATAGGATGCAAAATAGGGCCTGAAACCTAAAACACAATATCAGGAAGTGCTCAACCTTCAGACTGATTGATTGATCAAAAATTCTTTGTCAAGCACATGGAGTCATACTAAATATTACATGTGCTGATTATTATTGAATTTTATTATTATTATTATTTTTATCCGAATTTGGGTCTTTAAAACATAACATAATGTTGGTCTTCTGAATGCAATTTTTTTAAGAACTGTAACCAAATTGTTAATAAGGTTGCATTCAAATGTGAAATACAGTTAAGTATATTTTGCCATTAGAATAAGATTAGTAATAGTAATTAATAAATAGGTTATTATAAATAGTTATTATTTTAATTAATAATGTAAGGATAATAGTTATTGATTATATTATTATTTTTGTTATTATTACCAGTAGTAGTAGTAGAAGTAGTAATAATAATAATTAATAAATAAATAAATTATTATTATTATTTGGTAATAATAATAACAATTATTGTTATAATAATATTGTTGTTGTTAGTAGTAGTAGTAATAGTAGGAAATATTTTTTTATAATAATTATCATTATTATCACTATCATTTTAATATAATATTAAGTAGTAGAAAAAATTTATAATTATTATTTAGTAGTAGTAGAAGTAAATGTATTATTTATAACAAAAGCAACAATAAAGTATTTTATATTATTATTTAAAGTAAAAACAGCTACAACGTCATCACCAACAACAACAATAATTACAAATATTATTATTATTTTCTACAACATTTTCGGATTTTCATTGTTGGATGCAGTAGAAAAGGACAAGGACTTGCTGTTTTTCCTTCCTCATCTTTATTTTATTAGATAATCACTTAACAGAACATGGAATTTGTGCCTTTATTGCTTTATTGGATGCCAATTTACAGGCTACACTGTTCACGGGAAGTGCCTTAATAGATTTATCAGGGTAAAAACCAGCAGAACTGCAACCAGAAGAAAAAGCTTGAAGGCAGGAAAGGAAAGGAAATGATTGTGTTAGAGTAATTAGAGCGCAAATGTTCTGGCTGCATTGTTCTTTTCAAAAGACAACACTGACCCTCAGGCACGCACACACACACACACACATTGATACACAACACAACATGCAAATCAGCTGAATCTCAAACAAAGCTCCTGAGTGACATATGAACCAGCCAAACCTGCAGATCCACCACACCAACCACATTAAATAACCATATTTATCCAAGCATATATTCCTACTCAGTGTGCTTTATGTTTGTAGTGTGCTTGATGTGAAGAAATTCATACAAACCCAATTATCTCACTACTACAGTAAGAGCACAATAACCAAGACCGCCGTTGTCACAACCCATTAAACCAGCAATTTTTCACAGAAGCAAATGAGCAGCAATGCAAAGCATCTGCTTGATCTCCTACCATCTTGTGGAGATTATATGAATTACACTTCATAAAAAATGACCTTAAAAACTAAAGGCCTCAAAGACTCATACTCCACAATACAGAAACAATTCACTCATTTATTGATGACTTGCATGCTGAACAATCAGACTCTTTGATCATTTTGTATACGAATAAACGTACATGTTTTAAAGAATAGCATTTGGTTCATTTGTCTGTGTGAAACAAAGCATTGTGACATTATCCAGCTGGGTTCTGGATGACGATCAACAGGTACTCTTTATCTAGAGGAAAACAGGGGAGAGGTGAGAGCTCTATAAGCGTTTCACAGCCTGATAAGCGAGACAGGCTGATAATGCGCTGACCCACCTGTCGACACCATGATCTCGTGTTTCTTGGACCTGATGCGCAGAAAGCTCAGGTCGTTCTGGGGGTCGATGTCTCTGACTGTACCCCGGGCTTTCATGGTCAGCTGATGCAGCAGTCCTGCGTACTGCACGCTTGTTGAGTTGTCTAGAGTGCTTCTGATGGGAATGCCTGGAAATAAAGCAGACAAACAACATACATGTGCAGAGGCCATATGCGTGGAAATGCACACTTATTAGAAACTCATTTTAATAATTATTAAAATATTTTTTATAGTAACACAATGGTCACCAGAGGTAAATCTACAAATTGACTGTACCCGTGTAGAATTGTGGGGAATATTATATTATATTATAATGAAGTGAAGTGACGTGTGACCAAGTATGGTGACCACTGATCTATAATATAGAATATATACATCTATATATGACTAAATATAATATATATATATATATATATATATATATTATATTTAGTCATATATAGATCAGTGATGGTGTGCTCTGCATTTAACCCATCCAAGTGCACACAAACACACACACCGTGAACATGATATAATATAATATATTATAGTAACATCCTTTTCTATATTATATTATATTACTGTAATGTATAGTCTGACAATTAGTCTATAGTCAGTAAGAATTGTATTATCTTATTATATCCAGTTTATAGTTTTATAGTTATTGTGACGAGTGGGGCGGGGCCGAGGGACATGGGAGCGAGGCCGGTGGAGTGATTGGAGATGAGCTACACCTGTTCGACCCGCCAGTCTCGAGGCCCACGGAGGAGATGGAAGGATATAAAACTGGACCGACGACAGTGAAGGACGAGAGAGGACCAGGCCTGGGATTTTAGTTGTGTTTTGGTTTTATTTTGTGCGCACCAATCGTCCGTGAGGGGCTGGTGCGCTGTTTTGTGTTTATTTTGAATAATTAAATGTTATTTGATTGTCCGCCGGTTCCCGCCTCCTTCTTCCGGATGAATATGAAAGGTTGTATCGTTACAGTGGGCCTCGAGACCGGTGGGTCTAACAGGTGTAGCTCATCTCCAATCACTCCACCGGCCTCGCTCCCATGTCCCTCGGCCCCGCCCCACTCGTCACAGTTATAGTTTTAGTCGCTGGGATATTAACTTATCAATGGGAGCTATTATATTATAGTATGTTAGCGTTTCACGGAAACCTGGCTGAATGACGCCATACCGGACAGCGCTCTCCATCTGCCGGACTCTCAGCTGTTTAGATCGGATCGCGACGCAGAATCAACGGGGAAATCGCGCGGCGGCGGGACATGCTTTTACATCAATGCACGCTGGTGTATAGATGTAACTGTGTTAAAGAAGATGTGCTGTCCTGATCTAGAAATGCTGTTTGTCAACTGCAAGCCGTTCTATTTGCCGCGGGAGTTTCACGCGTTCATTCTGGTGAGTGTCTACATTCCTCCACAAGCGCACGTAAACCTGGCTTTACAGAAACTCGCTGATCAGGTCACAGAGACTGAACAACAGCACCAAGACTCTGTTTGAATAATTCCTGGAGACTGAATGAATCTCTCCCGTGAACTGCCATAATACAGACAGCACATCACATGTCCAACAAGAGAAATACACATGTCCAACAAGGGATTTGGGATGTTCTGATCACTGTCTGGTTCATCTTATACCGACCTACAGGCAGAAACTAAAATCAGCTAAACCTGTATTAAGGACTGTAAAAAGATGGACTAACGAAGCAGAGCAGGATTTACAATCTTGTTTTGATCTCACTGATTGGATTGTTTTTTGAAGCTGCTACCACCGATCTGGACGAGCTCACAGAGACTGTAACATCATATATCAGTTTCTGTGAGGATATGTGTATTCCTAACAGGACTCATCTGACTTACAACAATGACAAACCGTGGTTCACTGCAAAACTCAGACAGGCCAAAGACGCTTACAGGAAGGGGAGCAATGTCTTGTATAAACAGGCTAAATACACACTGGAAAAGGAGATCAGAGTGGCAAAGAGGAATTATTCTGGAAAAATAAGGATTCAGTTCACTTCCAACGACTCAGCATCAGTGTGGAAAAGTCTGAAAGAGATCACCAACTACAAGACACCATCCCCCAGCACTGTGGAGAATCAACGACTGGCAGACGATCTGAACGAGTTTTACTGCAGGTTTGAAAGAAGAACACCCATCACTTGCCCTGAACGCCTCTCCACACAACCGTTCACACCATTCACCAGCCTGTCTGAAATCCTGTGCTGACCAGCTGGCCCCGATCTTCACACAGATCTTCAACAGATCACTGGAGCTGTGTGAAGCCCCCTCATGCCTCAAACGCTCCACCATCATCCCCATCCCAAAGAAATCCAAAATTACAGGACTAAATGACTACAGGCCTGTGGCTTTAAAGTCTGTAGTCAGTTGAAAAACTGGTGCTGGCCCACCTGTAGGACATCACTGGACCCTTGCTGGATCTTCTTCAGTTTGCCTACAGAGCAAACAGGTCTGTGGACGATGCAGTAAACTTTGGACTGCATTATGTTCTGCAACATCTAGACAGCCCGGGGACTTAAGTGAGGATCCTGTTTGTGGACTTCAGCTCGGCCTTTAACACGATCATCCCAAACCTCCTCCTGCCCAAACTTACTCAGCTCTCCGTGCCCACCTCCGTCTGTCAGTGGATCAACAGCTTCCTGACAGACAGGCAACAGCTAGTGAGGCTCTGTCAAGGACCCCTCTTGTCAAGCTCCTGAAGTTTGCAGATGACACCACATCGTCCACAATCGTGGACTTCAGGAGAAACCCTCCTGCTCTCCCCCCACTCACCATCATGAACAGCACTGTGTTACGATCAGAGACCCAGTGAAACGCAGGAGACGAGAGATCCAATCGCAGTAGGGTTTTAATGGGTAATCCAAAGAGAAATCAACAAGCAAGGGTCAAAACCAAAGATCCATCCAAACAAACAAACAAATAAATAAACAGGAACGGAAACAGGAACTCGGAAGACGAGGAACTCGGAAGGTGAGGAAACTGGGTGACCGAAGGGAAGGACTCCATGCAGACAAACAGAAAAGGACTGGTTAATATAGGGAGGATAATGACTAACAAGTGAAGACACCTGAGTGCAATTAACAGGAGTGCAATTACTGTGATGAAGGGACAAGGCTTAGTGGGAATTGTAGTGCCTACGGTGAGGTGCCTAAGGGGAAGTGAGACCACTAGTGGAAACTCAGGGAAACAGAGACCAGACAGCGTGACACACTGTGACTGCAGTGGAGTCATTCAGGTTCCTGGGCACCACTATCTCTCAGGACCTGAAGTGGGATATTCACATTGACTCCATTGTGAAAAAGACCCTTCAGAGGTTGTACTTCTTTTGCCAGCTGCGGAAGTTTAACCTGTCACAGGAGCTGCTGAAACAGTTCTACTCCACCATCAGTGAATCCATCCTCTGCATTTCAGTAACTGTCTGGTTCAGCTCAGCTTCAAAATCTGACCTCAAAAGACTACAGAGGGTAATCCGGTTGAGCAAAAGGGCTGGCAAAATCACTCTGGACCCCTCACATCCAGCACACTCCCTCTTTGAACTGTTGCCATCTGGTTAATGCTACAGAGCACTGAGGACCAGAATGACCAGACACAGGAACAGTTTCTTCCCTCAGGCAATCCATCCAATTAACAATTGATAACGACTGTGGAATACACTACACTACAATATTTATATTTATACACACATACACTTATTTATCTAACACATATACTAGTGTACACTTAAATTTTGCACATAATATACCTGTACATACATAACTGCTTTTTGTAATATATACCTGCCATACAATTGTCATTGTATATTGTCATCCCTTATCTACTTATTTGTATTTTTTGTATTTTATTCTTTTATTATGTGTTTTTTGTTCTGTCGCTGTCATTCTGTTGTACTGCTGAGCTTCTATCAAACAAATTCCTCGTATGTGTAAACATACCTGGCAATAAAGCTCATTCTGATTCTGATTCTGCTTAATATTACTACATTAAACACATGGCAAATAATGTAGTTTACCTTCTGCGTTAAGGACGATTGTGCCAATAACACCATTAATGGACTGAATCCTCTTCAGGGTGTCTTCGACCTCAGCCTGGAGCAAATAGCAGAGATTAACAACATATCTACTACAATACATGATTTGAAATATAGATATCATTTGGCATAATGTGAATAAAAAGTTCACCATGTCGCCTCCTTTCGTTAGTTCCTGGTTGCTATGGAGACGGAAGTAAATAAAGTTTACATTATTATTTTCCATTACTCACAGCCGTTTGTGATGACGTCCATTAGTTTTAAATGATGCTAAACAAATATAACTGACAAATGTGTCCAGAAGACAAACATTTACAAACATAGCTCGCTTTTTTATTTGACTTTTTGTCCGACTAGCGCCCCCTAACTCATTATTTTACTTTGAACGAATAAGACACAAAGGCAATGAATATGGTTTGGCGTTTTAAATATCGCTGATATCTACACTGTTAAAACCTGTTTTTGTGTTTATAATGACACTCGTGTTTATTTTTATAACTTACAGTAGATTAAGTCTGTCAGAGTCAATATGGCGTAATATTATATATATATATATATATATATATATATATATATATATATATATATATATATATATATATAATTTTGTTGTTGCTTTTAAAGCCTTCAATATTATCGTTTAATTTATAAACAAATTTAAAAACTAACCTTTGGTAACCGGCGATGGGGCGTCAGCGTGCTGCGCGATGCCGTCACGAGAAGACGTGACGTAACGCGCGCGCGCGCGCGCACGCAGCGGAGGCGCCTCTGGAGGAGCACTGCAGGTGACAGCAGCGGCGGCGCGGTTATGATGTAATGCTGTCACGGATGGCGGTGTGTGCGCGGCTCTGTGGAGCGGGTCAGTCGCGGAGGTGCAGGCGGCGGCAGAGGCACAGCCAGGCGGACCAGGGCAGCGACTCTGAGATGGACATGGACGACGAGGAGGAAGAGGAGAGGGTCGTGGGCAGCAGCGTCAGCCGGAGCAGCAGCTGTCACAACAGCGGGCCTAGCGGAGCCGCGAGACTCGGCTCTGGGGACTCGGCCTCTGCAGGACCACCGCGCCCGCAGTCACTGCTGGATCTGCCGCCGGAGCTACTGGTGGAGATCTGCTCTTCTCTGCCCGGCACTGCGCTGCCCAACCTGGCGCTGGTGTGCAAGAAATTCAGGCAGATCCTGAACACAGAAACAATCTGGAGGAGGAGATGTAAAGAGGGTAATGATGTGTTACACAACACACAGATATATTATGGCACCGACTCCTAAATACGATTATAACGTGTGTGTGTGTGTGTGTGTGTGTGTGTGTGTGTGTGTGTGTACGCACGCTTATAGTTTCTGAATCGGAGTTTTGTTGTTGTTTTTTGTTGTTGTTGATGTAGTTGTTTTTTTTTGTGGGGCTTAAAGCCTTTAAGTAAAAAAAGTATACGTAACGTAATATTATTAATTATCTATTATTATTATTATATTATTAATTTCTTTAATAAAATTATTTTATTATGTTGTTTACAGGAGTGATTCTAAAATATCTTTGAAAATTTTTGAATACAAGAAATTATTGACGTTTTTGTAGAATATTATATAGTTGTTAACGTTCAACATCAATATGAACACAAAGGCTGCATTTTTTGCATGTTTTACATTTGATTGCTTCTTTTCATAATCTCCTTGTTTGTTCTTGATCTGTGAAGTGTATTTAGCTATTAAAGTGGCCTGAGTTTCAGTACTCTGGGTAACTGAATCATGCATAGTTAGTTCAGAAATGGAGAGTGTCTTAAAACTCATTGCCCTGCAAACTTAAGACAGCATTTTTAGCCATCAAAGGCAGGCTTTTAAAATCCTTAAGAGACTGTGTAGATAGCCAGCTCAAAAGGTTTTCTGATTTCAAAATTAACGTAAATTAAAGTTCATGTTTGCCTGTCAGTGTGTTGCTGTTGAATGAAATCCGTTATTTGAAAGTTCTGGTGCACAAGTCAAGAGAGTGGTCAAAACCTTTGGTGAGAAACACCTGACAACATGTTCAGATATGTTTAAGTGACTCTGTGAGGGTTTCATTTGTCTTATCTCATGTCTAACAGTTTTTACACTACCATCTGTTTAACAGACTTGAACACCACTGCAGCTAGAATCAAGTAGAATCGTATACAATAACACAGAACACCGAAAACCATCAACTTGTTGACCATCAACTTAAAATATAGCAAAGGAGCAATTTGTATTCAGTGCTGGTGCTGGTCCAGTTTGTCATGAGAGTTTCTCTTCTTGCAGAATTCGGTATGAGCGATGACCTGCGGAAGATGGAGATCGTGGGTATGTCGAGCCGAGATCTGTATGTGAAACGTAAGTTAATCTACTTTAACCACAGAAGTCACCTATCTTGACAGTTCATACTAGTTAAAATAATTACGGAAAGGTTCACCCAAAAATACAACTTTGTTGAAAATTGTAGATGTGTTTGTTTCTTCATCATAACAGATTTGGAGAAATGTAGCATTCCATCACTCTAAAGTCAATGGGTGATGAGTGAATGAGTGTTTAAATCACTGATAAAAATATCACAATAATCCACTCCAGTCCATTAATTAATATCTTGTGAAGTGAACATCTGTGTGTTTATAAGAAACAAATCCTTCATTAAGATCTCTTAACTTAAAGCATTGATTCTGGCCAATATATAGGTGCTTGTCATATAATTAGAATATCATCAAAAAGTTGATTTATTTCACTAATTCCATTCAAAAAGTGAAACTTGTAAATTATATTGATTCATTACACACAGACTGATGTATTTCAAATGTTTATTTCTTTTAATTTTGATGATTATAACTGACATCTAAGGAAAATGATGTCACCCAAATTCAGTATCTCATAAAATTTTGAATATTGTGAAAAGGTTCAATATTGAAGACACTTGGTGCCACACTCTAATCAGCTAATTAACTCAAAACACCTTGCAAAGCCTTTAAATGGTCTCTCAGTCTAGTTCTGTAGACTACACAATCATGGGTAAGACTGCTGACTTGACAGTTGTTCAAAAGACGACCATTGACACCTTGCAGAAGGAGGGCAAGACACAAAAGGTCATTGCAAAAGAGTCTGGCTGTTCACAGAGCTCTGTGTTCAAGCACATTAATAGAGAGGCGAAGGGAAGGAAAATATGTGGTAGAAAAAAAGTGTACAAGCAATAGGGGTAAGCGCACCCCCATGGAGAGGATTGTGAAACAAAACCCATTCAAAAATGTGGGGGAGATTCACAAAGAGTGGACTGCAGCTGGAGTCAGTGCTTCAAGAACCACTACACACAGACGTATGCAAGACATGGGGTTCAGCTGTCGCATTCCTTGTGTCAAGCCACTCTTGAACAACAGACAGCATCAGAAGCGTCTCACCTGGGCTAAAGACAAAAAGGACTGGACTGCTGCTGAGTGATCCAAAGTTATGTTCTCTGATGAAAGTCAATTTTAAATTTCCTTTGGAAATCAGGGTCCCAGAGTCTGGAGGAAGAGAGAAGAGGCACACAATCCACGTTGCTTGATGTTCAGTGTGAAGTTTCCACAGTCAGTGATGGTTTGGGGTTCCATGTCATCTACTGGTGTTGGTCCACTGTGTTTTTTGAGGTTCAAGGTCAACACAGCCGTATACCAGGAAGTTTTAGAGCACTTCATGCTTCCTGCTGCTGACCAACTTTATGGAGATGCAGATTTTATTTTCCAACAGGACTTGGCACCTGCACACAGTTTCAAAGCTACCAGTACCTGGTTTAAGGACCATGGTATCCCTGTTCTTAATTGGCCAGCAAACTCGCCTGACCTTAACTCCATAGAAAATCTATGGGGTATTGTGAAGAGGAAGATGCGATATGCCAGACTCAAGAATGCAGAAGAGCTGAAGGCCACTATCAGAGAAACCTGGGCTTTCATAACACCTGAGCAGTGCCACAGACTGATCGACTCCATGCCATGCTGCATTGCTGCAGTAATAATAACTCTAATAAAAGCATAATAACGCTTCCTTTAGTGAAAAAGTCTATCTCATATTGGACTGTTTTCATTGTAGACAGTGCTTGATTTGTGCATATTTCTTTCCTGATTCAAACAAGATGTCTTTTTCGCTGCAGAAATCGATATTATGGATAGAGGACTCATATTTTAGCCGTTTTTTAAGAGGCATTTGTTTCTTTCACACATGCAGCTTTTCACTTCACAAAACATTAACTGATGGACTGGAGTGGTGTGGATTACTTGTGGATTATTGTGATGTTTTTATCAGCTGTCATTCTGCCGGCACCCATTCACTGCAAAGCATCCTCTGGTGAACAAATGATGCAATGCTACATTTCTTGAAATAACTTTTGGGTGAACTATTCCTTAAACATTTCATTAAAAAATTAAAACTTTCTTTTTTTATGTTATATTAGCTTTATTGTACCATACATATTAGTTTTAGTAAACATTAAAAACTCTGCCATTGGTCGGACAAACAGATAATTGACTGTAATCAACCTAACGATCTGTCACTTTTTTTTCTTTATATATCCTGACCAATACATGCATATAACATATCTAATCTGTTTAAATATCCTTTAGATTTTCATTATAAAAAAAAAATCTGTTTGTTAATGTTGTTGCTGCATCCCATTACATGTCATTTGTCATTTTCTCAATGCAATTAACATTTACTTCAGCTCACAAAAGACACTTTATGTTCCATTACACTTTGTTTGGTTGGTTTGTCTGTAGAGGAAGTTTAGCATTGATGCTTGTTTAAACTAAATATATTTAATATATTATATTATAAATAAATGATATTATAAACACTTCACTCTCCCATCCCGTACACATTCATTTTCACTGGCATATGTGAATGTCCCTCTCACACTTGTGGTTCAGCTGTTGTCCTCCTTTGCCTCTCTCCTCTTCCTGTGGTGCACCCACCTGTGTACCTGTCCAGGTGTGAACCCGCAGGTGAAGTCGGGACGCTTTATGAAGCTCCTCCCTGATTATGAGCATATGGACTATCGGGACGTGTACACACACTGTATGTACTGGCCGTGTGTGAAGGCTTTGTGGTGGTGGATTCCAATCACTGCCTGTCAAGCTGCTGGTTGAAGATGCTCTTTGCTGCTGACTCTTTGTTCCAGGTTAATTGAGTTAAAGTAAAACTTTTGAACGTGGTATTAAGACCATGTAGTCATATTTATATTGATAAAAATATTACTGACTCTTTCCTTAGTTTATGAAACAAACAAAGCAAAATGTAACCAAGATAATGGCAAGATAATCGAAAATATTGTTTTGAAAGAGTAATAAAATAGTCTAATATTGAAAATTACAAATAAAAATTACAATAAAATTTTTGAGATCAATTTTTTTGTGATGATATAAAGTTTGCAGAACGGAATATGAAATATATATTTTGCACAATATGCAGAAGTGTAACAAAAAGCAACTGTTTTAATCCAAATGTAGAAATTGTCAGTAACTCATAACCAGAAGTTTATCCGTCTTGAATAATAGTCCCTCCAAAAAGACAACTTTAGAATTAAAATAACATGTTTTTGTATGGAAGTATTAATAGAAATCTTTTAGAATCTTCTTGTCCCGTTGACTTCCATTGTAAATGGAAATGTAAAGTATCAGCGCCGATATTAAGCATTTTTATGATTATCGGTATCTGTAATTTTCAAAACCGATTTGCCGATAAAACAACTTAATTTTGAAACACGTTATTTGGCTCTGATGCAGCCTGTCAGAACTTAGCACTCTGTGGCCTAAAGCAATCTCCACCCACCTCCCACCTGATTTGTTGGGAGACACGAGTCTGACCGATCAATGTGGAATTCACTCTCACTCCGTATGTAGTGAGACACCACTATTAAGACCTACTTCAGCTTCTTAAAAGTGTGTTGTTATTACCATCATACATATTACATTGTTACTTTTTGGTTTCCCAATACATGCAGTTTTTTAACTACCTGATACATATTACCATCATACATATTACATTGTTACTTTTTGGTTTCCCAATACATGCAGTTTTTTAACAACCTGAAAAGTCTTCTGTAGCACAAAGAATTGTGGGTAATATTAGCCACAAGCATATATTATTTCACTGGAAATAATTCAGGAACTTTTGGCTTACTATTTACAAAATATGGAACGCACTAATGCTGCTAACTTAACAAATTATTTAGTATGGATAGTATGCAAATTGGAGCACAGCCTTGGTTTGGTACAAACTGATGTGACAGCAGCACAAGTGCAGCTTCTGCCGAGTGTGTGCACGCCTGTGTGTCCTGCATGCGTGTGTGTGATAGACACAGGATAGCAAAGGTGCAGACCATTGCAGCTGCGCTAACATCAGCAGACTGTGTGAGATGCAAATGAGTTCAAGTCACCAGGCGTGGGTAAATATTAGCCCTCTGAGTTGTTGCATTTCAGATAAGTTGCATATACTCACACACTCATTGATCTCATCCCATCTAGCATTCTTCGGGGTTGGTTCTGTGTGTGCTGTGTGCTGCTGAGTGGCATTTTAAGTCTTGTTTTGCACTTGTTTTCCAGTGCTGCATCCCTATAGACACATCCTGGGTCTCTGGCAGCCTGATATCGGGCCCTATGGAGGACTGCTGAATGTGGTGGTATGATCATACAGAAAAAATAAAAAAGGAATGCTGACAAATGCAAAAAGAAAGCTAATATCGGTTGAAAATAACAATGTGAATGTGAATGTTTGTTCAAAACCCGTGAGTGTTGCAATGATGATTATGGTGATGAATATCATTATATTTACACAGTACAGCTGTATTGGGACATATTACTATGCCATAAAATCGTGCTTGAAAAAATATATAGAAATATAAAAAAAGCATGGCAAAATTGCTAAAAGTTAAAACAAATAAAAATACAAAAATAACACTTAAGTTGGCTATATTTTCCAGTTACAGTCTTTTTTAAAATGGAGCATTTGCCAAATGCTGTTAAATTAGAAATTAAATTAAATGTATGCATTTAGCAGAAACTCTTATTCAAAGCGACTTACAGTGCATTCAGGCTATCAATTTTTACCTATCATGTGTTCACGGGGAATCGAACCCCCAACCTTGTGCTTGATATCGCAATGCGATACCAATTGAGCTACAGGAACACGGTTGAAGGAAGCTAATGCTAATGTAGCATTGTGAAGTGTGATTCATTGCAGCAGACTGGTATATTTAAATGTAATTTGAGTACATATCATATGATAGGTAAATAGCTTTAATATTGCTAGCTAATAGCATTAGCATATATGTAGCTTGTAGCAAACAGAAGCTACAATTTCACTTGTTTTACTTTAAATTATGTAGCTTGTTGCTAAGCTACATTTTCTAGAAGTGGACTGAATTGTACTGAATGTGCGCTTTTATTGTACTTCAGATTTTCAAAGTTAAAAAACTGTACTTGTAGATGGTGTAATATAAAAAAATAAGAGGCCACTTAAGTGAACTTGAAGAGAGTTCACTTTCATGAATGTTTTTAAAAAGTGGATTTTGAAATGTCAAATTGCAAGAATTAAAGTACATTTTAAAGCATGTTTGAATAATCTTGTCATTCTTTAAAGAAGTACATTTGATGTTTTGACTAACAAACCAAGGTACTTGATAATTTACTGCACATGTAGTGTGATATCTGATACCAAATTTAATCATTTAAAAATTTCAGTTTAATCTCGATGAATGTGTAATTGGTGGGTCAAAATACTCTAAAATTCAGCGTATTATTTTTCATTTAAATATAAAGTATAATACATTGGAATTCAGTTGCAATAAGCATGCAGTTCATTCAGTTAAGTCTAAAAAATTACTTTCATTTTTCCACTTAAGTATATTAAGTAAAAGTATGCTAATGTATATTTGTTTTTAAAAGAGACTGTTGCACACACGGTGTTAACGTAATGATGCTAATTTCAAAAGTGTAACTCTTTCTTGCTTTGGTAATTGAATTAGGTTGACGGCCTGTTCATCATAGGCTGGATGTATTTACCGCCCCATGATCCCCGTGTGGAGGACCCCATGCGCAGACGGCCGCTCTTCCGCATACATTTGTGGGAGAAAAACAAAGCCACCATAGAATGTATGTACGGGCACAAGGGCCCTCACAAAGGAGACATTCAGGTAAAAGTACCATATTTTTTACCATAATGGCCCAATTTTGCCATTATATTACACAAGATATTGACCTTTTTCTTTGCAGACTGTGAAGAAAGATGAATTTTCCACCAAATGCAACCAGACGGATCACCATCGAATGCCTGGAGGAAGGCAAGAGGTAGGAATCCGGACTGATTTTGAGGTATAGCGAGGCTCTTCTGCAGTGGCTGGGTGTACAGTGAGCCCCATGTGCTTGTGCAGGAGTTCAGAACGTGGCTACAGGAAGAATGGGGAAGAACACTGGAGGACATTTTCCATGAGCACATGCAGGAGTTGATCCTCATGAAGTTCATTTACACCAGCCAATACGAGTAAGTCTTCGACATCGCCGGTTCTCACCCTGAATGTGCTAACAGTTTCACTTCCTCCGTTCAGTTTTGCGGTCGGATGGCAGCTGGTGGCAGATGTTTTTAACCTGTTTCTTCTGGTTTCAGTAATTGCCTGACGTACCGGCGGATTTATCTGCCCCCGTGCCTCCCTTCAGACCTCCTGAAGCCGGGTCTCTTCAAAGGGACGTATGGCAGTCACGGCCTGGAGATCATCATGCTGAGCTTCCACGAGTCCAAGGCCAAAGCCACCAAACTTACCGTGAGTCAGATATCCAAAAATATAGACCGGTAGTGAACATTGATATATTGCAGAATAATATGAGTTGAATAAAACATCAGAAATTACATACATTTGAATTTACTTGAAGAGAACGGTTCACAGCACTTATATCATGTGTGATTTAGCATATTCATCAGCACACGTGTTTGAATTTTTTAGGGTGACCCAAATGTCCCAGCAGGTCAGCTGACGTTAGAGATAGACCTGAACTGTCCGGTGCGTCTGCCCGACCTGGAGCACCAGCGGAGCATGGAAGAGCTCTCTCGCCTGGTGCTGGGGGTGCATGAGGAGGCCCAGAGGGGTTTACAGTCCCGGGACACCCCATCAGAGGCTGCAGAGGTGCCCTCCCCTCAGGGGGCGGAGGACGTGGAGCCGGGAGCTGCTGCCTGCAGCCACACATCTGAAGCGCAGCCGTTTGTTCTGCCTCTGGGAGTCATGACTCGTAATGAAGAGTATCCTCGCACCTGCAAGATGTGGTGAGTCTACTACTGTGCTCTACACATTATAGAAAGCTTATTAAATCAGCCATACATGAGTATATGAAGCCACGTTCATTTAAGTTTTTATTTTAACAGTATATCTATTTCTTATTATATTATTAACACATTAATAACGGTTAATAATATTTTATAAAATATTTTATAAGTGAATTAATCTGAATCAGTTACCAAATTTAATTTGTTAAGCTAAAAACATTTATGTATTGTTAGTTTTATGTCTATTAATATCAAATATAATTTATGGCAGTTCAGTTTTTATAAAGAAATAATAGACTTCTCCTCACTGAATTAAATGCTTAAAATAAACGTCATATTTTTAAATGAATGCATAATTGTTCTATTGTACTATATAAGATATATTGTACTATAAGAAAATGTTTTAAAACGTAACAAATGTAATATTAAATACATATTACAAATAATTATATTGCATTGTATTATGTATAAAATGATATAAAATAGATATTTTTAATTATTTTTAAATATATTAAATGTATATAATTTATATGTAACTTATAATAGAATTAAATGTTTTCAAATAAATTGTAAACTTTAAAGTTTTTTATTCAAATTTATATAAAGTACTTTTATAAAGTTTAGGAAATTAATAGTTAACTTAAATTGTTTAAATATTATTTACATTTTGTATATATGTAAGTACAATAAAAATTATTTAAAATGTAACACTATAAATTTGTATTATTTAAATACATTTAAAAAATCTTTAATTATAATGTGGTGTTTCTATATGCTTTCTATCAGTTTTTATGGAACAGGCCTGATCGCTGGCCACGGCTTCACGAGTCCAGAGCGCACGCCGGGTCTATTCGCCCTTTTCGATGACGACCGCTTTGGCTTCATTTGGCTGGAGCTCAAGTCCTTCAGTCTGTACAGTCGACTGACCGACCAGCTGTCCCACGCTCAGGCCCCCAGCATGGAGCGCTTCGAGGCCATGCTCCGCAACATGCAGTCATGGACATCCTGATAGCAAACCTCACACTAGTGTTCTCAGCAGACACATCCTCTGGTATTACAGACACACACACACACACACACACACACACACACACAGCACTCTGCTCGCATCCGCACAGGTGTATGTAAGCCACATACCCATACGTTTGCATTACATTATGCCTTTATTATCAGCTTTTTAATTAATTTATTTCTGTAACCTTGAAATGGCGCCGGAGATGACGACAATGTGAACATTTTCCCATAAACTCAGCTGAGCGTGCCTCTCTTACCAAGATGCTTCAAACTCTCAAATCCTGTGGTTTTGTGCTTTAAAATTCTTTTTTTAGAAGCGTTTGTCCTTGATGTGGCAACATCTGCAGTTGCTTTTAATTGATTTTATTCAGTTATTTATTATTGTATCGTTATTTGTAAAAATTCCACACCATATTTAGAAATGCTTTCATTTTTTTTCTGCCAGTGGTCACTGAAAACGAATGACTTCCAGCTGCAGATGTCAATTTTATCTCCCCCTATTGTGTCCATTCATAAGTGCCATAACACTAAAAAAAGCTCAAGTTTCTTATTTAAATTAAAAGTTCACACAAACATCAACATTTGCTGAAAATGCCCTCATCCTCAGGCCATTCAAAATGTAGATGAGTTTGTTTCTTCATCAGATTTGGAGAAATGAAGCATTGCCTCACTTATTCACCAATGGATCCTCTGCAGTGAATGGGTGCCGTCAGAATGAGTCCAAACTGGTTTAAAATTTGAATCATCTTGATGGATTTGTTTGTGACAAACATGCAGCTTTTCACTTTATAATATATTAATAATATCCCAATCTGTTCTGATGAAGAAACTAACTCATCTATAACTTAGATGGCCTGAGGGTGAGGGAATTTTCAGATAATTTTCATGGCTTTAATTTAGATCTACTGTACTGTTAAAATTGCAAGTGAACAGCTAATTGGTTAGCCATCAAATTTACAGGATTCTGTTTATCTAGCTGTGCAGCTCTCTTCCAAGTGCTCTTCCCTACACAGTGTAGACATTTATCGGAGATAGAATTCCTCCGGCTATACATTTGTATTTGACTGCAGTATTACTAGCATTTGAAAAAAAAAAAAAATCTGTATAATGTAAAGTGAATATATATATAAATGCATTGAAAAGATTAATCAGTATATTTCAGCTTTGTTTTAGGGATGATTGTGTATATGATCGATGAACTAATTTAAGTATATCGCCTGTGTTTACAACCTCTGAGTTGAGTTGCAATTGTTTTAAGTGTAATGTTCTCCTAGAATTGGCTGCTTATGTGGACTGATATCTTACAACTACTGATTTTATTCCAAAGAAGATGTAATTTCAGCAGTTTACATTAACTCCTATATAAATCATTATTTCGACTTTTTGTGGAAATGTATGCCAAAACTGACATTTAACTATTTTACTGTTCTATTTTACTTCAGTTTCCAATGAATCACGTCAAGATCTCTCACCTGTTTTTCTGGTTCAGCGTTCTGATTCAATTCAAGTCTATAATTTCCCTCCATCTTAAAGGAATAGTTCACCCAAAAAATTCAAATATACTCACCCTTAGGTTATCTTAAGATGTTGATGAGTTTCTTCATCTGTACAGTTTTGGAGAAATTTAACATCACATCACTTTTTCACCGGAGGATGCTCTGCAGTGAATGAGTGCCGTCAGAATGACAGTCCAAACAGCTGATAAAGACATCACAATAATCCACAAGTATTCCACACCACTCCAGTCCATCAGTTAATGTCTTGTGAAGCCAAAAGCTGTGTGTTCTCATTCTGACGGCACCCATTCACTGCAGAGGATCCACTGATGAGCAAGTGATTTGATGCTACATTTCTCCAAATCTGTTCAGATGAAGAAACAAACTCATCTACATCTCTCTCCATTATTTATCCATAATGATAATTTAGCAAAGCACTGTGCCTAAAACTAATTGAAACATCTGTGCTGCTCTTTAATTTCCTTGTTTTTTATTTTTGTAATTTATATTGAAAGTTAATCCCGAGTTTTTTTTTTGTAGGTGTACATTTGATGTGATTCTGCTTATTTCAAAAAACAAAATCATATTTATTTGTCAATTCCTCAATCAGAATATTGTCAATAGTTGAATTATTGTCATCCATGTAAGTTTGCCAGTTAGAAAATCTCAAAGCGCAAATTCATGACTAGTATGCACCCCGTTGCATTCAAATTCAGGGAGGTTTGCAGCTTTAGCCTTCGTTTGTTCTCAATAAAATGGAGGAAAAACATGAATGTTTTCCGACTTTTATTTCTAAGTGCTGTAGCATTTGGACCAATCAGACACGCAATTATTCATTATATTTCATAAATTATCCAGTTACCAAAATCAAACTTGTTCTGTAGACAACTCCCGAAGAGCAACTAATATCCCAAAAAAAGCAGAACAGCTGTAGACCTCGTTATAAACCGCGCTGATGGTTTCACTCTAACAGTTTCATTCATCCATATATGTGTGATCGTATGTTTGTTTGTTTAGTCTAGTTATGTTTTAGTGTTTAGTTAATAAAACTTTTGTGCACAAATTACATTAATTTCTGATTCTGTCACTGGTTGTATATTAATGTACCTTTAACGATCCAGTCTCGTTATGCTTCTAATGCACTAGTACTTTAAAAAAGTTCTTTTCTATGGCCACGAAAATATAATTTCTGAAATTGTTGAAATGAAATTACACTGAATGTTCACTGGGAGAACAGATTAGTTAATGGAAATATTAATTCTGCTACAGTTACTACTGCCAGCTGGTATAAATTATTGGAATTAATTAGAATTGTAATTATTTATATACACGTAGTCTTGAGCTAATTTGCTACAAAGCATTAGTTACTTGGACATTTATAAGTCTTAAGAAAAAATTTACAATTTGTTATAAAATTTTAACCCAAGCACCAAAATAGATTTCCTCTGGTTAATTAATTAATCGGATCACAGTTAATTTTTTGTGTGTCATCCATACATTCAAGTGCTTTGTGTTAATTTCTGATGAAACTGTTTTTTTTTTTTTTTACAGTTCTGAGCGCTCTCTTTTCTCTCTGCTTTGACGAATGAAATTTGGGAGCGTCTCGGTCATGAATGCATAGTGTTTGCCCTTCAGATCTTTCCCAGGTTTCTGTTCCAGTCCAATGCTGAGATACTCGGCCTCGGCTCCAAACTCAGGCCACTCTGTGAGGCCCGGACCATTCGGAGACCTGCCGCCAGGAAAGATGATTTTAAAATCTAGTTGGAAATGCATGTGACAAATTCTTAGAAATGTACTCATATGGTTTTGAACATTTTTGATACCATTTTCAAGAAAAAAATTCTGTTGGATGACTAAATGACCATTAAAATGATATAAATGCAAATATTTGGACATTCGCACCACTTTCACACATAATTTTACAACTTGAGTTCCCCTTAAAGGGAACTCACATGGTGTCCCTTAGGAGACTCTTTGGGGAATGCCATCAGCATTACAGCATGATCATCCTCCCCTCAAGAGCCTTCCCTTTCTGCTGAGCTTGAGAGATTGTGAGCGAAACCATATTCAGTTCAGCTGCATCTTTTCCAACATTAGGATTATGCGATTATCTCTTTGTTTGGAAAACTTTTATACCATTTTCAAAGAAGTTTTCGATTAAATAATTGAAATATGTCATATGGTGTAACTATCAAGTAAAAAGTCATTTTTCTTACACCAAAAAGTTTTAAATATATAAATATGTTTAAATATAATTAAGTGTTTTTAAATAAAATTTGATTTAATGTTATGCAACAATTATATACAATTTTAATTGATAAATAAGTGTTTTTGGCGAGTTGCATCATGTTTTACAACCCGAATTAACTTGGTTAGGAAAACGTTAACACCATTTTCAGTTGAATGCCACTAAAAATGTCATGTGGTGTAACCATCAGAATCAGAAAAAGCTTTATTTCCAAGTGTGTTTACACACTCAAGGAATTTGTCTTGGTGGCAGATTATTAATTCATAAATGTCATGACTTTTTCAGAGAGTCGCACCACATGACATTTTACACCCTGAATTAATCTGCCTTACCAAATTATCTGATATTTGATGGGACTCATTGATTTTGACACACAGACATGAGGGTCTCCAGTAGGTCTCTCTATGATATCACTTCCTGTTTTATATTATTTTTCCCCTACGTGTTGCTCACACCACATGATTTGATTAAGCAGACAAACGTTTTCAAATGGTTAGTTATTATGTTTTAATCAAGCTGATTCACAGCTTATTCCATTTTCTAATAAACATTCATCAAAGTTCAAGCCAAAAATACTTAACATTTTCATTTTAAGAACTTCTCGGGGGCTTTTTTCTTCATCATGTTATCGGGGAAATTGTATCACCTTAACATGTTTGACTTTATCACCCCCAAAAATATCAACTTTATGGTAAGCATCACTTACCCAGTGCGAGCAAAGTTTCCCCAGTAAGCCATGACAGTTCTGCAAAGTTCATTCTCTTCTTCTAAGAGATCCTCTAAATTAAAGCAGGAAGAAAAAAGAGACAATGTATTGATTGCCACTTTTTATACAATCCAGTTTGAGGTCTTAAGATGCTGTCACAAGAAGTGATTACGTATGAACTCGCTGTGAAATCTGCATGGGGAAATCTTTCATTCTCTTTCTCAATCGTACTGTTGTTTGTAGTCGAAATGGAGTCATTTAAAGAGAAATCTTCTCAATTGGAAACTTTTCATATGGGTGAAATACTTCCCCATGCAGATTTCGCAACAGGTTTAAGTTGGTCATGCGAGTACGCAAAAGATCATTTGTTTTGTTTACTAATATTATTTGGGTTGTACCTTTCAGCTTTATACGTCCATCTGCAAAGCAGGAACCAAAAACAAATGCAATTTCATCTGTATGGTCACTTCCAACAAAACTGGGTCTTTTCTTTCGAAGTATACTCGGAGGGTGCTGGAATTCATACACGTACACAGGTGCCCCAGCATCTATTAAGGGAAAAATTGATAATTATCTTTGAGTAGCACTGGATCAGTCTTCTGGTAAATAAACAATCATACTTCTGCAGCCCATTGAACAAACTCTCACCTCTGTGGTAATTCGCCAGTTTACGAGCTGGGACGTTGAACATAAAGTCCCCCATTATCTCTCGAAAACCATCTCGGATTTTGATCCTGTCAGGAGATGTGCCCAGATACTCATTCAAAACAAGCTCGGCAACTAACTGATCCTGAAGCTAAAGCGGAGAGAAACAGAACAGACAGAATTTATTTTTTTTAAATGCAAATAAAAAGGTCAAATTGAAAATAAAAGTATTCTTACAGCAGGATTAAACATGGTCAAAAATGGCAACATCTGCTCCATATCCATCCCATCTGTCCATCCTGGAGGTGAAAAGAACTGCGGAATGAATATGAATGTGCTGTAACATTTTGACTGAAGTTCTTATTTTTGGGAAAACAAATATATCTTTAGAGATTTTAAAAGTGTTTACGTTAGGCATAATATATCCCCACTCATCATCAGTGATTCCGGTGATCAGAGGCACTTTGTTGAACTCGTGGGATTGAAGAAGCTCTGCTACAGGTTTGGGAATGAACAGGCCATCCATCGTCACTCCAAAAGGAAGCATCGGATGCTCCTGTATTGAATGACGTGTATATGCAAACACACCATTTAATACACAGGAGGACTGTTTGGATATATTTGTCACAGACTGAATTGAATGTTCAGAGAGATTCTATGACACAATCTACCGTATTTTCCGGACTATAAGTCGCACTTTTTTTCATAGTTTGGCTGGTCCTGCGACTTATTGTCAGGTGCAACTTATTTATCAAAATTAATTTGACATGAACCAAGAGAAAACATTACCGTCTCCAGCCGCGAGAGGGTGCTCTGTGCTGCTCAGTCTTCCTGTAGACTACACTGAAGACATATAGCGCCCTCTAGCGGCTGGAGACGATAATGTTTTCTCTTGGTTCTAAATAGATGTGACTTATAGTCCAGTGCGACTTATATATGTTTTTTTTCTCATCATGGCGTATTTTTGGACTGATTCGACTTATACTCAGGTGCGACTTATAGTCCGAAAAATACAGTAGTATATTGTGGACAGACTTTAGCGATCTTCAGTATATCCTCTTCTGTCAGCTGCATCATACAGTCAACAATCTCCTTTGGGCTGGAAATATCACAGCCAGATGCATTTCCTACAGCCTAGAGAGAAACGTGTTACGTTTACATTAAATGTCTTTAATTTTCATTATATAAAAGAGGTTTTTCTTGAGAAAAGAGCCGGAGTGATTGACCTGAGCTAATGCCAGAGGGTTGGGATTCAGTATAGCATCCATCGCTGCTGTGCCGCTCTCTGCGATGGCATGATGGAAGAGGTTTGCCGATAATGGAGAAAGAACCTATGGGAAAAAAATATAGAAGTATTTTTGGTTTAATGACATGCTCGTTTTTTTTTTGTCTGAAAAATATTTCGACATGTTTTTAATTTCGGAATTAAAATTAATATCATAATGAGGAAAATACCTCATTAAATGAATCATCATTATTTTGAACATATCTTATCAAGTCATTTAACGATCTTTTTTTGTTCTTTCTTCTTTTTAAGAAGTCAAAAAATATTGCAAATATTTCAAAATTACACCAATGTCCGCCAAAATAAAACAGATATTATATTTATTCATGACAATTATAATATTTAATATAAAATACTATGTACTGTAAAACATATATCGCATTTTTGGAAATGATGAATAAAATGTGTACACTCACTTATATTCAGGGGTAAGGAAAATATGATAATATATCAAATATAAACTGAAATAAAGCTAAAATGAAATAAAATATCAACATAAGATAATTAAACTGTAACACATTTTATGGAAATTAGAAATGTAACCCTAAAATAAAATAAATTGCATTTAAATAAAAACTCATTTGAAAACAAAAGTGGCAATAGCACATAACAAACTCCTTTAAATAAAAAAATAAATGCTGAATCAAAATATTAATAAACACTATAATACACAGCCTGATATTTTTAGTGTAATTTAATTAAAACATCAAATTAACTTGTCTATGAATGAACATGCATATCTCCAGGACATTGTGTGTATGGTTATTACTGTCTTGCATAGCATCTTTTATACAGTATGCCATTTTATGCACGCTTCATGATTGAACCCCTAGATAATTAAACCTGATTAGTATCATGCCTCATATCAAATTAATCCTCATTTAATGCCCTACACATTGGTGCATACCACCTCCTCATCATTACATGCATTATGCTTGTAATATAATCTCCTATAATGTAATAACTCCTGAGCATGCAATTGTATCTGTTTGTAAGACTAGTTTGTGTTTAGTTAATAAAAAGTTACACTGAATGTTTGCAGGACTAACAGATTATTTGATTGTAATATTAATTCCACAATTACTTCTGGCAGCTGATTTAAATACTTAGTTATAATTAATTGTAATTATTTCCCCTTGAGCTAATTTTCTGTACAGAATTATTATTATTTGAACTATTATTATAAATCCTTACAAGTAAAGACACACTGACTCCTCCGGCAGACTCTCCAAAGATGGTCACTGATTCAGGATCTCCACCGAAGCTGTGGATGTTCTCCTGAACCCACTGAAGAGCAGCGGCCTGATCCAGAAGACCATAGTTTCCTGGAGCATGTTCATCTCCCGTGCTAAAGGGCAGAAGATCATCATACAACCTCATCAGAGACCTTAGACCTCAACGCAGCTGTATCAATCCATATCAGAGATTCTGAAGCATCAAAAACATGCACTAAGAGGACTTTATGGCCCTTAAAACAGATTACATTTAAGTTTAAAGTCCAAAAGCATATGGCCTGATGAATGGAGACCTTAACAAATGACCTTAACTACCTTCACTCCAATGCCTAGACAGGGTTATATCAAGAATTTAGAACTGATTTTAATTGAATAAATGAATTATTTGGGGATTTCTTGGATCTTTATGCTCTTAACGATTAGTTTTTACCTGAAAAATCCAAGTAGGCCAAGTCTATACTGAATCAGGACCACAACTACATCCTGATAGGCAGCCAAAACATGTCCGTCAAACAGGGACGCAGAGCATGAAGAAAAACCTCCACCATGGATCCAAACCATGACCTGATGCACCACGAAAATCAGCATTGAAATAAATAAACATATATACAGAAACATGCGGCAAAGTTCATTCAAATCAGCCACTCTTACAGGAAACCTGTCATTTGCTCCAGGTTTAGAGGGTGTGTAGACGTTGAGGTACAGACAGTCTTCTGATGAGTCAGGAACCTCTACATTCATAGACAGATTGGCTGCCAAGTCTACAATTAACTGCTTTTCCTGCAGACACCTGGGGAAGACAGAGAGGAACACAAGTGTACCAGGTTTTGAAATGAAACGGCTGATCTACATGTGCAGTTTGGTTGGATTCTCACATGAAGGGCTGTTTCGATGCGTCTTTCACTCCGTCCCATTTCTCTGCAGGCTGTGGAGGAGAAAATCTCAGTGGGCCCACAGGAGGCTTGGCGAAGGGAACGCCCAGGTAGGAATGAACAACTGTGTCCTTCCCCTTCGCTTTCACATACTCACCCTTCAGGGCCCCAAGTTTGGTTTGCAGGACAGGTCCTGCGTAATTCATAAAAAAGTAATTTTTATATTCATATAATTTGATATCAAGATTTGCTATTCGTTTCCAGTTAAACTAGTAAAGAAAGAGATTTTAAAAATCTCATTTTTTAAGCAGACTTTGAACATTTAAATGTTCTGGCAATTCACATCCTTAAAAAAATAATATATATTTATTATATACATGATATAATTTATCTAAAACTAAAAATATTTTTTAAACAAATTATTCTATATTTCTATTTTATATTAAACTTACTTTATTTTAAATTACATTGCTACATGCTATTCTATATTTAATTACTTATTATTTTTTTATTTTATATTTATTTTAAATATTATGCTTGGCGTTTTATGATCTAATTTATATCTGAATAGCCTATATGTAATTGCTGCCTCAAAGTTTCTATTTTCTGTCACAAAGGGAGTTGATATATATTTCCGCTAGATGGCGCTTGTGTACTTCAGCCATACAGTCTATGACTTCAGCACTAATTTACTTAATCTACTTTTGATACGTTCAATTTGTATAATTTTTTATTTTGTTTATTTTATCATGCTTATTGTGATTTCTTTACTCAATTGTTGTTTATTTGAGCAAGATTGATTCTAAGAGTTTCATGATTATATTTTATTTTTTATGTCACTCATCGAAAAATTAAAAGGTGTTTTTCTCTGTAATCGTAAATCATCTGATCAAAAATCTTCAAGATATAATTCCCTCCAAAAGTGGTATGTGGATATATTTTCTGTTTATTTACAAGTTTAATGTGACATGCGTGTTTTACATGTAACTGAATGTGTGACTGGTGTTTGCTGTAGGCTATATTTTGTCCTTTTTACTCAGTTCTACAGTGTTGATGTTGCGGTCTATGTTTGGCGTCGATGAGTGCATTAAACATCTGTGACTAAGGGCGGAATACTAAATATAATGACATAGATCATGTTTGATAACCGATTGGTTCATATGAACCCCTTAACGTTTTTTTTTTTTTTTTTTTAGCAAAACACGTTCAACAACACCTACGTGCACTTTCGCCCCTTTACCGTTTATTTATTACCAGCGCTGTTTTCCGACCCTTCACCACTTCGCCAAATTTGCGCTTGTCTGTTTATGTTACGCGTGACAGCTCGTGTAAATGCAGTTTTCTTGCATGCATAAAAAAGCTGTTTTGACTGTTAGCCTACTGTTGTGCAAGTGAATGCGCTCGTTACGTGACGTACCATCCTTTTCTTTGACTGTGTTTTGTAGACTCAGCTGGATCAGGACGCAGAGAGAAAACACGACAGATCCTCTCATCGCCATGCGTGTCCAGTCCTACAGCAGAATGAGTGTTCAAGCGTCCTGCACACTGTCAGTGACACAACTGCGTAATCTGGGCACACTTTGAGCTTTGCTATAGGAACTGTGGTTGCCAGATTTTTTAAATCCTTGTGAAATCTTGACGCTTAACTTTGCTCAGGGTTAATCAAATTCAGTCCAATTGCCAATTAAAACGTTCTTTTTAATTTAATTCTAAAATTGAACGCGTTTCAAATAAGCCCAATACCAATAAACTGACAAAGGGGTCCAAAAATACTTCAAAAAAGGTGTAGTTCACTCAAAAATTGAAATTAACCATGATTCACTCAGCCTCAAGTCATCCTAGGTGTACGTGACTTTCTTCTTTCAGACGAATACAGACGGAGATATTCCAAAAAATGTCCTGGCTCTTCAAGCTTTATAATGACAGTGAATGGCTGTTGAGATTTTAAAGCCCAAAAAACTGTTCATCCATCATAAAAAGTGCTCCACATGGCTCCAAGGGGGGAATAAATTCCTTCTGAAGTTAATCAATGTGTTTGTTTAAGAAAAAATATCCATATTTATAAACTTTATAAACAGTAATCTCTAGCTTCCTCTAACTGTCGTACGCACGTTCACGAGAGAGTGGCGTCCAGCGGATGATGTAGTCGTAGCATAAGGTCCAGTGAGAATATGTTAAGTATCGTGAGAACCAAGTTTTGTTTCAGGAGCAAAGGAAGCAAAGTTTCCTTGGTTTAACAAAGCAGTCTCCTCTTGGCTTAGATCTAAATCCTCCAGCGTTTTTCTAATTCATGACCAGTGTTCTGCGTTCGTCACTTCTCACCGGAGTTTACGCTACGCCTACATCCAGAGGCGGATAGTACTGAGGTATTTTTACTCTGCTATAAAAGTACTTTTCAAGTGTCTGTTTTTCATTCCAAAGCATAATAATGTATTTTTACTACACTGTTACATATTGAATATCATTTAATAGTTAATTACATTAGAAATCTATTATTTTCTTACTCAAGTAAAAATAATTCAAAGATTTACTTGAGTAGGAGATAGTACTACATTATTAATGTTATTAAAGGTAAAAAAAACAACAACAACAACAACTTTCAGAAGGCCTTTATTACCAACAACAAATCATACAATAATTTCATAAATGGTATTTATTTTTTATGTATTTATTATTTATTTATATGGGCTATACATGCAATACTTTATATTTAATTAATTAAAATGCAGATTTTCTTCTTCTTACAAAACTATTTCCAACATTTTGGATTTTTTTTTATTTTAGATTTATTTTGTTTTAATTTATACGTACTATATACATACTATATGCATCTTAAACTGTTTTATACATTCCTTAATGTTCAATAAAAACCAGGACACGAATTTCTGTTATTCAACTGTGTAACATTTTGTCTGTTTTAAGAAGCATCAAATGCACAAAATTATATCTCTAATTATTATTATTATTCATCATTTTTAATAATTCTTGTTTCGTACCATTTTTATATTTAATAATGAGAAAATTCATACATATGCAATCATGCAAGTGTTTTTTTTTTTAAATTACTATCTATGTTTTAAGAACCAGGTTTCCCACAGTATTCAAAAACCTGGATAAATATTTTAAAAGCGTGATCTAGATCTAGAAAGGTCATGTAAGGTCAGTTCTAGTTAACTTAGCGATGCTCGAGTCGCTGCGGTTCAGCTACATGATGACAAAATGTGCCTTTAAAACCTTGCGAATGGAAATATCGTGCAGTTTCATATTTGTTCTGACTTCTGTGTATAAAAATGCTAGACGCATCGGGCCAGTGGCGCAATGGATAACGCGTCTGACTACGGATCAGAAGATTCTAGGTTCGACTCCTGGCTGGCTCGATTCTTTTGAACTCCGATTCGCTAGTTCATTTGGTTCACGTTAAAAATGATACTCCGACAAACACTTTAGGGAACATATGCAGGGCACACCCTATTTATACAGTCTATGGGCACACCTCACCTATAGGGTGCATGTGAAAGGTCAAGTTAATATGTGTTACTGCAGGGAGTTCACAAAAACAAGCGTTAGAACTTAACGGAATGACTCCTTTACGTTTATATACGTTTCGCCATAATTTTGTTTATCCACAGCACAATGAAAAACGTCCCAGCTTTTGGATAAACAAATATGATTTAAACCAACACTAAACGTAAAAGGTAGAGCAAAGTGGCTAAAAAGGTTTTATAATGAAAGGAAATGTTTTATAATTTTCTGAATTGAATCTATTGCTAGAAGACGCCGCGAGAGGGCAGTAGACTTGCACTCAAAATCTACAACAAATACAATAATTTGAAAAAGTTAGTTTCGCAAATAATTTTACGGCGTTTTTTTCCTTTAAAAACGCATTCCAACAATAAATCAGTTCAGACGAGTTCAAAAGTCTAATTTGACATGTTATTGAAATAACGTGAATAGTAACATGCCCGTTTGTGACTATCCATGCCTGAGTCTATCAGCGCCGTAAAATAAAGATCCGAATCGGAGTTTAAAAGAATCGAGCCAGCCAGGAGTCGAACCTAGAATCTTCTGATCCGTAGTCAGACGCGTTATCCATTGCGCCACTGGCCCGATTGTACAGCTACGTCTTAAAAGGGGTCAAGAATAACCTGCACATGAACAAAACCAATATTTCTACTTGACATAAATTACATTCGTTGATATTTACACGTCGTAAAACAGTGTATTAAAGCTCATATACCAGAATCAAATGTCGTTTGGAATAATTTAAATCAATTTTACATAAGTATATGCATAATGTCGGAAATATTTTATATTTAACATATCATTCCTGAATTAATATGAATTGTGGACCAGTAACGACTGGATAAAACACATTTTAAGATTGATTAAGATCCAAATGATTCAGTACCGAGTGTGAACTTCTGCACGTGTTCAGAGAAGCACATGGACTGAATAGTTCTGCTTAAGTCATGGCAGCATCAGTGCACGAGACCGTCCTCATCGGAGTATGTGATGGAGTTATTGACAAGAAGAAATACACATCTTATTGCACAAACAAAATTGGAGATAAACCGGTAAAGGAAACACAATTTGTCCATATGCTCAGGGTTTGTGTCATGCTAACTGAAGTTAGCTTAGATCTCTGCTTGACAGCTGACGTTACTTGATTATCTTAGTTGATTCCTAATGTAGACAGACAATATTTTTGACAAGTACGCGAAATTTAATCAGATTTCTGTGCTTGCGTTAGTGAATATATATATATAAAAAAATAGTTTTTAAGTAATTAAGGCTATCGTTAGCCAGATGGCTAACTAGGGAGCTAACCATACTAACTCGGAAATGTAAGAGTCATGACAAACGACTTTTTATTTTATTTTTAACGATTTATTTTATTTATAACTTTATTAATCTATAATACATTTATAACTATATGTGTTTTGAGGTTAGTATCGCAAAAAAAATAAAAAATAAACCAGTGCTTTCTAATTATGCGAATATAATTGGCAAAAATATTTTTAAAGTATAATATAAAGTAAAAATATTCAAAAGTATTTTTAGATTTGGAACATATAACAAGATGTGTGTTTCTAAGTATATTGCAATTATCACAATAGGTATGCATGATATCTAAAATAAGTATGAATCAAATAAAAAGTCTATTGTTATTATACACTGTATTCATTTTTATTTTGTGTTGTGAAACGTTCTAGCACTTGTGTATGAGAAAGGCACATTACATTTTTTTTTATTTTTAATATTAGGAAAAATTATATATTTGTATGGTTGCTTCCAAGGGGTGATGTTTAATTTGTGTGATTAATTTTACATAAATGTATATTTCTATCATGACAGGACCTGCTTCCAGTAATCACTCTGCAGCATCCCACATGCAGTCTGTGTCAGAGAGGCCTGTCCCACGTGGTGCAGGTCTACTGTCCTCTCGCTGCGTCTCCTTACCACAGAACCATCAGTGTGTTTGCTTGCACCTATCCACACTGCAGCGGCAAATCAGAGAGGTGACAGCTTCTCATTTTATATTATGGCATTATTTACATTTAAAATGTGCCCTGTTTCCAGAACTGTTCCTTAAAACATTTATTTTTTGGACCATTTGGCCATGTATATGTACCTAGTTGGATAGTCCTGCGCTCTCAATGCTTGGAGGATGACATCAAAGCAAGCCAAGACGACAAAACCACGCCATGTACAGAATCTGCAATGTCCAGGACAGACTGGTGTGATGAAGCTGATGACTGGGGGATGGACGATGAAGAGCAAGTGGCTGAAAACGGCGTACAAATAACAAATGACTGTATCGGTGAAGGAAATGATGTCAGCAGCAGGCTTCAGGACCTGTGCATTGATGGAGATCATCATCAAAGTGCCCTCCCACCCAACGATGTGCCTGTTTTCCAGCCGTTCTACATAAGTGTAATGGAAGAAACAGACTTGAATGGATTTCATGACACGGATCATGAGAACGAACTGCTTAGAGCGTATGAGGAGAGGGAGGGAGTGACAGTCGAGGAGATTCAGAGGTGAGGATGGATTCTACAACAGAAACTACAGTGATGTGTAAACTGTCTATTAATCACCTCAGTTTCTATATTTTTTCAGTTGTGGAAGTGGGGGCGCCACTCAGGAGGAATACGAGAAGGCCACGGCCAAGCATGGAGATGAAGTGTTCACCAGTTTCATGAAGAAAATCTCTCTTTGTCCTGAACAAGTGTTACGGTGATTGAATATGTTTACACTGCTGTTCGGCAAAATGCTCCAGACTGCAACTGAAATGGTCAAAAGAATTACAGATTTGCTAGAATTATGCAAAATGTTCAGTTGGGAAAACTTTGTGTTGATGTGTGTTTCATCAGAATTCATCTTGTTAGCATGTGTGCTAGTGCAGGGTTATCATCGCTAACTAAAACCATTAAAAATTATCACAGCATTAACTGAAATAAAATATTGCAGCTAGTTGCTAAAAAAAATAATAATAAATTGTGCGCACGATTTACTTATTCGTTCCCTCAATGTACTAAAACGTGCACACGATTACTATTGCGTTCACTCGATTTGCTAAATCGTGCGCACAATTTATAAATCGAGTGAATGAAATAGTAAATCGAGGGAACAGAATAGTAATCGTGTGCACGTTTTAGTACATTGAGGGAACGAATAAGTAAATCATGCACACGATTTAGCCTAATATTATTTCCTGCATGTCATGTGCGGGGCTCCGTACAAACTAGTTAGAAATGACAAAATCACACAATAAAAAATTGCAAATGAAAACAATATTTCAAAATCTAATTTAAAATAGTAACACAAATATATGTATTATTAAATATATATGAATTTAAAATATTCATAGAAAATAATTGAATAATTTAAAATAATAAATATATATGAATTTAAAATAATGTGCATCACTGATGCCGGTTTCTACATAGATAGCTTGTTATTTGAATAAGACCACCTCCGAGCCATATATGGCTACATACCCGTGAGAGGGGCGGGGTCATCCGAGCATCATTATCATTTAAAGAGACATGCACCCATACGGCTCGCTGTGAACAGAGCTGTTTTTGACAAGGTAAAAAGGTGTTGTTTTACTCGACCACTGAGGAATTTTAACCATGCTACAGACATTTCACGTGGACTCTTAAGAATCATACCAACTTGTGGAAAATGGGCATCCGATGTCATCTTTATTTAGCCACTGAAACAGTTCACAGACTGAATCGTCAGTCATTTATTGGTTAAGTTCGAACCTTAATGAACCAGTAACCATAACTGTATGTTAAGTTCTTAAGATTAAAAACGTAAAAAGGAGAGCGGAATAAAAAATTATGCAAAGTTTATAGATGCAACTGTCAAACACGAGGCACAAGGGGGTGATTTCAAATGAATTTGTATGATGTAACATGATTTTTAGAAAAAAGCAGGAAGGTCCATCCCGAAACATAACCGTCATAAACTTTTTGTTGTATTATGGACCCAATTATTTTATTATTTACTCATGTGTTTCCTCTCACCTGATAGATATAGTTGGGCGGGATCACCTCTGTTTATATCAGAGGCTGTCTCTGATGTTAGTCAGACGGTGCCGGTCTGTGCTCACTGCGGCAGCCCGAGAGTTTTTGAATTTCAGCTCATGCCAGCATTGGTCAGTTTGCTCAGGAGTGTAGACACAGATTCAGGTAAGTACAGATGTTCTACAATACATTTAAAACCAACATTTTTATACATATTTATTGTCCTTTTACTGATTTATTTTGGTAAGCAGCTGTAAAATATAGTGCAATGCACAATTATTAATAATATCTCAAAATAACCCTCTGATCCTGCATCCTTTCAGGATATATTTTGTGATAACGAATGGCTGACTGTACATCTTGTTATATTTTTTTAATGTTTATATTCTAAGATTGATTTGTTTTTGTTTTCTCAGACGTTTCGCTGGAGTTCGGAACAGTTCTTGTGTACACTTGTAGAAACAGCTGTTGGAAATCTGGATCAGCGGCTCCAGTGGAAGAATTTGTTGTCGTTCAGCCAGACCCAGACCAAAAGCTCTTCAAATGATATAAATTATCATCATTAAAGATTTTTTTTCAGTACAACTTCATCTTACTTATTTAACGTATTATATTGTTTATTATTTAATATCATGTTTTTTTTTTATTATCTAAAGGAATAGAAAAAAATAAGTATTCTGAAAGTTTACTCACCCTCAGGTCATCAAAGATGTAGATGAGTTTGTTTTCTCACAAGAACAGATTTGGAGAATTGGAGCATTACATCACTTGTTCACCAACGGATCCTCTTTCAGTGACTGGGTGCCGTCAGAATGAGAGTCTAAACAGATGATAAAAACATCACAATAATCTACAAGTAATCCACACCACTCCACTCCATCAATTAATAACATGTTGAAAAGCTGCATGTTTGGAAGAAACAAATCCATCATGACAAGATAACTTTCCCACTGGAGAAATCAATATCATCGAGAGAAGACTCAAACTTTAACCAGAAGCAACAGTTTGAAGTTAATAATAATAATAAAAAAAATATTGTAATGGATTTGTTTCTTGCAAACACACAGATTTTTCTTTCTTTCTTTTTTTGTTTTAATATTCCTTTAAATTTACAGGAATCTGAGGAAACTTCAGAAATTATTTGTCAGTAATTAACCCCTTCAATCTGAAATATTCTGTTCTGAATGATTCATGTACAAAGGTGAGTGATGATTAAAAATATATAAGATGTACAGATTTGTATGTGTGCTTTGAATGGAAGTCAAGTCAGAATGATAATGTTATGGATAAATGAGCATTCATGACATGCACAGGTGCTTGTAAAGGGGTGATATGATGCAATTTTAATTTTTCCTTTCTCTTTGGAGTGTTACAAGCTCCTGGTGCATAATGAAGATCTGTAAAGTTGCAAAGACTAAAGTCTCAAATCCAAAGAGACATTCTTTATCACAGTTTAATCAACCACGTCCTCCTAAAACGGCTTGTTTAAACACGCCCCCCACATGTCTACATCACGATGTGAGAAGATTTGCATAACACTGCCCAAATGTGTCCAAACTGCGCTTCTGACTCACAGCCTTTGCTTTTTATATTTAAATAATTTGCCACTGATGATTCAAAAATAAGTTTTGAGCAGTGTTGAGTAGCGCTTGTTTGTCGTTCCTCCAGACATGGGGAGGTATTCCAGAAAGCAGGTTATGTGACATACCTGGGTATGTTTACGAGTAAGTAAGCGGATAACCTCAAATTTCGGTTCCAAAAACGGAGGTAACTTACAGGGTATGTTAGTTGTCATATACAGACTATATAATGATATGTTAATGAGGAAAGCGCTAATATAAGTAATAAATAAGGTAATATATTATTCTAATATGATTATTTATTTTATTGGCATATATAAGAGTTATCTATAAATTATGTATAAATTATAAAACAATATGACAAGGTAATGTTTTAACTTTTGTTTAAATGTTTATCTTATTTATTACATGTTATATCTCACACATGGAGTATCATTTTATATAATGTCTAAATTCTAAATCAAAATACATATCCGATATGACTTGATGTATAATTAGCATAAAACAAACAACATAATTCACATTCTCAAGGATTAAAGATTAAATAGAAAAAAATAAAAATGATTGCACAGCCATCAATCAGGTGGCGATATGCACTAAGCATGTAAACGACTAATGAACAAAAGAAGAAGAAAGAAACAGCTTGGCGCGCTTTTAATTAGCGTCCGTTTCTATGGTGACTCGTCGATTCGTCGTTCTGTTGAGAATGTCTTGAGTCAGGAATAGGGTGACCACCTGATAATAAGCCCAAGGGGGGACAAGGGGTATGTTTCTGAGGGACAATGTGGGACACTGCCTTGTGCGGCAGTGCCCCCACACCATGGCCAGACTAACTGATAGTGGTTTACCCATTTCTAGCACATACCACCTTACATGGTATATTAATAATGCCCTATTCCCCTAAACATGTGTAACTGCTGATGTATGCTCATGACAGAATTGGCAGATGCACTTCCACTTAAGATTTACTTTAGCTATTTAATTTTATTTATTTTTCATTACAATTTATTCACTTAAAATAAATTATAATATAAAATTATAGGATTAAAATGAATTGTAGATGCTCAACACCACAGGAACAGTTAAAAAAAAAGTCTAAACTCACAACTCCAGAGGTTCACAGGGAGGAAGGATGGTGAACTCGCATGTTAGTAAAGGCAGGCGCATAAAAAAAAAGTTTGAAACAGGACACACCTTCTCTTTTTTTAATTAATGATGGCGGTGCCTCAGAGTCTCTTTCTCCATTTTTCGAATTGGAAAGCGTGCATCTAAAAGTTCCTTCCCAGTGTGTCTGGTATGCACGTGCGTGCGCTGTCATGACAACAACGAAAAAGTTGACAACAACCTAGTCAGCAGTTCAACTGAGGGGTGGGTGTGGCAACAGTGGAGTGCTGAACTGTCAAGTAATGTTTGTTTGGCTGCCTGGGGCTCGAGGATATAGAGCGACCAACTTTTTTGGAGCAAGCATTGATTATGCGTGACACAGTCTCAATTTGTGGGACGCATGAATTGAGCTTAAAACGCTGTGCGCGCACACGCTACGCGGGACGGGTGGTCACCCTAGTCAGGAACATACTCTGAGTTGAATGAACTTACTCCCAGATGCGTTTTTGGAACCACATACCTCGAGTAAGCAAGGTTTGGGGTTAATCAACTGAGAGTTCAGGGTTTAGTTCACGGTAAGTTAACCCTGCTTTCTGGAATACACCCAAGGTTTTATGTTTACGTAGCTTTATACGCACTGCGTAAAAAGACAGTATAAGTCATTATAATCAGTAATTATGTCCCCACTGGATGCAACAAATACCTCGTTTATAATGGGTTTTATTGATTTTCTCACACGCTTGAGGTATTCAGCCAATCACAACGCACTGGATAGCTGGCCAATCAGAGCACACCTTGCTTTTCAGACCGATGAGCTTTGTAAATATATATATATATATATATATATATATATATATATATATAAAGGCGTTTCAGAAAGGCAGGACATAGAGGAGAAACAATAATATACATTATGTCGAACATAATGTGTTTTTTAAACTGTATAAACATATTGCATTACACCAAATAATGTTCTTTTTAGCAGCATCATATGACCCTTTTAATAAAAATAAGGGCATTTGTATTGTACATGTGTAAAAGGTCTTAGCACCCGTTAATAATATGGTTTTGTTGATTTCTCCCAGAGTATTTACATAATTACATAAAAGAGAAATCACAATCCTGAATACTTTAAACCTCTTATTTCCATAGCTTATTTCTCAGCCGCCACATTCTATGCGCATGCGCAGTGAGAGCAGCGAGCGGCTCGGGCTTTTCTCTCGCGAGGAAGGACGCCATTATCGGATCCTCACAAACAACACGAGAATTCATCATTCACACGGTAATATAAACCCCTTGGACGGGCGACACCTGCTGCTCTCCGAAACATGTCGCCGTGCATCATAGAAATACACTTTACCCTGCGGTTCTCGCCTCAGCTCTGTCTTGCTGAAGGGCACAAATGAGGCCTGTTGTGTTTCACCGCTGCTGTTTGAGCTGTTGTTAGCAGAAGAGAGCTAACAGGCTACACCAGCGCGATCGGTGCAGTCTGCTAACTGCACTGTAGCGCTGGGTTTATTATTAAACTATTAGAAACTTCGTCACCGCGGTATGAACGTGTTTCAGGGCAGGTCACGTTACTTTGGTGATACCATGAACCGAGTATTGTTTCCATCCGTTGGTGAACGAACTGTGTTAATATTATTGTAGGAAACTTAAATATTGTAGTCTTGTGTTCTGGAATATATAGAAATACACACATTAGTAGTCAACATTTTGGAATAATTAAGTTTTTAATATTTACATTATATAAACTATATATATATCAATATATATATATCGATATATATATATCAACCTTGGTTGAGCATACAAGACTTCTTTCAACATCATGATATTTAATTAATAATGGTAATAATAACAATTTAAGAATAGTATGTTTTCTTAAATTGTGTATTTATTGCACAATTATTTTTCAGTGTCTCTTCAATAAATTGCAATTCATGTCATTTGTGGAAGGAAATGTGTTTCAGTAATGGATAGAACCATTGTAGGGTCACCTTCAGTACCACAACACCCCTCAGGGGGTCTCAGCGGGCTTTTGGGCGTTTTTTTAAATTAATTTATTTTTTTATGCCAAGGACATTGATGTAAAGATTACACATTTACCTCGTGGTTGCTTATAATATAAACATTAAAATATCAAAAACACTTTCCATGAAAGTGAAGGAAATAAATGAAAGTTGTTAATCCTTCCCAAAATAATAACACATTAGCAAACAATTCATATAACACTGATATCAGTGTAAATTTAGTATTATTGAGAGATTAAATGTATTTTTTCATATTTTGGAGGCATTTCTGTTTTTGTATTTTCTGATGTCATTTAAATTTTAAGTGACGTTGTAGTAATTGTGTCGTGTGTTTTTGTCATGTATATTTATTTATTTATATAAATGTTGATACAGTTTTTATTGCAGGTAAGCTTTATTTATTTAAATCAAATGAAAACGAGAAATGTTGCTTTGGCAGCTACCAGAATTAAAATAAGTTTTATTTTTTTATGTCAGTTAATGTTTCATCGATTTCAAGTAACGAAATAGCACTTTGGATTGAAGAAAAGCGCATTATAAATAAACACATTATTATTATTATTGCTCTAACACAAGCAGCGCTCAGTTATTGTCCTCTCTCTGAGACGCAGGTTTGAATGATGTCAGAGCAAGATTTGGTGGAGATCGTCCAGATCGCGGTGGCAGATTTGAACCACGAAGGACACCAAGCGGGTAAGTCCTTCTCTGAATCAGTAAACACATCCGTTTAATGGCTCGCGTTGGTACTGTTTGTGGCTTTCTACAGAGCTTTTTTTAATTAAACTAGATGTCCTGGAGAATAATGAAGACGCCGATCAACCGTGCAGGAAACGAGCAAGACTGGACATAAGCCAAGAAGCATCTATTAAGGTTAATAGAGATGATCAGTTCAACTTGTATCAGCTTGGACGTTTGCCATGCTCATGTTTTATTGGTGTTTCTCTCTCAGGCGATGCTGGTGTCCATCAGTCAGGTTATCTGCCAGCGGCTGGACAGCATGGAGGCCAAGCTGCAGGTGCTCGAGGACACCTGTCGAGGGTTAGTGGAGAAGCTGGACACAGTGATGGGGAAGAACCAGTCGACGATCCATGTCCCCATGGTGTCAGGGTCCCCGTTCGGAGCCACTCAGACCTGTGATAAAGTACGCTGGTGAGTGCACCACAGATGACACCCGGATGATTAATTCAACAGAAGTTTCACCATTAATTCAAACCTGACTACGCTCTTGAGATTGGTTTTAGAGACTGATGAAATCACTTAATGGTGAATTGTCTTGAGAAAAGTGGAAAACGACGTCCAGTCTACCTTTATTTGGGAATATTTGAAGATCTGCACGACCTTCATACACGCTTTTCAACTAACATCACCTTCCCTTGAGTCACCAACGCCATCCAAAACAAGAGCGCACATATTATTGAGCTGTGCTTCTCATCTGATTCACGACTTAGACTGTAAAAATGAGTTATCATGCAGAAATAAATAAAATGATTATTGCATTGGTTATCTATCAATATTAAGAATTAATTGATGTATGTATATTTTGGGTCTATTTATTAATATAAAGGCCTAAAATATTTTTAAATAAACACTTTTTTGTCTTTATTATTTATTTATGATTAAATATGTGTTTTTAACAATTTTGTGGTGGCCTAAAATATAAATTAATATTACACTTTAATTGGAAATCGAATGATTGTTTGAAAATGTTGACAAAATAATCTATGGCATTAATGGTCTCAATTTTTGGACCAGTCCAAATTTTAGTGGTTAATATCACACATCAAATGAGAATTTTATGAATTAATGACAAAATTACATAATCCATGCCTTTAACATGAGTATGATACTGATAAAAAAAACCGGGTAATTTCTTTCATGTTATGCTGGATACTCAAATCTGGCCGGTATTCAAATTCAATACAATTTTGCAGAAATATATAAAAAATAAAACACAAAACTCAAATCATTTTCAATTCTGAAAATGAATTTAGGAATTGTAACATCATTATGAGATTGGCATTTAACCGTGTTATTAAATTATTATTATTACCGGTATTTCTTTTTTTGTAGAGATTGACTTTGAGAGTGGGATGATTGTAAAAGAAATCGAAATTTTAAAATAGAGTAAACAATCAGCACAATTAAATATTCATTGATAAAATTAATAAAGGGCTGTGTATGGAGCATCACTATTTTATATTATTAGAACAGACTTTTTTGTGTCGCTGTAAAGTTTTGACCGTGTCAGAGAGTAAGAGTGAGTGTTTGCTGTCAGTGTTGTTCCTCAGACAAACGTTATCGTGAGTGGAGACCGGCCGAAGACACGGGAGGAGAATTCACCGCACACATCAGACTCTTTAGAGAACCTGCTCAGCAAGTGAGTGCCACAGATTGTGTTTTAGTGCATAGAGGAAATAAAAATGTGTATTCAAGCTGTATTCAGATATATACAGGAGACAATTTCTGGATCTGTTGCACAAGCTCTCCTTAACAGCTCTTGTGTAACTTCTGTTATGTTTTCATTGCAGTACTGTTGGGCGAGGAAGGCAGAAGACGATATTGCTGAAGGTTCCCATCCAGGAAGAGGTTCAGGAGGATCAGGAAAGCGGCTCTGAAACCAGTGATTCGGTGTCCAACAGCGGCCAGCCGTTATCTCAGAATACCAACAACGTCACGCTCATCACTCTCAACTCAGAGGGTAAGATTCACAAATGGATTGGGTTTTGTCTTAAAATTCCCTCAACGATAATCACAGGCACATATGCATTTATGTCTGCAGAGAAATCCCTTATGAGATCGTTAATACAAGAAGTTTTTTTTTGAGGATATAAAGGACCCTTTTTAACAGGATACTTTTCACATTTCCAGTTATCAGAAGCAGAAAAAAAAATCCAAGTTATATATGTATGATAATTGATATTTGCATATTTATGTCTTTTCTAAAGAGGAATAGAAAAATGACTCACACAGCAGCGTTAACCACTTTTCTACTTGAAATCAAGTTAATAAAACACAAATATAATGTTATAAATGTACATTAATTTTTTTTATAAAAAAAAAAAAAAAAAAAAAAAAAATATATATATATATATATATATACACCAAAGTAATAAAACACAAAGTATAACATAATGTACATGAACTTTTTTTGTTAAAATATTAAAAATACAAAAAAGTAAATAAACATATCAAGATAATAAAATACAACGTATAATATTACAGTTTTTTAAACAATTAAAATGGTTAATAAAAACTTATACCAAGTTAAAACGCAAAGCATAATGTTATAAATGTACATCATTAAGAAAAAATATATAGAAAAATGTAAACAAAAAAAAAATAATACCAATGTAATAAAACCAAAAGTATAATATAGGCTGATAAATGTAAATACATTTTTACAAATTGTATGTTAAAATATAAAAATAAAAACATTTAAAAAATAAAACTTTTATTCTGAAGCAGTAAAACAAAGAATAATATTATAGATGTATATTCCTTTTTTTTTTTTTTTTTTTAAGTAAATTACAAAAAGCTGCTAGATTCGTGATATTAATAATTGTGGAAACATGTCATCACTATCTGTGAAATATGTCCATAAGCCTAGTTATTTCCTAGCTATGATTTGTTATACATCTAATCAGTTGCAGGTGTTATCAAGGGGCGGGACATTGTCATTATAGAGAGATCCTGATTGGACAAAAATAATTGTAGTGCAGGATGAGTCATCGACATTATTAGTCTGTTTTCCAGAAGAGAAAGACTATATATTTGAACTCTACATAAAGCTAATTTCGTCAATGATTAGACGCTTACTAGGATATCAATTTCCCCAAATCTAAGAAGAACTAAAAGCCACAAAAAATTCCAAATTTGATTTTATGGCGACATAAAAGGATACCATTTTTATAAGCCAGTGGGAACCATTTGTTTTGAGTTCAGCACAAACATGGCCTCACAAGAAGAGCAATAAATTTAAACAGTTATTGAAAAGGTTTGAAGACATGGAAATCTCAGAAAAGCATCTGCACAAATAAGATAATAGCATGTTTATGGCTCGTATGTGTTTTCAACTGTTTTGTCTCTGTGGTTGGGTAACATTTAAGCATAAAAATGTAGCGGAAAAATCTGTGAACAGAGAACAATAGGCTCTGGTTAGTGAAGTCAAAGTATACTCTGCTACTATTATTGATTAATAATATAAACATGTTTTGACTATCCACTGTCACTTCAAACAGAGCTTGTTACACCAGCGGCCCATTTGTGTTGTGTAAACGTCTGGCCGTCTGTGATTCAGGGACGTATCTTTGGTCTGGAGGAGGTCTGGGATTAAAGGGTTTGTTTTGATTGCTTAACTTCTGCTTTTGCTTTTCTTATTATTTGACTGGGTTGTTTTGCAGTGGCGTCTGGGTTAGCTTGGTTAGTTCAAAGACGTTCCTCCACAAATATTCTTGTGATGATATTTAGTCAACGAATGGTACATTTGGTTCTTAAAAGGCTTTGCTTTTGTTTGTTTGTGTCGTTTTCCCCTTGCTTTAACCTCGTCCCTTGTTTTGATGTAGAGGAGTGGGGTAAAATGTGTCAATCATGTGTCATGTGACCATACCATACATTTAAAAAGTGGCGATATTATGAAAGTGAAAGTGAAGTGACATTCAGCCAAGTATGGTGACCCATACTCAGAATTTGTGCTCTGCATTTAACCCATCCGAAGTGCACACACAGAGCAGTGAACACACACACACACACTGTGAACACACACCCAGAGCAGTGGGCAGCCATTTATGCTGCGGCGCCCGGGGAGCAGTTGGGGGTTCGATGCCTTGCTCAAGGGCACCTAAGTCGTGGTATTGAGGGTGGAGAGAGAACTGTACATGCACTCACCCCACCCACAATTCCTGCCGGCCCGGGACTCGAACTCACAACCTTTCGATTGGGAGTCCGACTCTCTAACCATTAGGCCACGACTTCCCACTAAAAATACAGCTGCTTGTGATTGAGAGATTCACAATGGGGGAAAAATGTGATTTTTGTTTTGCTTGCCAAAGTAAATTTATTTAATTAAATGTATTGAACTAATGAATAACTAAAAATATTGAAATATTTGTTTCACTAGATTGAAATATTTTAAATATTTTCCTGGCTGTTATATGACAAACATTTGTGTTTGTTGATAAATTAATTATTCATTTACCAATTTATTTGTCAATAATATTTTTTTCCATACCAAAATAATTATATTATATTACAAAATGTTTTGCAACATTAAAATATTCTAAATTTGAAATATTTTTCTGTCTGGTTTAAAAATGTGAAAATATTATACAAAGACTTATTTTTTAAGTTTAGAAAGTTGCATCTGAGGCATACATGTGATTGAGAAGTTAACATGGTGAAAACTGTCACTTTGTTTAGCTAGAAATGTGCATTTTTTTTTAAATGAATTAATTATTAAATTGAATTATTAAATGCATGGCCAACTTGTACAGTTGCCTGTGATTGAAAAACTTTGTTTTGCTAGAAATGTGCATAGGAAGTTGTAATTTATTATTATAATACAGAATGTTAGTTGTTTTGCTACACCCAGCTTTGTTTTATGAATATGTAAATATGCTATATTATAATATTTGACACATTTTGCTCCCTAACATAATTTTTGCATGCCCACTTTGACGAGACAGATATCCACATTACATGATAAACTTAACTGAGCAGCAATAAACCCCGTCAAGCTACAGCCGAAGCAATGCTTGGCACGCACTACACATTCAAACATCTAACACAAATGCCAATTCAGATCATTTCTGAGACGAATTATGCCAGAAGTCACAATATTTTTCTTGAGAGCACTCATGATGAGAACACATTCCTGGTTATGTAATAATGTGAGTCTTAGTTATGTGAAGAAGAAATATGATGGTCTCACTGTTGAACTTCAATCATCATTTTCAGCCATGCCAGCATTTCTGTCCAAATAAAGAAAGCGTCTCCTTCCTAAGTGGTCTAAACCAGTAATGCTCTTGCGATGTGTTTATTTAGTGACTATTAATGTCCACCAGGGGACACTCTTGCATTTGCTCAGAGCGTGGAGTGTGTTTCCAGTTCTCCACAGACATTGGGGGACTTGATCTCACCCCTCCACAAATATTTGGGATTACTAGGAGGCTAATATTAAAACAATGGCTGATGCTTCATTTGTTCTCCCCATCCTGAATATAACATTTGACCTTGTTAGAGTCACGTATATTGACACAAATGTCTTGTACAGTGATCTGCCGTCTAGATCAGGGGTTTGCAAACTTTTTGATGCTAAATATCAAATATGCTGCTCCTTTGCAAAGGTGCATCTTCCTAAAATATAAAGGCAGCTAAATATTTTCATGTATATAAGGCATTCATGCTGCGAAGGAAATTTTTTTATAAGTATAATGTATTGTTTACAAAGTAAAATAGTTGTCAGTTAAATTCTCATAATTGCAAAAGCAAATGCAAATTAGTAAAATATAATATGGAAACTATTTGAATGAGCAAATAAATAATGTGTATCTTTTTATCCATTATTAGCTGTGTTCTTAATGTACTAAAATATAATTCATTATATATTTAATTGGCTTTTTATATTTCATTTTTAATTGTGGTTCAAGTTTTAGAGATTTTGTTATGTGCATAAGTCATTTTTATGAGTTTTTATTAAATACTTCTCTTCATGTTTCATTTAGTTTGATTTCAGCTTTATTCATTTTAGTACTTCAACTTCATCTTGCTTTATTTCAGTTGACAAAGCAACATTTTTAGTTTGGGTTTTTCTTCTAATATTTATATTTTCCTTGTTATATTCATATCATTTTTATTTATATCGATTTATTTTTGTAATATAATACAATTTAATATAAAAATGTATTTTGCCATTCAATTTTTTTTTTTATAAATGAATAAATATATATATTTTTAATTGATAAAGTAATAATAATTGTAATTTATGGACAAACCGAAATATATAATATAATATAATATAATATAATATAATATAATATAATATAATATAATATAATATAATATCTGTGAAATACAAATTTCTAGCAAAACTTTCTAAGAAAAAAAAATATTGGATTCATTATAGTATATTTATATATACACACACACACACACACACACATATATATATATATATATATATATATATATATATATATATATAAATACATATAGTATTTGTAAGTTATTTGTTTTCTGTCAGACAACTTCATAGTTACATAACTCCATAATAAATGATAGTGAATAATTACTTCTGAACATGGGATAACTGTGTACATTTGGAAAAAGGTTTTTGTAATTAGTGTTTATTTTCCTCCTTCTTCTGTAGAGGACTATCCTGCAGGAACGTGGCTGGGTGATGAGAACAACCCTGAGATGCGGGTGCGCTGTCCGGTGTCTCCCGCAGACATGCTGCACGTCAGCACCAACTGTCGCACGGCAGAGAAGATGGCCCTGACGCTGCTGGACTATCTGTTCCACCGCGAGGTGCAGGCCGTCTCCAACCTTTCCGGACAGGGCAAGCACGGCAAGAAACAGCTGGACCCGCTCATGATCTACGGTATCCGCTGTAAGTCTGATCAGTACCTCCATAAGAACAACATAAGTAGGCTATGAATTACAGTATGTTGATCCCAGTTCTGATGATTCTGATTTCTGGACGGTTCAGTTAATGATTATTTATGTGTTTGTATGAGCAGTTAGTAGCTACATTAATTTGAGTGCCTTGTGTACTGTAAGTTGTAATCTATATGTGATGTGTTCATAAACAGTACTGGCTCATAAAAGTCATTTGTTTAGGAATTGGACTGCATTGGTTGTGCTGTATGCTTTTGATTCACTAAAAAGAACCAGTTCATAAGAGTCTTTAGTGCCGGAATCAGGCCACATTTGTCACACTGAAAGGTTTTGATTCGCTACAATAACTGGGAGTAGGTCTGCACTAGTTGTGCTGCATGTTTCTGATTCACTAAAATAACAGGAGAAGCATTAATTCAAGAATTGGACTGCATTGATTGTATTATTAGGTTCTGACTAAGTAAAAAGAACCAGCTCATAAGATCCATTCAATTGAGAATGATATTACACTGATTGCGCTATATGGTTTTGATTCACTAAAAATAATCAGTTCACACGAATCATTTATTTAGGAATCTGATTGCAATAAATGAACTGTAAGGCTTTAATTCACTGCAGTAACTGGCTCATGAGATTTCTTTTAGGAACTGGTTGTGCTGTACAGTTTGATTTTGATTCACTATAAAGAACCAGCTCATAAGAGTCATTTGCTCCAGAATCAGAATACGCTGGTTTGCAATGAAAAGAGTAAAACTTAAATCGAATAGTTTTTTTTTTAATGATCAATTCTGAAGCCTATTTGTTCCAACCCTCTCTGTGACTTTTGAGAAATCAGATCTTTATAATCAATCGATTTGTCAGTTTAATTAACCTCAGTTCTGTCCTGTCTAATTCAAATCATGCTAGTAGCTCAGCTGCGCTTCTGCTTCATCTGGCATCAGACTTATTTCCCTCACATGAGCTAATTAGAAGTGCTTCTAACCGCTCCTCTCATTCACAACAACTCGCGTCACATCATTATGTTGGTCAGTTCATGCAACAAACCATAAGTAGCATCGAGGAATGAGCTGGTGTGGATAATTATAAATGCGAGGAATGTTACATGCAGTTTTGCACGAACAAACACCACTACACAGTGGCTAATGTGAATGAACTCAACTCAATGATCTCAAAGTGGAAAGAGTTTATTTGCTTACAGCATAAATGTATTACTAAATATCATGTCAGTGTTTCCTCCCTTATTTCAGGACTAATTTTATTATGCTTGCTATGTCACTGTCTGTGTATCCAGGTCACCTGTTCCACAAGTTCACCATAACCGAGTCCGACTGGTACCGCATCAAGCAGAGCATCGACTCCAAGTGTCGCACCGCTTGGCGCCGGAAGCAGCGAGGACAGAGTTTGGCGGTTAAGAGTTTCTCACGACGAACCCCCGCCTCGCAGAACAGCCCAGGTACGAACCCCTACAACCTTTCCCGCCAAATTTGTCACATGCGAAACTTACGAACCCTGTTTCTCTTTGATTTTGATGCAAAGTGTCTAGGCCGCAGCTGTTTAGTGTACGAGAGAGAACTAGCTATGTATATAAACTCAAATCCATTCACGCAAATGTCATGTGTACGTTGCGTGTTTATTTCTCACGCGTATGTTTGTGTGTGCGAGAGATAACTCTGTGACTGATGTTTCCTCATCTAACAGCCGGTTTTAATCTCAGGACAACGCCTCACGTCCTGTCCCTTCCTCTCAGAGATCCGCAGTCCTTCACCTTTGACCCATTTCGGACTTAACCAAGTATCCTGTATTGGTCCGTCACAGTGGTCTATACACTTACGATTGCTTCACCTCCTTTGGTTGTCCATGTCCAGCTGGAATAGGCCTTTCTGCGTGGTAGATTAAACTATTGGCTTACGAACAAGGCATCTGGTGCTCAGCCTTCTTTCAAACCAGAGCGAGAAGAACATGGGGTCTGTTGCAAATGCAACAACAAAGTGATTTCATCCGAGAACAAAAATATCGTATTTTTGACGAGTAGGCATGGAGAAAATAAGCAGCACACCCTGACATAGCTTGCAAAATTCTGTATATATATTTACAAATTTACAAGGCAGGTTAGGTGATTTGGATCAAAAACATTTTATGTTATGTGTGGATGAAAGTCTCTTCACATCCCAATATAGGAATCACTAACTTAAGTGGACTAAATGTATTTATATCGTCTGTGGAAGGCGTAGGACTATAAAATGTTCGTCCAATCATACACCTCAGTCCGAGGACTACGATAGGCTGTGCTACCTGCCTGTCAATGTATGTATTTGCATATCTCCGCGCGTCCTGTCCGCGCAGACATGAGACATCTTCATTGTGTTGCATTACGCGATTCCAGACCGAGCAAAAATGGATGGCATTATTATTGTCATATTCTGCATTTTGTACTGTAATGTTTTCTCACCGGTGAATGAGACATGAGGAAATCTGACAGTGTTGCATTCAGACTTCCACCAATGCCGTTTCTCGTCGTGTCACTGGTTAGCCTCTGGTCTTCATGTGCGCGGTCTTGTGTTCTGGAGGAGGTGTGGCTTTAGAGAGTGATTTGTAAGGAGGGTGAGATCTTATTTTTTCATAGCTAGCTTGCTTTTGCTAGCCTCTCCAAAACCGCTTACCCTACCTGAATCTGAAATAAATACTTTACATTTAAGAAGCTACAAAGACAAAGCGACGTTTTGTCTTTGTACACTTCACAATACCGTACTATACAATACCAGATGCATGTGCATTAGCTGCTAGAACATGACATTTGAAAATATTTAGTAAGTAGCAATGGTTTGGTCAAATGACCATGTTCTTTTACTTATATTGCCATGCTATGTATATTCACTGTTAAACCATGGATCCATTTAAATTTTTAATATTTAATATTAAAAGTGAGACTTTGTTTGTTTGCTAACATGATTGCTAACTGCAAGAATATGTATCTAAAAATATTTAATGCTTACTTATGGGAAATGTTTCAATAAAATTACAGTTTACGTCTGTTTGCAGACCTTTCATTAACACGCAAAGTGTGTGTTTGTTTAACGTTAGAATGAGAATTCAACTTTGGTACATCACCACATTTGTTGGCATGTGTTACCAGGTTTTAGCATGTGCACTAACCACTAAGCCAAAATTCTTCATTTGAATAAGCAGTGATGTTTAGGTCAAATACTCATTTTCTTTTGGAAACATAAATTTTAACCATGTGCACTAAAAAACAAGGACTCAGCCAGAACAATCAACTTTCTTTCACACCGTTTATATTACAATGTTCTGATTGTCAATTTTTTGTGAACGTGTGCTAACTGCCAGACCACAAAAATATTCAGTACAATTAATAAGCACAGTTGTTTTTATTTTATATGGGCATTGCTAAACCGATAGCAGCTAAGAAGCGGAAACTAGCAAACTGAAGGACAAATTGCTTAGGAGGTCTTTCAGATTCATAAAATTGAATCAGGTTTACTCTTCCTCCACAACCTTGTGAAGATCCAACGTAGTCTCAGATCACTTTGCGGCTGGGGAAACTAACAGTACAGCTGTGTCACATTTGGTGCTTTTACCTCCCAAGAAATGTTGGCCTGCTAATATGCCCTTCTCTATGATTTAAAATCACTCCAACTTTGTAAATGAATACCCGCAGCGTTTTTCCAGAGACAACTTGACGACCTTTCATCAGAAATGCGGTGAGTGTGTGTTTTAAGCTTCTGGGCTGTTGTAGCTTGTGGGTAATTCTCGTTGTTTAGACTGAGGGGTTGGGTTTACGTACGGTTTTAGGGCAAGAGTGCGTTCGGGCTGCTAGGTCGAGAGCCCCTTGTTGTGTATTTTGAGGATGCTGTATAAACACGCTGTAATCTGACAGATGCGCTGGATCCCGTCCAGCAGCAGTCGGAAGGGATTTTCCTCAAGTTCAGGGTGTGTATGCGAACTCTTCCACTAATATCCGCCTGTGAGAACCTTGTTTATCATATATTCCCTTCTACATTTGTTTGGGTTTGCACACGTTCACATTCGTACAAATATCTCAGACTATGTGACCTGCGGCTGTGTGAGCGCTTGGGAGTTTGTCTGATTACACCGAAGTCATGATGGAGGACAGACTGTGGTCTCTCTCTTATCTCTGTCTTGCGTAAGTGTGTGTGTGTGTGTGTGTGTGTGTGTGTGTGTTTGGCAGTTACGGTGGAGCATCTTCTGTTATTGAAAGCAGTTGTTTGACACGGTTTGACCCACATAGTTGGATTGTGTTATGAACTTGTTTATGTGTGTCCTCGAACAGATGGAGTGTCGGCCGCAGAGACGTCAGCTATTGAGACCTCTTCCCAGCAGGCCTTGCACTACGCGCTGGCTGGAGCCGCACAACAAGTCCAGATCCACCGTATTGGAGAAGACGGGCAGGTGCAAGTTGTGAGTATCGCCATATCATCATCAAAAAGGCCACCTACACAAATATTTGTCGATTTGGACTGCTTCACGTCGTGGCCGCATCACCACCTCAGATGTGCATTATTTTCAAATAATATTCTGGAGTTAGAACACCTCAAGACATCCAGTGTTAGGGGTAACGAGTTACAAAGTAACGGATTACAGTAACGATATTACTTTTTTGGGTAACGAAGTAAAGTAACGCATTAAACTAATAATATTGGTAACTACACTACTTTACTAGACTATAGGAACGCGCTTTCCTGCGTTACACATGCCGTGTGTGCCTGTGTGTAAAGTTCTGGGATGGGTTTCCCGATAACGTTTGATCTTAGCGCTTAGAGGCGCCATAGTGTACGTGATTACATCCTCGCATTTTGACAACATTGATTCGTCAGAAGAAACCAATGCTTTCGTTCCTCTGAGCCAAACAGAAATGATTGGTGATGCTTAGTCCCACCCCGGTGCCCAGATTGGTTCAAACTCTCCCATATTAAACCAATAAGTAGTCTTTTGAAGTACTACTTAACATAGCCTACTGCTTTGGAAAATGAACGAAAACAAAGTGAAAGTAAAGTCTGTCGTGAGTGCATGAATACAAACACACAATAACACATTTGCATGAGAAAACTCAGAAAAAGCACAAAAAACACTCGACAGAGTACTTTGACATAAAACAAATCAAAAACAAGGATGAAACAGTGGTACATATCTGATAAAGCACTGGAATTTATGTCTTGGGTTGTTAGGCGATGTCCCGGTAAAATCGATTCTGACACAGATTACAGCCAACAGATTGATCATTTATATTATGCATATTATGTAAATTATTTATAATTATACAGTTCATAAAGATAGTTGACCTATTTTTTTTCTGTTGCACTCTGAATATTTCTCACTCATTTTGTATGTAGTTTGTGAATCATTTGCACAGTTTTTGCACTGTATTGTTGAAGACAATTTGTGCAATTGTTTTTACTATATGCTGCATAGTTTGTGTTTATTTTTCATACTCAGATTGAAAATATATTTCTCAGAAGAAGAAAAAAGAAATGTAATTTATATTTAAAAGAAAATCTAAATGAATGTTTTATGCCTTCATTTGATAACCAGAAAAATGTAAATACACAACAGAATTTCTGAGGGGAAAAAACATTTCATAAGGCTATTTTAAGAAAATGTAATAAATGAAGTTGTTTTTATGCATTTAAATAATTACACATGCTAAAAAAATAAAACATATGGTGAAGAAAAAATAAAACATTTCATACGGCCCTAAACATGTAATTTTTGTTAAACTTTTAATAAATTGCTGTGAAAATGTATAAGTGTTATGAATTAAATTAATTAGACATGCTTTTTGATGAATACAATTAAATGTAACCATTAAAAAGAAGTTTAGAAAAAATAAAACTGATTTTATAGGGCCCTAATAAAAGTAAAGTAATAAGTAGTGAAGTTACTTTTCAAATGCAGTAACTAGTAAAGTAATCTCATTACAATTTACAGAAGTAACTAGTAATTACTAATTACATTTTTTGAGTAACTACCCCAACACTGAAGACATCCATCCGTCCGTCTGTCGTCGTTCTACCCGTCCGTCTGTCTGTCTGTCTGTCTATCGTTCTGTCGTTCTATCTAGGGGAAGTCGTGGCCTAATGGTTAGAGAGTCGGACTCCCAATCGAAAGGTTGTGAGTTCGAGTCTCGGGCCGGCAGGAATTGTGGGTGGGGGGAGTGCATGTACAGTTCTCTCTCCACCTTCAATACCCCGACTTAGGTGCCCTTGAGCAAGGCACTGAACCCCCAACTGCTCCCCGGGCGCCGCAGCATAAATGGCTGCCCACTGCTCCGGGTGTGTGTTCACAGTGTGTGTGTGTGTGTTCACTGCTCTGTGTGTGTGCACTTCGGATGGGTTAAATGCAGAGCACGAATTCTGAGTATGGTTCACCATACTTGGCTGAATGTCACGTCACTTTTTTTTTCTCACTTTCACTTTATCTATCGTTCTGTCGTTCTATCTGTCTGTCTGTATGAACTAATAAATGCAAAAATTATAACTTTTGTAAAAGATAACCTAAAGTTAAAGCTTAAGTTTAGCTAAAGTTCTATTGCTTATAAAAGTAAAATAATAAATATTTATGAATTACAACTAAATGTACAGTGTCAAGTACATTACTCTGTATGTAATAATTTTTACTTTGTTATTTTATAATAATAATTTAAATGCCTTTACAATATGAGCACAAATTAAGATGTTCCTGGCCCTAAAAAAGGTTCATTACCCTGTAAATAAGTTGAGGGTGGGCTCTTTTGACTTAGACCTGTGTGCAGGAAGCTAGCAACCATGTAGTGCCAACTTGATAAACACTGCCAAGGGGTCAACAAATCTGGCACAGACAACCTCCACTTTTCTTCACCTACCGTAAATATCTGGCTTAAATTAATGCACTTGCAACACCACACATCTCGTACCGTAATGCATACATACCCATTCTTCTCAACACATAAACACACTCCAACATGTCCTGATCTCTCGCTCTCCAGAACTCTCTTTGAGTGCTGGTGCTCAGAGGAAAGACCGATCCCATGCATGTGTTTTAATGGAGCTTTGGCAGCAGAGTTTCCGCTGTGCCCGATCATGCACTCTCTTTGAAGACCTAAACATGATCTCTGACTCTCACAGCTGCATGAGGTCATCTCCACCCCGACACACCATCCGAAATATGATCCGCATACTGTTATGACAGCACAATCAAAACCCTGAATACAGAATGGACAATCAAGAGAGTTAAATCTGTGGAGGAGTTCTTGGCATCAGTGGACTCAGAAACGGATCTGTCATCTGTTGTTTGTGTAACATCTCCCTGAACCGAGCCATAATAGTCGTACTCTCGGAGGCAATAACTCAGTGGTCAGCTTTAGTCAAGCCATTTGGCTCCACGAAGGTTCAGTTTTTGTCACTCACACATAATCGATAAATTTAGCCTGTCAGATACGGCAAAAACAATGACATGCACTTTTCAGGTTTTGAATGATCGCTTGTGTAGTTTTTGTTAAATTTTTCCTAAATTAGACTTTTTTATTTTTATTTTGGGAAAGCAGTGAAGGAAAACACTGATTAACAAAACCAATATCAAATGTTTAGGAACACGTCACATTATTTGTGGAAATGTGTTATTTCTATACAACATTACTGAACTACCAAGAAACACGAGACTGAAAAGTCTTCCAAGGTTAGCCATGATATATTTGCCGTGTTATAATAATTAAAATACAGTTAACACTTTCCTGAAAGACAGCACTAATTTGGTTATGATTATCATTAAAAACACAATTAAATTGTAATTATTGGTCAATTTGGTGTTTTAGTTTCAAATGGTGGACAAATGTTTCGTGAGCAATAAATCAGCAAATTAGAATGATTTCTGAAAATCACGTGACGCTGAAAATACAGCTTTGCATCAAAGGAATAAATTACATCTTAAAATATATTCACATAGCGAAACGTTATTTTAAATTGCAATAATATTTCACAGGTATTGCTGTTTTTACTGTGTTTTTATAAATAAATGCAGCTTTGGAGAGCATTTCCAAAAATTCAGTTTCCGTAATTATTCCAAACTTTTGACTTCTAATGTATACACATTTTGTCTGTTTAGGACTTTTTGTCTTGCTGTTTCTAATTTCATAGCTAGCGTTAAATAATATTGAAAGTGAAAGTGAAGCGACATTCAGCCAAGTATGGTGACCCATACTCAGAATTTGTGCTCTGCATTTAACCCATCCGAAATGCACACACACAGAGCAGTGAACACACACACACTGTGAACACACACCCGGAGCAGTGGGCAGCCATTTATGCTGCGGCGCCCGGGGAGCAGTTGGGGGTTCAGTGCCTTGCTCAAGGGCACCTAAGTCGTGGTATTGAGGGTGGAGAGAGAACTGTACATGCACTCACCCCACCCACAATTCCTGCCGGCCCGGGACTCGAACTCACAACCTTTCGATTGGGAGTCCGACTCTCTAATCATTAGGCCACGACTTCCCCACGACTGGCACACTTTAAATGGTCAAACATAATTATTTGACAACGGCTTGATTGGAAATGAGATTAATTTGGATGTTTTTTCGTTCACAGTTACCGCAGGGACACCTCCACATCGCTCAGGTGCCCCAGGGCGAACAGGTGCAGATCACGCAGGACAGCGAGGTGAGCATAATTTCCTTTAGATCTGAATACATTTAAAGAATGAGGTAACAAACATTTGATGCTGCTTTTATTGTATGCTAGATAATCCATATTTAATAGTTATTGCAACAAAAACGTTTTAAAAATTGTACATCTAAAGCACCGTTGACAGCACATTTTAGCATTCCACTGCGTTGCATTTCCATTGTTTATCTTTGTAAACGTCCATTTATTTTTATTTTTTTACCATTACAAAATGTTTTAAAAACATCACACTTTCAAACTTTTGCTTTTTTCCCGTCTCACTATTTTTATTTATTTTTTTTAAACACAGAAATCCATTTCTGCCTGAAAGTGCTCTAATGCTTTAAAATAAGATCTGTGCTCATCGTTCATGGAAACTGGCATCTGCTGAAATGTGAAATGATGTCATTCCTGTCTTGCAGGGCAACCTACAGATCCACCAAGTGCATGTTGGGCAAGATGGCCAGGTAAATGTAGGTACCCTTTTACATTTATTGGTCTGTTTCCATCTGACACTGTCTTTGTGCGTCCTCTCTCATTTTTTTGCTTGTTCTGAGAGTATGATGTTTGGGACAGTGTGCACTTAAATGGCTGAAATAAAAAAAAAAAAGTTTTATTTTATTTCAGTAAATGTTTCTTTTTTCAAGTAACTTTTTTTATGTTGTTAGTTAAATATAATGCTTAGCAACCTTATAAAAACATTTAGCATTGAAGTGGAACATACACTGCATTGCACTTTTCACTCTGAAAATAAAAATCTAGATTGTACTTTGCCATTAAGGCAGCTTTTGCAGTTTTATCAGCACTTGTTTTGTCTAGCCTGTTTCAAATGTTCCAGCTTTTTACACATGCTCACACACCCATTATAATGATAGTTTTCATCTGTACAGTAGCAATGACTAAATGTTTGCATGTATTTTTATTTTTTATAGACCTGGCATGTTGCCCAGATGATTGTAGATATGACGTGGTATTTAGTCCCAAGTGCCAAAGTTTGCACGTATACAAAATGCCTGTTTTCTGAAATCTCTAACTGGCTAATATGCATTAGACAATGTCTATCTATGCGCTCACATAACATTAAAATAGGAAGAAGAAAGAGAGCAAAGGAAAATGTCATTAACCCTGAGACAACGTTCAGATGATTTCCCTGGACCTCTTCTACATCTCCCTCTGCATCAGGGTTTTTTCTTTTGTCCCTTCCAAGGATTTCTTCACTCTGGTCCCTTCTCTTCTTCCTCCATCTCCTCTCTTTTCATCTCCACGTGCTATGGTTCATGTGTCTTCGACTCATCTCCGTCCTGTAAACAACTGGAGGCCTGTCCTCCACTCAGCCTCAGGTCAGCAAAATTTCTGGCCAGCAAGACTGCAGTCTCCTCAAAGCTTTCAGCAGGGCTATGAATGCTTCAGAAACACTTCATATCAGATTGTTTACACTGTAATGGAAAATCTGTCAATATTTACCCTATTCCCAAACTCAGTGTTTTTTTCTTTCTTCCATAAAACAGAATTTTTTTGAAGAATGTCCTGGTCAATGTTTTCCATACAAAGACAATGAAAGTGAAATTGATCTTTCACATTTCTAAAAAGATTCAAGAACAACATAAAATAAACATTAAAGTGATCCACTCATGTAAATCATGCATTAAGTTTTCTAAAATCACATGATAGTTTGTATGAATCATTCAGACTGCATTTTGGATCAGATGATTCATTAAAAAGTACAGATTATCATGAATCAGACTTTGCTGTTTCTCTCATGAACTGTACCATGAAAAACACTCTGCTTCTGTTTCTAACACAGAGTTATCATATGACTTCAGAAGACTTGGAATATACGGCATGGGTCATATGGATCAATTTTATGATGCTTTCTGTTGTTTTAAAGCATGCAAAATTGGATTAATTTTAATTGCATGCAAAAGAGCGCCCAGCCCGGTTCCTCTTGTTTCAGTTTTCATCCACAGAATCATTAAAATTCATAAGTTGAAAATTGAAACAACATGAGTAAATGATGCTTATTATTATTACTTTAGCAGTTATAAAATGTCCAACACAATCAAGATGGTTTTATGGACTAGGGCTAGACATTTAGTTATAGTTAGGGTCTTCTCATCTAAATTCAGGTCACAGAAAATGAGAGAGATTACAGTGAAGCACAGAGGACATTGTGTGTTGTCCATATGGATCACTTTTTGGCAAGGTAATCACAATTTTTGGCATTATTTCAAAATGTCTTGGACTAGAAATTGTTCATCCAAAAAGTAAAATTCTGTAATTGTTTACTCGCCCTGAAGTGGTTCTCTGTCAAACTCATATGATTTACTTTCTTTTATGAAAGACAAAAAGAGGACTTAACATTTTATGGTGTTCTTCTATTCTAATTGGTGCTTGAAAGATGCAGCCTGTACTGACCTTGTCTTGAAGATAGCGTAAGTTCCCTCTTTGCCTGGTTAAGCAGGGTATCTGAATTGCATTAAAGTTTTTACATCCCCATCTGCTCGCCATCTTCTCTCTGCCATCAAGGAGAAGAGCCCATGATTTACATGCTGTCGGTCTATAGCAGCATGCCATAACATTTAGCCCCCTTCCACCATCTAAAAAAAACATGCACATAGGCGGCACATGAAAGACTTCCATAAGAGAAAGTGAAGGAGTGTTAACAGTGTGTTAAATCAGTCAGCGACCTCTTTGTGTGCTCTTATCTGATGCCTTCTCTCCTGCCCTCTGATCTGACCCCCACAACTACAGAGATCCTGACTGAAAGATAAGGGAAGAACGTGAAAAGAGGGTGAGAAGACTGAAGTCTGAGCAGATTTTGTTTTTGGTTGGTACAATTGGGTAGTTCCACACTGTGCTTTCAAATTCTTCAGACCAGACGTTGCAGATGTTTATTACCGAAACCTCTCAGGCCTTGTGTTTTCTATGAACAAGAGTTCTTTATTTACTTAATATGCTGTGCACTCAGTTGGACATCTGTATGGTGCTGCAGTCACTTCCTTGTTCAGTTTTGAGGTAGGTAGGAAGAATGGAAGTAGGAAAGGGGAGATTTGGTTCCTATTGGTAAGTCCAGGTGCATTAGTTGATGTTCGGATTGAATTATGCAGGAGCTTTCTGCAAGCAGAATTGATATGTGAACAGCTCTGCAGAAGTGTAGTTTTATCTTAGTAGCTTGTGAGCCCAGAGGTTGTTTGCAGCCACGTACTGCCTATTTTGACAATAAAGGTAAAGTAGCAGATCTATACAGGTGGAGCTGGGGAAGGTGGAGGATTTCTGAAGTGCTTTGTAACTGCTACAGCAAACACTAGCCAAGTATTAGAATGTTGAGCAGCAAGCTCATTGGCTGCTGAGGCAAAAAGAAACCAATCAGCTACGCCACATGAATAATGATGTAATTAACCTATCTGCCTCCGCCATCTAGAGTTTCATGACAGAACTTTGTATTTACAGAATCAATGAATACTCTTTAAAAGAGAAAGTGTCCACGAGTCATATTTTTAACAGTTTTCGACATAAAATGCACATAAATAGTAATTAAACTGTCTAGTTTGTGCCCTGTGTTTTGAAATGGACATTGTAACTAAATCTGAATGTAATCACATTTGGAAATGTGAGTGAATCATTACTCAACTATAGCACCTTGGTACATTGAAACAGTTTTGTTTCCCTGAAAACTTGACAAAATGTACCATTAGCAGCACTAAATGGAAGTCCAATCATTGGTTGAGTCTGAAGTTGGCATGCTGGGTTACTCAAACAAACAGCTCAGTGTTTTGAAAGTAACCTGCTGCATTTACATAGTAAGCTTTTTGGCACTATCTGCACATCTGAAATTGTGCACTACAAATTCAGACTACACAATAAGCAGACCCAATAAAGACTTATTCTAAGCCTGCTTATTCAGACAAATTTAAAAAGAGTAAGAAAAGACTACTATGATCTGTTTCTAATCGGCTTTTATTGAATTTGGGCAAGAAAAGAAAACATTTGCTCAGGAGTTTGAATATCATTCACAAGCTGCATCTGTGTATTCAATTGATGTAACTTTTTTGTGTATATTTATATTGGTATGTATGAAATTATGCCCATTTGTGATCCAGAATGTTAAGTTTCCTCTATCTCAGTATTGAAACCAGATGTGTGCAGAGCTAGCATCCATTAAATACCTGCTGTAGGATCTAAATTCTTTAGGATTTAGGTTGCAGTCCAGTTGTTGTCACAGCCTTAAGGCTTTAGTCCCAATTCAAGCTCCTAAATGAATTTACCCTTTTTACCTCCATTGGAACATGGATTTTACTTGAGTTATAAAACAAAATATGCTAAATAAAATTGTCCAAGGCATTTGGTGATCCAAGTGATTGTTGTGTCTCAATGGAGGGGATTATATTTTCTAGCATTTTTGATGCTCGTTCCTGTCTTGGGTCGTGATCGAGGAGTTCTGGAAGCTAATGTGGCCATGGCGGTGATACAGAGGTCTTCTCATAAATAGAAAGATCAAAAGAAAATCCCTTGGTAGTCTAATGGAGAGAAGTTCTTCATGACCTTTTGCTTGTGTTGTAGTCGGTGGACATTGTTAAATACACAAATCACATTGCTTGACAGTCCTCATTAACACTTGCAGTGCAACGGATCATCTTCGTGAGAATATCTCTTCTTGTTTTACTGCCAGTTGGATGCAGTGAAAACATCTGATGAACAAGATGCAGTAAAATCATCAAGTCTTCATAATTTATGTCGCTCTGAGATGCTTTCCGTTGGAAACATTGAAAACGTGGAGGAAAACCATGAGGTTTGAAGGCGGGACTGTGGGACCCCTTTCCTTGGATATGCTGTAAAAGATGAGTTTGGCTACATGAGTAGTATCTCAGTCTTCCACAGGGGTCATATTTAAGGTTGTTGTTAGCGATCTGAGCATTAGGATGTCAAGATAATTTATCTATAAGACATTATGTTCTTGTTTCCTTTCAATCCAGCCTAAAGTCAAACCATTAGTTTGAGAAACTGCAAAGCTCCACTTTCACAGAATATCCTAAAGATTGTGGTTTATTTTGCTCGTCCACCAATTCGGTCATGGAAGTCATACTTGTACAATGTGTTACGATGAGGCTCAGTTTGAACTGCCAAACTGAACTATTAGTAAAAGGAGAGACTGTAAAACTGTACCTTATTTCCTAGCCTTACTCTATGCTTTTGTTTGAACATATTTCTTTCTGAGCTTGTTTCTTATTGTCCAAGCATCCGTTATTTCTTCAAAGTGTTCTTACTTCCTAGCATCACATCGTCCATCGAGATTTCCTTACCTTACTTTTAAGCTTCCTTTCAAACTTCTTCAGAGCTTCCTCACTTTTCTACTTATCTGCCTTCCCTCCAAACATATTCTTAGTCTTGAGTTTCCTTGAAAAGCATCCTTCCTTTCAAGCTTCCTTCCAATCTTTATGTTCCTTTTAAACTTACAAATCCTCCTTCTAAACTTCATTCAAACTGCAACCTTATGTCCCTTTGAGTTTTTTTATTTGTTTCAAACTTACTTCCTACCTTCTAAGGTTCCTCATCATCCTACTGCGCTTCCTTCCTGCCCTTATGCCTTCTGAGTATCCTTCTGAGCATTGCTCCTTTTTAGCTTCCTTCTAAACTTCCTCACCTTCACTGCTTCATTTTTGTGTCCTAAACTTCCTTTCAAGCTTTCTTTCATACTTTTTTCCTATACCTTCTTTTTCCTAAGGGTCTTTTCTGTCAAATACTATTAGTAAGTCAGATTGTCCAGAACCAATGGTCAAATGTTACAAATTAAAAATGTGATCAACATTTGTGATGGCTAAGTTAAACCTTGCATCGCTTTAACATTACTAAGAGCATAACACGTGTGGAGGTCTAGATTGGCCACAACCAGCAACCATGTGATTTTTAAACAAAGCACATTGAACATTATGACATTTTCATGATGACTGAGGTAAACGTTGTATTGCTTCAACATTAGTAATGTCATGCAATGTTTAATTATTTGGAAATGAATCTCCACTAGAAATGATATCTGCTTCCAGGCTCAAGGCAATGCAAGATTTGTGTGGATACAGTGCTGTTGATGGTGGCTGCCCTCCAAATTAGAATTTTAAAGTTTTAAAGAACGAAATAAAAAGACAGTTTGGGGTTTAAGAAGATATTAGTGATGGCACTCACGTAAAAGCCCAATACTTTAGCTTATAAGACCAGCTGGTGTTTGTGGAGGCTTTTTTGTAAAAAAAAAAAAAAAAAACTCATCAAACAGGAATTAGCCATTGAGCTCACATGTCTGAAGATGTCCTCATTAGATAATGTATGTTGTCAGGGTGAAACAGATTTTGGATACAAATTTAGACCCAATCATAACCGTTTTTTTTATTCTGAAGTTCTTCTGTCGTTTTGTTGGAGGTTTTGCAGCAGATGCAGCAGAAGTGACTCTCAGATGATTTTAGGAGTTCACTCAGTTTGTCCAACATCCTGTTGGCCCTCTTTCTTTCTTTCTGTCTGTCTCTCTCTCTCTCTCTCTCTCTCTCAGAACAGTTAGGCCGTCACATCTGTCCTGGCTTAGGTCTGGCCCGCTCCAGATGCTCAAGTTGCTGGACGCATGTTGAAATTGGGTGGAAGTGTTTACCTTTCCAGAGAGACTTTTTTTCCATCATACTGACAGCTCTTGAGGGTATGAGAGAACTGTACATGTTGCTGGGAGACTGATCTCTTTCACAACACCGTTTGGGACCTACATAATGAATTGTGAAGAAGCATCCAGATTTCATGAAGCTTATTATTAGAGCTTAAACAAATTTCATTCTGTTTCAGGGGAATTCCTGGTTTTGAAAGTCTATTATCGCTAACTGATAATCATATGCACCGACGATGACACTTGAACAGCTATAATGAAAAATGGGGTTTGGGAGGAACAGCGTGTTTGCATAGTTGGTTATTACACTTCAACAAGGCCCCAAACTAAATGTTTTTTGCATTAAGCTGCTGTTGTTTTGTTCCTCGTTGTCTCTGCTCCAGTTCCTCTTTGTGTTTGCTGTCCTACTCTGCTGCTGAAAGCATTACTACATAGGAGAAAGATTTATTCTGGGTCCTTTTTTTCTTTTTTTTTCTTTTTAGTCCCATCAACCAGTTCTCCGACAAATCTTAAACGCTTTGTTTGGCAGCTCGCCTGTATAGAGATGGCAGATTTGAAGCTTTACTGTTTTTGAGAGAAACGTACTCGGTTACCAAATGTAACCTCGGTTCTCTCTAGAAGAGCGAACGAGTACTGCGTCTTAGCTAAGACGCTACGGGAAAAGTCTCTTCACGAAATACTGAAGCAAAAAATGATCCTTAATTTTGTATTTTTGTAAAGCGCATTTGCAGCAGTACACAGCCATAGGCGAGACGGCTCGTTCGCTCATTGGCTTGTTCTGCGGCAACTGCACAGCCTATCGAGCTCGGGCTGATGCAACATCAGACCAATAAGGGCGCCCTTCTTGCCACTTCCCGCCGAAACAGGTGTGGCCCAACCTATAAAAGGAGCTCGAAAAGGCTGACTCACCTGATTTATTTCATCGCCGAAGCGAACCAGAGTGAATCGTGCGCACGGCAGAGAACGCAGTACTCGTTCGCTCTTCTAGAGAGAACCGAGGTTACGTTTAGTAACCGAGTACGTTCTCTTACGAGAGCTCTCTCGTACTGCGTCTTAGCTAAGACGCTACGGGAACCCAATACAAAACGCCGTGCGCGCAGGGATCACACACCAATAAACCTGAAGCAACGCCCAGGATTTACAGTGCACAGTCACCTGAGGGACTCACAGAGAGTCCAGGACAGAAAAGGGGGAAAGCCCTCCGTCCCATATCTAGCAGCATCCGTAGATGCGGCAATATGACATCACACAGCCGAGGCAAAACCTGACCAATGTGGCAATGCGGGTCTTACGCAATACTGCCCATATAACAGTCGGCAGCGCATAGCGCTCATGAACTCAGAATTCCCCTCAGGGCCCTGATTCGACTATACCGACAGCAGCCTTGCTTGCAAGGCGGTAACCTCCAGGTTATAGAACCCGATAAATGTAGACGGCGAGGCCCAACCTGCCGCCTTACATATATCCTGCAATGAGATCCCAGTAGACCACGCCCACGACGAGGCGACGCCTCTTGTGGAGTGTGCTCTGACGCCCAACGGGCACTGAAGGCCCCTGGAAGCGTAAGCTAACGCGATGGCGTCAACTATCCATCTGGATAGAGTCCACCGAATGAGACAAACAGCTGCTCCGTCTGCCGAAAGGCAGCAGAGCGAGACACATAAGCTCTTAAAACCCTGACAGGGCAAAGAAGACTCGAGTCTCTATCCTCTCCTGACACCGGCAGGGCAGACAGGGCAATAACCTGAGCCCGAAACGGCGTGTTGAGGGATTTTGGCACATAACCGTGCCTAGGTTTGAGTATGACCCTTGAGACATTAGGCCCAAACTCCAAGCACGACTGGCTCACCGAGAGCGCGTGCAATTCACCCACACGCTTCACCGAGGCGAGAGCCAACAAGAAAACTGTCTTGAACGACAGATGCTGAAGGCTAACCGATTGGATAGGCTCAAAAGGGGGACCCTTCATGGCCTCCAAAACCGCCGCGAGGTCCCACATAGGGACTGACGGAGGTCTGGGAGGATTCAGCCTCCTAGCTCCTCTGAGGAACTGGATGACCAAATCATTCCTTCCTATTGACTGACCGAGCGCTGTTTCAGAAAACGCTGCGATGGCCGCCACATAAGCTTTGAGCGTGGATGGGGCTCTGCCCTTATCCAACAGCTCCTGTAGGAAGGAGAGAACCTCCGTCACCTCACAACTAAGGGGTGAATATCCTCGAGCTGTGCACCAGCTGGGGAAAACACCGACCATTTCGAGGCATACAGACGTCGTGTCGACGGAGCTCTAGCCTGAGTGATGGTATTCAGCACTCCCACTGCGAGATCAGCGGGTAACCGTTGAGCGCCCACACATGGAGGGACCACAACTCCGGTTGAGGGTGCCAAATCGAGCCCCTGGCCTGCGAGAGGAGGTCCCTCCTCAACGGTACTGGCCACGGGGCGACATCTGCTAACTGCATCAAATCTGGGAACCATGGTTGGTTCTTCCAAAGAGGTGCTACAAGCAGTATTGAACATCTCGTTTCTCTCACCCGTTCTATCACCTGCGGAAGGAGGGAGATGGGAGGGAAAGCATAAAGCGGGCAGCACGGCCATTCCCGTGACAGCGCGCTTTCGTTCTTGGAAAAGAACGCAGGGCAGTGAGCGTTTTCGTGGGACGCGAAGAGGTCCACCTCCGCCCTGCCAAATCTCTCCCACAACAGCCGGACTGTTTGCAGGTGTAGAGACCATTCGCCCGCAGGAACATTGCCTCTGGACAGCCTGACTGGACCCAGATTCTGTAGCCCAGGCACATGCACTGCCCTCAGCGAACGCACGTCGCGCTGAGCCCAAACCAGGAGGCGTTCCGCTAGCCTGTACAGGTTTCAGGACCCGAGACCGCCCTGGCGATTTATGTAGGACACCACAGACATGTTGCCCGAACGGACTAAGACGTGGTGATCCTTGATTTGGGGACAAAAGCGCATTAGCGCGTTCTCCACTGCCAGCATTTCCAGACAGTTGATATGATGGAGCTTTTCCCGTTCTGACCATAGGCCAAAGGATGGTCTGCTCTCAAGCAGCGCTCCCCATCCCGAAGTGGAGGCGTCCGTCGACACCATCTTCACATTCGGGAAAGTCCCCAGGCTTACACCTGATCGGTACCAGCCGTTCGCTGTCCAAGGTGCCAGAGCTGTGACACAGCTCTGATTGACCTTGAGATGCAGCCGGCCAGACGCCCACACTCTGCGTGGCACCCGCGTCTTCAGCCAGAACTGCAGGGGGCGCATGCGGAGCAGGCCCAGCTGCAGAGCCGGAGATGCTGAGGCCATGAGGCCCAGCATCTTCTGACAGTGTTTGAGCGACACGGTCGCGCCGCAGCGGAAAGAACTCGCTGCACGCTGAATGCCCATCACGCGCTGTGGTGACAGCCGCGCCGTCATGGAACACGAGTTCAGAACTATACCCAGAAACAGAATCGTCTGACTGGGGTTCAGCGAACTCTTCGCCCAATTGACACTGAGGCCGAGCTTCTCGAGGTGATCGAGTAAAACGGCCCTGTGGTCCACGAGCTCCGCTCGTGATCGGGCCAGAACCAGTCAGTCGTCCAAATAATCCAGCACTCGCATGCCTCTGAGTCTGAGAGGAGCGAGCGCTGCATCCATGCACCTCGTAAACATACGAGGAGCCACAGAGGACTGTAAACTGGTATGCCTGGCCCTCGAAGGCGAATCTCAAATATCGCCTGTGGTTTGACGCTATCTGTATTTGAAAATACGCGTCCCTCAGATCTATTGACATGAACCAGTCCCCTCTGCGAATCTGCGCGAGGAGTTTCCTGGTCGTAAGCATTTTGAAACTGCGTTTCATCAATGCCTTGTTCAGCTGTCTTAGATCCAGTATGGGCCTGAGACCCCCGTCTCTCTTGGGCACCAGAAAGTATCTGCTGTACAGCCCACCCTCGCTTTGAGCTTGAGCCTTTGCTCAACAGTTTTGATATTTCGGCCCGAAGTATGTGTGCTACTTCTGTTTTGACCGTAGTTTCGGCGCGCGCTGAAAAGCGCGGAGGGCGTCGAAAAAAAAAAACTGTAGCGAGTAGCCTCTCTTTATAATGCCTAGCACCCAATCTGAAACCCCTGGAAGCGCTGACCATGCATTTGCATGAATGGCTAAGGGCTGGATGCGAAGCGCGCTCTGTTGACCGGGCAACGGCGGCACTCGGGTGTGCTGTGCATTTGAGGCGGGGAGCGCGCTGATCACAGCGGGCAGATCGCTCCTCCTCGACCCCGTCCCGGCGCTAACCGACTGGGTGAAGTCTGAGCAGGTCCCGTGGGACTCGATATGTCTGCGAGTAACTGTGGGCTGCATATGTGCACATTTACCACTTTCAACTCGCTGTCTGCCTGTGCAGAGCGTACGTGCACAGGCCTCGTTTTTACAGAAGCCACGCGCCGTATGTGACATAGTGTATGTGGGCACTGGGGAGTGGGCACGTTTACTATGCGGCGCGCTCGACCGATCTGTGTCGATCTTATGTGCGCGAGCCCTGTGTGCAGTGCTGTGCTTACATGTGGAGATGGGCACTGAGGAGTGGGCATCGTCACTGCATTTATAGCACCATCGGCCGTGGCCGGACGAGCGTGCACGGGTTTCGTTTTTACAGAAACCACATGACGCGTGTGACATAGTAATTGTGGGCACTGAGGGGTGGGCACGCTTACTATGCAGTGTGCGCGATCGACTTGAGTCGCTTTTATGGGCGCAGGCCCTGAGTGCAGGGCTGTGCTTACATGTGGAGATGGGAACTGAGGAATGGGCATCGTCACTACATTTATAGCACCATCGGCCGTGGCCGGACGAGCGTGCACGGGTTTTGTTTTTACAGAAACCACATGACGCGTGTGACATAGTGATTGTGGGCACTGAGGAGTGGGCATGTCTACTATGTAGTGCGCGTGATCGACTTGAGTCGCTTTTATGGGCGCGAGCCCTGTGTGAAGGGCTGTGCTTATATGTGGAGATGGGCACTGAGCAGTGGGCATCGTCACTACATTTATAGCACCATCGGCCGTGGCCGGGACACCAGAAATTACACCTATTTCGGGAAATATCTGGGTAGCCGTGATAATGTTTTTTTTGTGCAGGCAAGCGGGCAACCGTACAGGCTTGCGCATTGCAAAAGACGGTGAAACAGTCACAATCTCTGGAACTGAAACAGCGGCGCGCTTAGGTGAGAGCCCGGCCACAGCGGACGCTGCCTATCGGGAAGCGATGCAGGGGGGGCCGGTGAAGCAGGGCGAACCGGCGAGCTCGGTTGAGCTGAAGACTGTTCCGGAATCCGCTGGAAGCGATGCTTTTACGGCGCCTCAGCGCAGCTGAGAATGCAGGCTCAGAGAGAAAGGCCAGGCGAGTCCTCAGAGTCACCATGGCAACAGCTCGCAGTGGGGGCATCCGCCGTCAGCGAGCGCGAGCGCGAGCGCTGCATGATCTTCACCCAGGCAGGAGACACAGATGACGTACCGGTCTCCCTCGCTGAGTGGGGCTCTGACGAGCCGCAGGAAGGCATCTTAAAAAAGACGCGAGCTCTTTTACGAGTGTGTGTCGCAGGGCGAACACACACACACATAAAGAACAGCTGGATATAACAGAATTGAAAGGATATAGGCGCCGGATAGCGCAGCAGGAACGGCAGTGGAAGGCGGCGATGCCAGCAGCTTCAGAATGGCTCGTCCTGCTGATATGCTTTCTCAGACGGCGCTTGCTTCCTCCATGATCCAGCGATGCGTGAGCTTCGCTGAAGAGATGAAAAATCAGGTGAGTCAGCCTTTTCGAGCTCCTTTTATAGGTTGGGCCACACCTGTTTCGGCGGGAAGTGGCAAGAAGGGCGCGAAGCGAGTTGTATCACTGATGTTGCATCAGCCCGCGCTCGATAGGCTGTGCAGTTGCCGCAGAACAAGCCAATGAGCGAACGAGCCGTCTCGCCTATGGCTGTGTACTGCTGCAAGTGCGATTTACAAAAATACAAAATTAAGGATAATTTTTTGCTTCAGTATTTCGTGAAAAGAGACTTTTCCCGTAGCGTCTTAGCTAAGACGCAGTACGAGAGAGCTCTCGTAAGAGAACCCGGTTGGGCACAAGGGTAGGTTAGCACATGGAGACCCTTGAGAAAAGGGCATGATGCATGTCAGTTTAAAATACCTTTCACTGTGAATTCAGTCCAGCCATAAACGAGAAATCAAACAGCTGGCTTGGTTATTTACTCTGTTTCCTCCGAGAGTTTGATTAACTCGTTAATGACAAACAGAAAACAGATAACTGTCTCAAACGAGCCCTTTCATTTCTGTCAAAGTCAGCAGACCTCATGCGAACACAGCGATTTAATTCCAATGCACCTTTTTCTGGCTAAGATTGGTGACACATAAGCCTTGTAACAATTGGGCAAGACCTGTAGCAACTTTTGGATGACTTCAAGAGCCAAAGAGTGTCTCCAATGTGATGCATGATTTGAATTAGCTTGAATTTATTTGATTGTTTTGGAACCACGTTCCCATGCTCTCCCGATCGGCGTTGGAGTGGAGAGTCGTCTTGAGAACAGTTGCGAGGCCGGAAGTTTTTATTTTATTGCTATGCGATCACAGGATTCTCCCAGCATCATAAAACTCTCAATGTGTTAAGTCGCACAGCTGAGCTTACAAAACAAAGCTCACAGTTTTTAAATTCCTGTTGTTGTAGCCGTATTTGCTTTGACAAATATTACTCAATGGATAGATCGCCAAAATGTACATTTTAATGTGACGGATGGTTTCAAAATGTCATATGGATGCTCAGTGAGCGGTGCACTTTATTTTGATTGTTTTCATGATTTTCTGCATTAGAAAATGTCCAAGTCGGTGCCTCCTGTGTGTGTCTTTGCAGTTTTCTGGTTCAAATAATTGATGAAATGAGAAATGTTAAAAGACGTCCCTCAGCTGTGAATTACTCTTGTTCCCAATATCTTCAGATGCTTGTGTGTGCATATCTCTGTGCTTGTGCATGTGTTTGTGTTTAAGACCTGCTGGGCCATTCTTCAGTTGTTCTCATGCTATTCTTTGTTTACCAGAGTAAATGGGTCAGGCAGGTGTTGATGATAAAGAAACTGGTTTAATGTTGTTTTGAAAAACTTTCTTATAATTTTTCAACCAAAATGCAAATGTAATGCCTGTCATTTGGCGTGGCCATCAAGTAAAAATAATAACATATTTTCCTGACACTTTTAACACAAGTGAGTGTACACAATCATTATTTTAAAATGTTTTCAAATTTTAAGGTTAAAAGTAATTTTTTAAAATAGCATTTATTCATAAATTTCATTAGGTTTTTGTGTAGCTGCACCACATTATATTTTACTTACTTTACCTTGTCATAATGACTTATTAACAAATTTATGAGGGTCTGCATGGGTCCTCTATATGATATCATTTTGGTTTTATTTCTTTGTTTTGGTTTATTTTTGTTTAGTTTTAGTTTAGTCCTTTGATTTGTTTTTGTTTTGTATATTGCTTTCCATTGGTTTTGTTTGATTTGGTCTGGTCTAGTTTTGTTTGGTTTTTATTTAGTTTGTTTCGTTTTGGTTTGGTTCAGTTTTGGTTTGTTTAGTTTTAGTTTATTTTTTATTTCATTTTTATTTTTTACTTTATTAATGCATGTTAATCACACCACATGACTTTTCAAGATAATTTTTCTTTTTCCTCTCTCTCTCTCTCTCTCTCTCTCTCTCTCTCTCTTTTTTAAATTAGGCTTTTTTCTTCATTATGATAGCAAAATTTTCTAAACATGCTCATCATACAGCTGTATTCAAGTCATTATGTATGAATTGCATTTTTTGAATAATGATTCATCCCATTTAAACCAACCCAACATCGTAAACACTAATTATTACCCCATGATTTAACTGGCAGCATCATTTTCGGAAAAAGTAGTTGTGGCGAAATTGGCATTTTTTCTTCATGCCGTTGGAGACATGGTGGGCATTGCATGGGTTCAGTATGACCTCTAAGCATGCCTCTGACTCATGACTTCAAAGTCATCGTCTGCACTTGAATCCGGGGTGGGGGCAGAGGCGAACTGGATCTGAAATTGGGGTAATTGTGGGATTTTTGTTCAGTGCAACAGATTTTCTTTCTCCTAATTGGGAGTGCATGGCGGTTCTGTTCCCACTCGAGGAGACTCGGATTTGATTGTTTATGCCCACACTGGTGTGGAGAGGTGTCACCACATGGAGTCGCCGAAGAGCTATAATGATTAACAATTAGTGTTTAGTCTGAAGTTCACGTTTCATTTAAATTTTGTCCCACATGGCCGTTTTGAATAAACACCATGCATGTGGAAATGGTCAACTGCTGCAGTCAAGAAATTACTGATTCACAGTTCAGGTTGAAGACTAGCGTCAGTAATTGAAGAGAAGCCGGTGGATCCAAAACTATTGTGACCACATCAGAGCGCCTTTAGTGGTCAGATGATGTGTAATCAGTGATGAGTTTGGGCTTGCTTTGTGGCAATCGAACACAATGTGTGAGAGTATGCGATCATGCAAGTGATTTTGCTTTTATGTGCCTGTTTTGTGATGAGTTGGAACGGAGTGGAGATGTGTTTGTGAGAGTTCAGCTGGAGACTAGGCCTTCCACGGGGCTGTTAAGATGAGTGCCTTGATGTGTCACACATGCACAATCAGTTTCACGTGCATAAGGAATTTAGTTAGGATTTAATTATAAACTGATCTAGTTTGTGGTTTTCCCTTAACAAAGGTAGTGTGACTGACTAGTAGCTTCACCTTTCGCACAATGCCATCTAGGGTAAGCTTCTATCACTCTTTCAAGCTTCCATTCGTTTCTTCGAGAATTGTCATCTTGAAGAATCACAATGTCATCTGCTTGTGAATTGCCATTTTTGACGTTGTTGGAGATTCAACAGATATTCATGTTTCCACCTTTGCCAGAATTCATTGGCCAAGAACTGCATTCTTCTCCACCTTTTACGCAGATAGAGATCTTCTTTGCCGAACTGTCCTGGAGGTGGCAAAATGATTGCAGATTTCATGGTTAGTATGTGATTAGGAGTAAGAGGTTCTGGACCGGCAGGATCGTGAAGATGTTCAGCGCTTAGCAGTCTGCTGTTGATTATGGCCATTGTCTCATAAAGGAATGTCCTCAGGGTTGTGGTATCAAGTCTACTTGCAGACTTGTCAAGCATGCGGTCAGGATACTTCGGATCGTTCGAATCTGGCGCTCCCAGACTCAACCCATGTGACTCGCAGAGGGGACATTCACTACAAATTCACAACTGATTGCTTGCAGACGTTCTTGATCCATCCCTTTGACCAACTCAGAAAACTCTCTTCTAGCGCCCATGAAATTTGTTCCCTGATCACATCTTAATTGCCGTACAGGTCCTCTGATGGCTATGAAGACTCGAAGTGCATTCATAAAAGCGTCTGTGGTCAGATCTACGGCTGTAGAGCACAAGCAGGTAAACAGCAATCCATATTGTTTTAATTCCTTTCATCCCACCTTTATGATGAAGGGGTCGAAAAATCTATACCACTAAATGTAAAGGGAGGGGATGTTTCTGTTCTCTCTTCCAGTAGATCTGTCATCCGCTGAACCTCAGTAGCTCTTCTGTATCTTCTACATTTTACACACTTGTAGATGTGTGAAGAGACCACGTTTCCACATCCCAAGATCCATACTCCGTTTGCATGCAACTCATTCATGGTTATGCCTCTTCCTTGGTGATGTACACGTTCATGATGATGTTTAACGAGCAAGGCTGACACATGAGATTTCTTCGGAAGTATTACGGGATGCTTAACATCATGATGCAAGGTTGATTGAGATAGTTGTCCTCCCCCAGTCGTCCAGGACACCATTCTTGTCCAAGAAGGCATTTAACTTACGCAAACTGTTGTGCTTGTTCAGAATACCTTCTTTCTGGAGTTTGATCTTTTGGATATCTTCAGCAAAGGCGTCTTCTTGCACCAGTTTGATAATGGCTATTTCAGATCCTTTTGTTTCTTAAAGACTAGTTGCTTTATTCGTTCTTGGTTGAACTTTCTTGAATTGTCTGATGAATCTCTTAAGCCTGGCGACAGCCCTCACTGCCCTGAATCAATCAGAAAATTTTGTAAAGTGATTCACCATTGAATTCACTTTCTTCGTCTTAACTGTGCAAACGTGTACTTTCCTAAGCTTTGGGTCAGTCATTTCTATTTCTCCCACCATTTCCTCTTTGTGTGGGAGATTTCTCTGCCATAGAAAGTCGGGTCCCTTTAGCCAGTTAGACTATTTTAGCTGAATGGCACTCAGCCCTCGTGAGGCGTGGTCAGCAGGATTGTTTTCAGAGCTGACATGATGCCATTGTTCAGGGTCTGTACTGAATTTTATGCGTTGAATTCGGTTGGCTACAAACGTGTGAATTCTCTTGGCATCGTTATTCACATAGCCAAGGACCACCATCGAATCAGTCCAGTAATATTCTTGCAGGTTTTCAACTTCAATTTCCCTTCTGATGACATCATCATTATGGACCGAACTCACAGCTGATGACAGTTCAAGCCTTGGGATAGTCGTTAACTTGGTAGGGGCTACTCTCGCTTTCCCCATAATGAGTGAGCAACAGACCTGCCCTGTTTCACTTACTGCACAGAGATATGAACATGCACCATATCCACTGAAGCTTGCATATGAAAAATTATGAAGCTCGTACAGAATAACGTTGTCAAAGTTTGTTGGATGGTAGCTTCTTGGGACCTTTAGGACTGCCAATGCAGGCAAGTCTCTAAGCCATGACTCCCATTGGGGCAGAATGTGCTCGTGAAGATCTTCATCCCAGCTCACCTTTTCCCTGCATAGTGCCTGAAGTATTTGTTTGCCGACTAGTAAGAAAGGGACAACAAATCCTAGTGGATTGTAAACAGAGGCTACCGTTGAGAGAACTCCTCTCCTTGTAAGTGGATTGTTCTTGACAACCCTGTACTGGAATTCATCCGCTTCGACGCACCACTCAACTCCAATTGCTCACTCGATGTGAACTTCTCCAAAGGCCATGTCTAGATCTTTAGTTTCTGCACATTCTTCAGGCGGTATTGTGGCAATTACTTCTTTATTATTGGATACAAATTTGTGTAACCGAAGATTTCCTGTTCTGCATAAGGCTCTTGCTTCCTTCACAAGATGTACAGCTTCGACAGGTGACCACACACTTGTTAAGCCATCATCGACGTAAAAGCTTCTCTGGATAAACTTGATGGACTCTTCGCTGAACTTTCCATGACCCTGTGATGCCAGATACTTGAATCCAAAGTTGGAGCAGCCAGGGGATGAAGCTGCCCCAAACAGGTGTACCTTCATTCTATACACAGAGGGTTTGGAATCCAGATTGCCTTCGTCCCACCAGAGAAATCGCAGGTAGTCTTGGTGTTCCCTTGCAACGTGAAATTGATGGAACATTCTTTCGACGTTGCACATAATGGAAATTGGACCCTTCCTAAATCGACACAGTACTCCAACTGTGTTGGAAAGGTCTGGACCAGTCAAGAGGTGGTCATTCAGAGAGGTTTCATGGAAGCGTACTGAACAATCAAAAACCACCCGGATCTTTCCTGGTTTGTGGGGGTGGTAGACTTCGTGGTGCGAAATATACCATGCGAGTTAGTTATCCAGTTCAGACATTGGAACCTTCTCAGCGTCCTTTCAGGCTAGTATGTCATTCATGAAATTGACATAATCCTTATGATACTGTTTGTCTCTCCTCATTCGCCGCTCCAATGAGATGAGTCTATGAACAGCAGATTGTTTATTATCTGGCAGAATAGGTTTGTCAGTCTTGAAAGGAAGTGGAAGTTCAAAGTCGAGTTCAAGTGCCTTGATTACATCTGTTGGAATGACTTCCTTCACATGGGTTCTGCACACGAAATGCACTTCTTTCTTTAGATCAACTGTTGGCTTTACTGCAGGCATCACTTGTCGCACTAAAGTTCTGTGACTGATTCTGATCACATCGCAGAAATCACTTGTCGGGTATGAGCAGCCGACTTTACTCCAGCCGAGGTCAGTTCGTTGTGCATATGGCTGATTTTCCTCCCCAGACAAGATCTCCTTGGGAAGAAGGGCTTGTTGACAGTTATAGTTAATCAAAAGAGCTATTTCGCAATCTAATGGAGGTGGAATCTAGTCTGCCAATTGTTGCAAATGAGGGCATTTTAGAGCCGTTTCTGAAGTTGGGATATGCGACCTGTTTGCCGGGATAAACTCTCGCGTGAAAACCATTGGCAATAGGATCCTCTTCTCAGAATTGTATCCTCTTACTTGCAGATTCATCAGTTTCTGACATGGTATGACTGTTGACCTTGCTGACATTGTAGATAGATCTGTAACTTCAAGCTGAATAGTTGATTTGGCATTTTTATGGCAGGTTTCAGCATTTGAGTCAGACATCCTCAAATGAATATTAAATGTGTGTGACCACTAAGCTTAAATAGAATTTGTATGCGTTAAATTTACTTGTTTATATGTGAATTTAAGCTACAATGGGCTTAAAGTAAATAATCAGGTTGATTATAACTGTACTAGTTTCTTAACAACTATAGATATATGGAACTGAGGATTTTCTAAATACAGATTCAATATTGCATCTCTTTAAACGTATCTACTTGTAAATAGCTTCAATTTTAGAACAAGAAATATAAAAATAAAATGATTACAAATTGCACTTCACACTGTATAACACAATGAATAAACCTTAAGTGCAGAGAGAATGTACTCAAAATATATCACTTATTCTTCTAAAAGGAAAGGTTTCTATATACGTGTAGTTTCCCTTTAAGCTTCACTTAAATAGCACTTAAATCTTAATTATATCTCAAAAGCACAAAATATTGGAAAATTCTGATTTCAGTTTTCAGATATTATTTTTAAACCTTTGCAAAAATATACAAATCAAACACCAGCATGATACAATTTCCCAAACACCGTTTGCAGGAAAAATGGACCTTTCTTTGATGCAATCTTCAAGTTGAATCACTTCTCACGCCACCTATAGCTTCCTTGTAGCGGAGCACTTCTTGATTATAGCTTGAAATGTTGCACTTTCAAAGTCTAATCACCGTTCCTTGTGATCGTTATAACGACGATGGGTTATGGGCTTTCCTCATCTGATATGCTGGCTCTTCATCCGGTCGACATCGACACCCGCGACGGTCTCGTTATCTCTCCTACCCGCGCCGTCGCGCAGGCGAGTTCTCACTGTAGCTCTCTTCACAACTACACACAGACACAGGTCGGTTCCTTAAAACGGGCGTTTTAATTCTTTGGCTCGTCTTGTTCACGCCGTGAGAACTTCATTCATAAATGAACATAGTACAAACACATCAGCATATTGTACAATATAGTCTTAAAAGAAATGAGATGCACAAAATTATACTTTCTGCACATTAAACAAATATACATGTGAAACAAATACCTCGTTGGCTGCTTGTTATGAAAAGAGGTTCTTGAGTCCTTTGTTTAACTAAATCTTCTTTGCTGTCTCCGTTTGACTTGAGACGACACTTATTTTAAACTTAAATTAGACTTTCAGAGCCTCGTTATGCATCCGCTCCTCATCAGTCCATGCGGGCAATGCAATATATTTCGTCATTTCCGCTAAAGTGACGCATTCTCGCGCCTTACATTTAAAGAAACATAAATGAATTTACATAACATTACATCAAATACACATTTTACCAAATGGTACCTCTAATAGATGAATGCATGAAATTATGGATTTCATTATAAATGAATTATTAGATGACTGCACAGAAAATCTGCATAACAGCAATTACAAGCAAGTTGACAGTTTCTTAATAGCTTGAAAGAAACAAAATGAATTCTGACAATCCTGATTGGTCTGTGACTATGACAATGGAAAACATTTCCTCCCTCTGGCTACGTCTGAATTGCTGAACTATCATAGTGTGTTGAATTCGATGAAGAACCTACTTCTTGACTTCTTGATTTTTTTCCTTAACTAATCATATGGCTTCAACTCAAGTTGCTTTATGGGATAGTGTTCCAAAGTTGCACACTTCAGGATCTCATCAGATGTTGAATGTCATCCAGATGTTGTTTGCATACTGTATTATAAATACTTAGTACTGTACTTTCTACTCAATGTTTGTTTAGTGTATGCAGTGTTGGACTTTTGAACTTCCTGATCATGTGAAAAGAAGAAGAGCTGAAAAACAGGTGCACATTACTGGGGTTTATGACAGGCAGTTGCATAAACTGTAGAATGAGTGGAAACATGAGCCGATTAAAGTGTAAACTGTGAGAATTGTAATTTTGTTTACACAGTGAGGTGATGGATGTGCTAATGAAAGTTAGAAAGGAACAATCAGTATGGATTGAAAGGAAGAAAGTAGTAATAGTTTTCATAATCACGGATGTGAATCATTTCCATATTAAAATCAAATTATCATCAGAATCTCTTGAGCAAAACTTTGATCCTAGCTGATCCTGTTGTAGAATACTTAGTAGAAATCTAGAAAAAATACAAAAAGATGAGTGCGTTTTTGTTTTTTACAGTCAAAAAGCTATTTTTGTAGCTATTAATGAAACTAGATTTGAGGAACAGATCTGAAATCTGAAGTGTGATTTTCAGGCCTAGGAAAGATTAAAACTAAACAAATATGTAAAAAATAAATAAAATTAAGAAAAGTCATGGAAATTTCTAAATGAACTAGTTTTTTTTCTTGTAAAGTATGATTGTTGTTTTGTGCTGGATAAAACACTTTCATGTCTTTGCCTACTTTTTTTGTTAGTAGCTTGTATTGTAGCTATTAGCAAACTACTTTTTTTTTTTTAAACACTGTCTAGACAAAAATTGGGAAGTCATGAGACCAGAGATCTTTTAGCATAACATGATATCAGTCTTTATTTTTGTAGAAGGAATTCAAAATCCATCTATATTTATAGCACATATCTGGAAAAAATATCCAGAATTAGTATTATTTTAGTGTTATTTATTACCATTATTATTTTATTATAATATTTATGAACATGAAATATTTATGAATTTACTTATTTAATACTTTTTATTTCTTTTTAGCTTTCTTGCTGTATTTATTTATTAATTTTTTCAGTTCTAGTCATTTTAGTAACTTTTTTTTTTTTTTTACATTTATCATCTAATGCTTAATTTTCTTTATTCTGTTACTGAAAATGATTTTTGATTTCAGTTTTAGTTAACTATAGCTACACTGATGCACATCTCTCAAGATAAAAGAAAATAATTTCAAAAGTAACCACATACCCATTACCCAGAAAGTTGGTGGCGTGACATTTAAACTCTGTTCAGCCGAGTGTGATTTGAAACTCATCTGGTTGTTTTGATTCTTCATCCGAAGAGTATTTGTGCTGGTAATTTAGAGAATAGCTTGCAATGCATTTTAGTGTCTGACTCTAATTTGTCAGTCACACACCGCTCACATGTAAGACAGCATTACTCACCGAAATTAGTCACATTGTCACTTAGGAATGATACTCACTAAAACTACGTACCCATGTTGGGAAATTTAACAGTTGTGCTGTGTCTAGAGCACTTTCCCACAGATAAATAAGCATTCAGAATAGTTTGACCTAGCTGTTTCCCAAAATGTTAGCATAGTGTTAATATTTCTAATTTTTCTGCCTATTTCCTAGGTTTTAAGAGGACCACAGCTCATCGCAGTGGCGTCGACCGACGGGACGGGTGGGGTTGACACATCTCCTCTCCAGGGTAACGATATTCAGGTGCAATACGTCCAGCTGGGAACGGTGACCGACCACACCGGCGCAGTACAAGTGAGATAAGCCAGAAACACACAAACACAATGTCAGCATTATCTGTGATGTACAGCCATTTTATTTCAGATAGGAATGTTTTCTGTCTCAAAACGACCACCACTGTCGCACAGGTGTGCGATGAATGCACCGATTTGCTCTATGGTGGGCAGCAATTCTGAGCCAACACCGCTGGGTGGCGTAGTCACCAATATGTGTGATCAAACTCGCTCTCTCACCATGTGTTCTTTCTAGAAATCGTAGGCTGTGATCTTAACCTGCTCTCCACACTCACTTTCAGCTAATCAGCAACCCAGATCAGTTTGTTTTTCCTCTGAATAATAAATTGCCTTTTGTTGTCCCTTTCCTCTCTGTCTGTTTTCAAATTTTTATCCCTCTTTTCCATCTCATGCTCTACATCAAGTTCTCAACATGCTCCAGTGCTCCTTGATGTGTGTTTTCACAATAATCACTTCCCCATGATGCCATTACGGCATTTCGGAGCCGTGATATGGCGTGCACGCATATTCAAACTCATTTAGATGTTTGACAGTCATTACAGGTCACCACATTTCCCCAGCTGCACTCAACGTGTTTGATTCATGTGAGGCTCCAAGCTAGGGTTGAGGAGCATAGTTACAATTTGACTTGCATATTTCACATCTGCTTTAACGTTTCTGTCTTTAGAGAAGAAGAAACTTCTTTTAATCTGAAGCAAAGAGCAATCATTGTTAAATCTTGTGAGCAAAATTAGTATCAAATTTTCAGATTTTGTGGCGAGATAAAAAAAAAAACATGACAATAAAATGATTTAAATGTAAAGGAATAGGTCACCCAAAAATAAAAGTTAGCTGTGGATGAGGTTGTTTCTTCATCAGACCAGATTTGGAGAAATTTAGCATTACAGCACTTGCTCAGCAATAGATACTCTGCAGTGAATGGGTGCCATCAGAATGAGAGTCCAAACAGCTGATCAAAACATCACAATAATCTAGAAGTAATCCACACCACTCCAGTCCATCAGTTAATGTCTTGTGAGGTGAAAAGCTGCATGTCTGCAAAAAACTCAAATAACTCAAGTGCAGTCTGTTGCTTTTTGGCACACATTTTTGTCATTTTGCACATTATCGTTGAATACAATTGAGTGAAATGGACTATAACAAATAAATATATTGACATAATTAAAATATTTTCACTGAAAGTCAAAATGCTGAAGCACAAATCAACGAGAACATCAAGCATTTCAAAGCCCTTTGTTGTGACCGTCCCTCTTACATTTTTTTTAAAACACTCACGGCACTAGCACGCACCCCCAATATGGCTTTTGTGAGCGTGGGAATGTGAGCTATTTGGTAACAGGGAGGGGGACGAGGCCTTTACCACAGTTGCCCTTTAAAGTGGTTAGGCTGGTACAACTTAAACCTCTTTAGACCATTTGGGCGCTTATGGTTTGAATCGTCTTAAAGGGCATTTCCTGCTTAAAATCAGTAATTTTTTCAATTTGCTTTATTGATGTATTGTCCATATTGTGCTCGATTATCATCGCACGTTATTTCAGAAAAAAAGTCTTAAAATGTTTTATATAAATGATAAATTATATATAAATGACATGCTTGCTCCGCCTCTGAAACGAGTTTCCTATACTGATGACGTCAGCAAGACCTCTTATTTTTCAGCCCCTCCCCCTTCTCTATACTCTGCTGTAAACAAAGGCCATAAAAAACAAACAAATGCTCCCCTTCCTCTCTTTGAAGTACATTCTGTCATCGGATGTGCTGTAACACAGCCAAATTGGTTGTACGGCTTGTTATCTGAGTGACCTGCATCTTTCTTTTTCTCTTTCTCTCTCTCATGGACACACACACTTGTGTTTTGGCCGACCTTCAAATATGTAGTGTCTCATCTTTGTCTAAGCAGGCTGTACCATACCCCGGAAAGCAGTTTGTGGGAACGGTTTGATGATTGCATCCGTACGCAGACCCCATCAGAGGTTCTTAGATTTACCTCTTGCTTCACTTGGTGGTCTGGACGCCTTCCAAATTGGCTCTGCAATTATACTGTACACATCAAAGTTTTGGAAAACTGTTAATGGACTATGATGCTTGAATAGAGCACAACATTTGATGCAGTCAAGCGAGTAAAATCGATTCTAGATTACCACCGTTCTGTGACAAACCACCTGTCAGTGTGACATGGGGATAAAATAAACAGCTGTCAGAGGAAATGAATATGAATGATGGCATGAGCTCACTTAGTAGTGGAGCTGTGCTAAAGTTGGCAAACAGAAAACTACCGGCTGTTTTTGGAAGACAGTTTGGTGGAAACTTTGTTTACATGGAAATCAATTTTAGCATGTTTTATATCTTGCTCTTTTTTTTTTAATTGTAAAATTTAAATGTAAAACTATATCGCAACCTGGATAAAGACATTATGTATTTCATGTATTTATATTTTCATACATGTATACATGCATCAATTTGATTCAGTTTAAATAGTCTCTACTATTTGCAGATGTGACTTGATTTTTCATCCATTTCTTTTATCGTTGCCACACCCACAGTGAGATCCTATTGGTCCAAATTCCTGCTCTAAAAAGCTTTGTATTAAAGATCAAATATAATCTGATTGGCTGTAATTGTTGTGTTGTGCACTGTTTTTCATTCAAAACTTGGACACTTGTCATATATAGTCGGAGAGCATGTGAAAAAAATAACAGCAATGAATAAGAAATACTTAAATTATACATTTTAATAAAATTATAAGAAATCAACCTTAGTGAAATAAAACAAATAAAGTTATTAGAAATAAATACCAAATAAGTGTATTATAAGTAGATATTGGGGACAAAAAGCAAATATAAAAAAATAAAAACTCTGGAACATTAGTGGATTTAAAGTAAAATGTAAAAAGTTAAAATAAATAAAAGTGGATATTGGGGAGAAATATTAAATATAATGATTACAAAATAAATAAATACCAAGAATGTTAGTGAAAAAAGTTCTAGTAAATTAGTGAATTTTAGGTGGACATCATGGACAAAAATTTTATATAATAATCAGTAACTAACATTAAAACAAACAAACATAAAAATAACATTAGTGGAAAATAAATCAAGTATAAATAAGTAATTTAATAAATGCATATTAAGTGGGCATCTGAGAAATTTTTTTTACATCATGATCACAAAATAAATAAAAAACAACAAAAAATGTACAACTTAACAATGGTGTACCTCAGATAAAAAATTTAAATAACAAATAATAGTTGAATTTTTACATCGTTGACCCATTGCAATCTACTTGATGAGCTAAGAAATGATATCAAAATGCTTTAAACTATAGGAAAGCTTAATAATTGGTCAACTTAGTTGAGCCGACGTCTTCTTGCACCAGAGGTCACAGCGCTTCTTTCTATTCGAAGTTTAGCTCTCATCTGCTGCACAAAACATGTGGTAGTGTTTACAGACAGTTTTTCATGAACACACCCCTTTATTTTTTTAATTTAATAGCTTCCATATCACACATCCGATCACTACAGATAAAAATCGTCGAAAGTAAAGAGATGTTTCTGGCCAGGAGGATCTGTTCTCTGTACAGTCTGACAGAAGTGTTTGAAAGTGATGCTTTTGAGCGATTCAGTCATTGTCTCTAATGAGTGCCCTCTTGTGGAGCTGCAGGAAATCAGCCCCTGTGGAGTGAACACTTAGCACCTAAGATGAAAAGCACAGCTCGTGAGTGTCTTGCATCAGGCAGGCTGTGTTATAGGAGTCTTGGCACTTCGGGGCTTTGCCCTTGAGTACAGTTTGAGCCTGTGCACCGTGCAGGTGTGCGGTCCGTTCCTCTGGTGTGTGTTGAGGAAGGAATGACTCACTGCACATACTCTGAAGTGACTCATCCTGCGTTGTCTCTCCCTGGATCACTCCCTCTTCCCTTTTTTTTTCTTTTTTTGAGGCAGTGTTTTTATTTCGACGACTGGGATAGAGTGTAGCCTTTGTCTGACCCTTTACTTTTCTCCTTGTTTTCCATCTCTTGTTGTTGTCCTGATCTTTGGTTTAGTTGTATCAATCTGTACACCTGTCAGTGTTGTATTGGTCTGCTTTCACTGCCTCCATTACTATGCTAAAGCAGGTGGTATTAAGGCTGGTCAAATAACAGGATGTACAGCGCTGCGATAGATATGTATCAGCTGACAGTGATTCCACTATACAATGGAATCTTAATAAAAACAGACATTCCAGACCGTGCTGCAGACAAACACTTCTATTGAACATTGTTTCTTTAAAGCCAAGAGTTCATTTTGGTGTATCTATTCAAGACACACTGTCACTATGAACTTTGTGCATTAATGTAGTATTCAGTCGATGTTTGTTCAGTTTCATATATATATATATATATATATATATATATATATATATATATATACACAAACCCAATTCCAAAAATGTTGGGACACTGTACAAATTGTGAATAGAAACAAAATGCAATGATGTGGAAGTTTCAAGTTTCAATATTTTATTCAGAATGCAACATAGATGACATATCAAATGGATCATCTTTTTAAGGGAAAAATAAGTTGATTTTAAATTTCATGGCATCAACACATCAACACAAGTTGGGACAAGGCCATGTTTACCACTGTGTGGCATCCCCTCTTCTTTTTATAACAGTCTGAAAACGTCTGGGGACTGAGGAGACAAGTTGCTCAAGTTTATGAATAGGAATGTTGTCCCATTCTTGTCTAATACAGGCTTCTAGTTGCTCAATTGTCTTAGGTCTTCTTTGTCGCATCTTCCTCTTTATGATGCGCCAAATGTTTTCTATGGGTGAAAGATCTGGACTGCAGGCTGGCCATTTCAGTACCCGGATCCTTCTTCTACGCAGCCATGATGTTGTAATGGATGCAGTATGTGGTCTGGCATTGTCATGTTGGAAAATGCAAGGTCTTCCCTGAAAGAGGATATTTGGAACTTGGATATACCTTTCAGCATTGATGGTGTCTTTCCAGATGTGTAAGCTGCCCATGCCACACGCACTCATGCAACCCCATACCATCAGAGATGCAGGCTTCTGAACTGAGCGCTGATAACAACTTGGGTTGTCCTTGTCCTCTTTAGTCCGGATGACATGGCATCCCAGTTCTTCAAAAAGAACTTCAAATTTTGATTCGTCTGACCACAAAACAGTTTTCCACTTTGCCACAGTCCATTTTAAATGGACGCCAGAGAAAACGCCTTTCAATTTTTTTGGAATCGGGTTTGTATATATATATAAACACTACAAGTTGATATGTCAAAATTAGCTGTAATATTTCATCTGGTGGTGTGAATTTGAGGTGGAAGGGATGGAGGTGGCAGATGGAGTTAATGTTCAGGAAGCCTGTTTGAAACAATAAGTATTTTTGCAGTTGCATTTGGTTTTCTAATGGCACAAAAATGACACATTCACTCTGTTTTTGCTTCTCAGGCTGAAGGTCTGACTCCAGCTCTGCAGGCGGAGATGGATGTGAAGAATGCCATTCAGCTCCAGCAGGCCGAGAACGGAGAGGTGGTTCAGATACAGATGCCAGGCACTTGAGCCACTCACGTGCAAACTTCTCACATGTGCGTAAACAAAGATATTTGGCTAGAGAGTCAGAGAGAGGGTGAAACTGAGGAGCATGGCCACTCAAACTCAAATTCTCAGCATAAACCACCATCATATGTCAACAGTTATTGACTAAATCCAAGTAAAACAAATGCAGTTTGTTTTAACATGTCAGCTCATATGGAAACTACTGGCCGTCCCCCACCAATAACAGTAACTGCATTCGGTCTACTTAGTAACGTAAAAGCAATGCTTGCTTCATCGCTGGTTCGTCCACTCTCTCCGACACTGAACAAAACAGTGAAAAATAGAAGGCTTTTTCCTCTCCGGTCAGTCTGAAGTACCTTACACACAAAGAACAAGCATGTTTTACTAAAGATTCAAGCAGACAGTCAAGTTACTGGGCTTTAACTGGTCACAAGTGTCATTTTTAGTACATGAGCATCACACTTTGTAGGCTTTACCTATCTGATATTACAAAAAAGCAGCAGTGTAAAATATGCTTCAATTCATAATCCAAGATTTTTCCGGTTTGCTATGCTTTTGTGACTTTTGTGTGCGTGTTTGTATCGGTGGAGATCTGGGGGTTTATTTCAGGGCCGCCCCGTCTTCATTTATCAGTAATTAATTTGTTTTCATAATGGTTGTCTAAATACTTTTTGTTTCATAAAACATTATTGTATGAAAAAAAAAAAAACAATTAAAGTTTTGCGGAGATTTTGTAGGGCAGTTTACTAATGCACAGGAAAATATGTCAACAATGTGTTAATGTAGTATATGAAATATGTACTTTTTCATGTATAGAAATATTATATATATGTATATATATACATATATTTGTGTATGAAGGATTTGTTCAAACTGAATAAATGACCTTTGTTTTGAAATACAGCGTCTTGAGTAACGAAACTCTCAAGGCACAATTTCTATTGAAATGACTTGATTTTGCTGTGAAATGTGGCAAAGATGTGATTTATGTTTCATACCTTAATACGAACCAGTTTTTTGGCAGGTCATAACGTTTTATTTTCTTGAGTTTATGATGACACAAATTGTGGGTGTGAGAGTGAGATTATGGGTATTTGGAATCCCATTCCTTACTATGCATACCAATTTTTTAATAAAATTGTGAAATTAAAAATTCTTAAAAATTCACATTGGTCTTCAATAAATAAGGGGTTTTCAATAGCTGTTTTTTTTTAAATATTACCTCAAATGATAAATATGTGATAGTAGTTATTATCATGAACTCTAACCTTTAAGATGTCAAGTTATTTATTATTACGAACTCTAAACTCTAAGCTGTCAATTTTTCAACCTTGTCACTGGATCTTTGAAATTAATAGACATGGGCCTTTAACTTGAAAATAGATTACTGAGTAAATTCTCACTCAATTTCAGGGTTCCTTGAAATTATAATTTAAAACAAAATGCTATTGTTCTTTTAAAACATGTTTTGCGCCAACCCTGTTATATTCAAAATATTGTGGGGGGTTGAAGATCTGTGCAAAATATTCAGTTCAATTAATATTCTTTTGCTTCGTGCAATAAAAAAAAAATTTCCACCACAGAATTTAACTTTTGAGCTTGACAAGTCCAATATAAATGTAACCAAAATGAAACACAAATGTGTGACAATACAGATGAAAAAAAAAATCCAATCTTTCAAATATAATGTCAAGAACATTTTTTTTTCTTAAATTACACAATATAACAGGGTTGAACAGCTGTTTTCAGCTGCTGATTCTTAATTTATTACCCCAAATTTAGAAATATGTTTAATAGCTTTACAGAGAACCAGTAGGTATTTATTGTTGCAAACTCTAGCTTAAAGCTGTCTACCCCGTTACATTCCAACTATTGTGGGGTTGGAGATCTTTGCAAAATGTTTAATAAAGCCTATCCTCTTTAATTAATAGTTTAGTCTGCCTCTCCCCTTTAGAAGATGAAGATGAAATGGCCCAGAATACAACATCTAATTTGTCTTATATTGAATTACATGTCTTTATGTATTTGAGAAAATGTCTTACAGTTTTTATGAAATCATATCAGTGTCCTCAGTATCACTTTACACCTTGTTATTCCAATTATTCTTTATAATGAAAGCCAGGTCCTTAGTGACATCATGATCCTGACTAGGATGTTTAATGGGAAAACAACATCACCAACATAGGGAAGTAATTGATTTATATGTACTATGAAACTACTCTTTGTCTCACTCCTAAAACACCCTGTTTGATAAAATTGCAGTAATTGGTGTGTTTCAAAAGATCATTCATTCATGAACATTTCATTTACAAACATTATATTTTGTCTTTCTTTCTTTCTTTCTTCCTTTCTTCCTTTCTACCAGTAGGTATTTATTGTTGCAAACTCTAGCTTAAAGCTGTCAACCCCATTATATTCCAACTATTGTGGGGTTGGAGATCTTTGCAAAATTTTTAATAAAGCCATTGTTCTTGTGCCATGTGAAATAAGAATAATATTTTTCCAGCAACAATTTTTCTATTTTTTTTCCACAACAGAGTTGAATTTTGAGTAAGACAGGTCCAATTATAAGCCTAACCTACACCTTTTTAAACCTACCCCATGAGGTCAGAAATTATGCCAGTCTCTCAAATACAGTGTCAAGAACATTTCAAAACTAAAATATCACAATAAAACAGGGTTGAACAGTGTTTTTTTTAAAGAATAGAATTATGAAAAAAGATAATAGCTTTTAAAAGTGATAATAGCTTTAAAAAGAAAAGACCAAAAACATTTTTAAACTAAAATATCACAGCATAACAGGGTTGAACGTTGTTAGAATAAAATAGTTAAAAAACAAACACTTAATTTCAGTAAAAGCAAAGTAAAAAAAAAAAAAAGTTTGTGTAAAGGTGATTAATATGACTGCGCAAATTGGTTGATATTTAATGGGGAAAAAGCCCTAACATTTAACAACAAACTAATATATATATATATATATATATATATATATATATATATATATATATATATATATATATATATATATATATATTCAGCTTTACAAACAAAACAAAAGTGATTAGATTCTCTTTCATAGTAAGTTATGAGGATACTTTGCACACAAGTTTAGTTTCCTGACAACGGCCCATACTACAGTATTCAAAGCAGATCCAATCCAAACAAAGCCATTATTCTACACACATTATTGCAAGTTAAGTGTTGGTGTTGATTTAGTGTTGAGCCACTGAACAGTCATCACACGCATTGTGGTTTAATGATTGCAATCTAATGACCGGGAGTGATTAGAAGCAAGCGGCAATGCATTCGGTTGCTATTTTTGTTTTATATTTATGTGATTTGCTTCAGTTTACCAGAACACCATAGCGAGAGTCATGAGACCCATGTTTTGGTTTGTGAGATCACCATATATTCTCTCTAGAGCCCCCCAAAACTCCTACTCTGACTCCCTCGTCTCTAATGGGATCAAGTCAGCCTCTCCCCCGTTCTGAAATCACCGATGGAATATCCCGTATTGTAGTAGTCTGGACTTTTAAGGTCTCCGGCCAGGCGCCACTGAGCGTTTTGTTATGGCAATGATACATAGTTGCTAACACATCCTCTCCCGCTGCTATGGGTTTTGGTCAGATTATTTGTATCTTTAGAGCAGGGGTGAGGACATAAAATTTATTTTTTTTGTTTTCCCACGCTTTCTGTAACATAATGGTGTATTTTGGATTGCGTGCAGAAAGTGTCCCATATAAACACTGATAAAAACATCTCTCTATTTCCTTTTGTTTTCTTTTAGTCTCAAAGTCTCCTATTACGCATCTTCTGTACACCATCCACCCGTCTCTCTTAAGGAATCTATCACTTTCTTCATCTTTTCCCTCTGATTTCTGGTTCTCACACTTGTTCTCATCGTCCCACTCTTTTCTCGGGTGGAGTCTGGTGTTTTTTTTTGGGATTTCCTCCTCATCCGCTACCAGTCTGTGTTAGTTTTGTCATAATTTGGGCTGCGGTATCCTCTTTTAATTAATAGAGTTTATTCTGTCTCTCCCCTTTAGAAGATGAAGATGAAATGTCCCAGAATACAACATCTAATTTGTCTTATATTGAATAACATGTCTTTATGTATTTAAGAAAATGTCTTACAGTTTTTATGAAATCATATCAGTGTCCTCAGTATCACTTTACACCCTGTTATTCCAATTATTCTTTATAGTGAAAGCCAGGTCCTTAGTGACATCATGATCCTGACTAGGATGTTTAATGGGAAAACAACATCACCAACATAGGGAAGTAATTGATTTATATGTACTATGAAACTACTCTGTCTCGCTCCTAAACCTTCCACCCTGTTTGATACAATTGCAGTAATTGGTGTGTTTCAAAAGATCATTCATTCATGAACATTTCATTTACAAACATTATATTTTGTCTTTCTTTTTCTTTCTTTCTTTCTTTCTTTCTTTCTTTCTTTCTTTCTTTCTTTCTTTCTTTCTCTCTTTCTTTCCTTTCTACCTTGTTTTCTTCTTTTAGTTTCCTTTTTATTTCCATCCTGTCATATTCTTCTCGATATGAACCCTGTAAATTTTCCCATCCTGTTAGGAATTCTGCAGATTTTTTCCCCATCCTTTTTTATCACTATTTTTAATTTTTTTGCTTTCTGTTATGTTCCATCCTGGTAGGATTTCTGCTATTTTTTTGTCTTTATCCTGGTGCAATGGTGTTCTTTTTTCATGTATTATGTTAATTCACGTTAATTCACGTTAATAACTTTTTATTTCATTATTTCCATCCTGTTAAAGTTTGTAAATATTTTTTTCTTATTCGTCTAAATAATCTAATCTAAATATAATAAATATATTTTAAGTGTCCGAGCTTGACCTGAACATGTTTCATAGGTGTGGTATACCTTTTCATAGAAATACTTCTTTAAATTACAACACATTTTTTTTTCAAATGTTACAGCGGTTAAAGGTCAACTATGAATAGACGGCATGTACTGTAGCATTATCTTTGTTGGCCTGACCTACATGTCCTCTGAATTTTTCTTTTATATGCTTTATCTAATGCAGGGAAACTGTTTCTCAAGTCAAAACATGAAAGTAGTCTGTCTCCAAGATATTAAATCAGCTCTTGTTGATCTGATAACGTAGTGCGAGATGGCTGAGCAGCCTGGGCCCACGCACAGCAGACAGGAGACAAGGTCAGATTTTATGACCCTAATGCTGCGCACTGGCGTATTTTATGTTTTTGACCCCATGGGTTCAAGTTCAGTGCATAATCATTCGAGTGAGCTCATGTTTTTGTGTGTGGACTCGTGGCTGAATTTACAGGTTTCTTTTATTTACAGGACCTTCTGAGCGGAACGCAGATTTACGTGGTCGCAACCATGACCTACATTGGTTTCGCGCGATTTCACAACCCATTTATCACATTATCTTCTAATAGGATTAGAGCTTATGCTGAAAACTGATTAATGGTCCAAAATGATTATGTTGGTCCATTACATCATTTAAGACAATGAGCAACACCCCCAAATGTTCTGATAGACGCAGTTGAAGATAATCCAAGTGTCCCCTCCACCACATTTTTTTAATTCTACTGTTTCATAATGAGAGTAAAATGAAATGTAATATGTACTGTAAAAAAAAAAATTCCGGAATCACTGAGGTGCAAAGAGGATCACCCCTTGTGTCAGTATTTTGTTGAACCACCCTTTCCTTTATTTACAGCCTTTAGTCTGTTGGGGTTTATCTGTATCTCTACACACTTTGCACATCTAGACTTTGAGATATTTGCCCGCTCAAGTTCAGTTAAATTTGATGATGAGTGTTTGTGGACTGCAGTCTTCAAGTCATTCCACAGATTTTCAGTCTGGTCACTGACGAGGCCATGCAAGGACTTTCACCTTTTCTCCTTCAACCACTGTGTGCTCAGTTTTGCTGTGTGTTTTGAGTCATTGTCATGTTTGAAGGTAAACCTTCTTCCCATTGACAACTTTCTGGCAGATAGCAGCAGATTTTCCTCAAGAATTCGACTTTGATATTTTGTCCCATCCATTCTTCCTTCATTCCTCACAAGTGCTCCAGTCCCTGCCTCAGAGAAACACCCAGAACAGGATCCCACCACCTCAATGGTTTACTGCAGGAATGCTGTTATTTGGATGGTGACTGGATTGGATTTCCGTCAGACATATTGATTGGAGCGGAGGCCAAATAATTCAGTTTAAGTCTCATCTTTCTCAGAATCTTAAGGCGTGTTTTGGCAAAGCTCAGTCTGATTGCATGTGGCCTTTCTTGAAGAGAGTAGTTTTTCTTGCAACCCTCCCAAATAAGCCACATCTGTGGAGAATTGGTGATATTGTTATCATGTGCACACAATGACCACTCTTTGTCATAAATTCCTGCAGCTTCTTCAGTTGCTGTAGATCACTTAGTCTCTTCTCTGATCTGTTTCCTCCACCTCTTTCATCCAGTTAGGAGTGATGTCCTGATCCAGGGAGGCCCCAGGTGAAAAAAATGTGTACTTTAGTGCACTAAAAATACACTTAAGTACAAGAAATTACATTTGTTGTACATTCATATTTTTTGTGCTAAAAACAACTGTAAAAATAATACACTATTAATACACTAATTAAAAGTATATTTTTACTTTAGTAGTACTTAAGTGTAATTAATAAATTATACTTAATACCATTTATATTTTAAATGTATTTGTAGTGCATAAAAGAATATATACTTTTGAAAAAATAGAAGTTTTTTTAGTGTATTTCTTACAAGTACATTTTTAACGCATTAAAATAGTTCATTGTTAGTGTACTTTTACATAGCTATCAAAGTACACTAGCAATGAATTATTTTTAATGTGTTAAAATGTACTTGTAAGAAATACACTAAAAAACTCTTCTATTTTTTCAAAAGTATATATTTTTTTAATGCACTAAAAATACATTTAAAAAAAATAAGGCTTTTAGTATACTTTATTAATTACAATTAATTACTATTTAAATTAAAACATACTTTTAATTAGTGTATTTATAATGTATTGTTTTTACAGTTGTTTTTAGCACAAAAAATAAGAATGTACTACAAATTACTTTCTTGTAATTAAGTGTTTTTAGTGCACTCAAGTACACTTTATTTTCACCTAGTGAAAATACTAAAGTAGTACTTAAGTGTAATTAAGAAAGTATACTAAATACCATTGATATTTTAAATGTATTTTTAGTGCATATAAATAAGATATACTATTGAAAAATTACACAGAATAGTTTTATTACTGTATTTCTTACAAGTACATTTTTAACGCATTAATAATAGTTCATTGTTAGTTCATTGTTAGTGTACTTTTAGAGAGTTTAAATTAAATTATTTCAACAGAAATATGTTAGAAATGTATTCACAAATGTGCTATTTAAGTACACTATATAAATATACTAAATAGCACTAACACTGAAATTTATTATAAGTGTAATTAGATAGTTAACCTAAATTAATTTAGTTTACAATATATTAGCAATAGGTTAAATTAATTGTGCTACTTAAGTATACTTAAATACACTAAATATTAAATTGATATAGTACACATATTCAGAAGTGTTTTGCATTGAAAAAGCATGCAGCGATCCCAGCGATTAACAGATGGATTTTCATAAATACAGTATAACTTGTAGGTGCTTACGCTATACTATAAATGCACTACTATCACATTAAGTATGTTACTTAAAAGTGTACTTTTGCTATACAAAATTGCAATATGATTGTTTTCCACATTTATTGTCAATAAAAAGAAAACAGATATTTCAATAGTTTCATAATTTCACAGTAACCAAAAATAATTCACTTAACACTGTCTGTGAGTTAATATTTAGAACAGGCATGACAACTGTATTTTTCTGACTGTTTGCTTTGTATTGCATAACATTTTATGAAAAAAAAAAAAAAACTTGCATGCTTGGAGGATAAGCGAATAGAAAAGACGTTATTGTCACTGGTACAACAAAATTTAGGGTGCTTCCACAGAGCCATACCATTGCACCATACAAAAAAGAAAAACAAGGAACAACATATATCCAGATAAGGGCACGAACTGGCTCAGTGAGCAATATGCATATCTCTCATTCATGTGTCAATTCATATTTAATCTCTCTCTATATTATTTGGGAGTGGAATAACATAGTTTTTGGCTTTTGCTTCTATCAAAACACATTTTCTGTAAAACAGATCAGTGGGAACCGCACATACATTGTTGGACTACAACACCTCAGAAACAAAATATGAAGTAATGTTTAGCTCACTGTCCCTGCAGAGCAGTTTACCGGTATTCTTGAGCTCCCTAACCAATACACAGTGCATTGATACATGGTGTAATCTGAATATTAACATGCTAAGAATGCACAGTCGTCCATCCATTAAATCTACTGTTGAGTTTATCCTTTTTTAAGGTTTTTATAACTGCTTGAATGGTACAGTATTCCTTTTACGATGAAACGATGATAAAATACACATTGACTGACTGTAACACCCAGCAAATTTTTGACAGCAGATGATTGGGATGGTGATAGTGTACCATGACAGGGTTTGCCAAAAACCCTGACATTTTCATTGAGGCTGGCTGAATTACAAGAATGTAAATGGCTGCTTTGTAAACCAGAAAAATCTTTTTAACACCATCATTTGCATCTGCCATCACCTTTTCAGCTTTCTGCTTTAGACTCCTCCAGCAAAGAAACCTTCTAACAATTTGTTCAGGAACATGGGTGGTTCCATGGAAGTACTTTAACAGAGTGCCATTAAATGATTCAAAGGAAAAGGTTGATGTGGCCCACAGAGGCCCCCAGTTCCTTACACTTGTTGTAATGTGTGTCAGTAGATGAACATTGAAAGTCATATTTGCTGCTCCATATAACTTCTCAAACTGTGAAGTGAACTTTCTGAGAGCTCTTTCTGCTACATCAATATCACAGCGTTTCACTTTTTCTCCCAACAGAATGTGCATAGCAAACACAAACAGAAAAAGGTGGTTCCAGAATTTCCTCAGTAAAACCCCATTCAGAAGAGGCAGAGCATAGAATAAGAGGAATGACCTCCACTCTGATGCCTTCCAGTACTTTCTGTCTGCCACAGACTGTGGTACTCTGATTATCTCAACAGGTGGTTTGATTGTAACTAGCTCTTTGTCTAGAAGGTCTGATTTTGTTCCTATGTACCACTCTTGTTCATGATTTCTGGAGTCAAACCACAGATTAGCTAGTTGCCTTGTAACCCCAAGGCAGACAGAGTGTTGATACTCTGGAACAAATCCATTTATCATTTGAAAGTTTTCAAGTCTCATTAAAGGTGAAGGTCCTTTTACTCCCATTACAGTTTTCTCAAGTGTTGCGGCCAATGCGTGATCAAAGTGCTCTACTTCAGTTCTAAGTTTTGGCACAGGGTCTTTATTTGTGTAGGGACCTCCCCCAACATGGTAGCAAAAGTCACACCCATAAAAACCATTGAACTGTTTAGTGTTCCTTAGAAGTGGGCGGGCGACTGAATCAGAACTACATATGAGAGCAAAAACCTTGGAAGTATGCTCTATGTTTGCTGAATCTTTCCATTTAATTCCATCTTTCTGTAGAATTGACAGTTCATCTACGAATGGCTTCAAAAATGTGAGCATATAGGGCTTTTTTTTCCCAAACCAAAGACATGGAATGCAGATATTTGCCTTTCGTTCTCTAGGCTCAAGCTCTATTACTTGGCACTGTATGGGCCAGATCTGGTACTTGGAGCTCCTGAACAGTGGGATTCCATCACAGTTCCAAATTAAAGATATGTCATCTTCACCCATTGCACCAGATTCCTTAAGTTTTTGATACTCATCTCCACATTGGATGTCTGAAATTGTATCTGAATTCAGCCAATCTTTTTGAATTTTTGTTTGTTTTTCCTCAAGCAATGTTTTGATCTGTGAGGCCAAACTAAGAACCAGGAAAAAGCATCCACTTTTAAGAGAGCTGTCTGAATCAGTTACTGTGTGACAAATGTCACACTGTAGCTCACCAGTATTTTTCCCTAAGTAGTTTTCACATGTTGGACAGTAGAAATGGGGTTCATAATTTCCATACTGACCATAAGCTTTTCGGAAAAGATATGTGGTCACTGGTACCATGCCTGGAAAATGCTCATTGAAAATTTTCAGTAGATGGTCCAGTGAAACAGTTGTAAGATTGTGCCTTAGTATAAAGGACATAAGCAACAGTAAACTTTGTCCTTTTGTCAGAGGTGCGCCGGGATACACAGGATCATCGCCATCTGTTAATGGGCCTGCCTAATGACATAATCATAATAGTAATTATTGTAAAAAGTAACCTATAGCAAAAGAAACATGGTGTATAGAAAACATACAAAAATACAAGCTACTAACCTTTTCGTTTGGCTCTTGCTGGTCAGGAGTTGGAAAAGACATGTTCTCTTCTGGTTGTGTCCAGGATATGTCCTGCCATACCTAAAAAATAACATAGATAACTGATTTTACTTTGGTGGGGTTTTTTGGTGTCACGGCCACTCCTCTGCATTGCAGGTGCGGTTCCTCCTGCAGGCAGAGGAGGGTCGATAGTGATTGGAGCCACCTGGGTTCAGGGTATTGAAGCTGCTACTAACCACGTTCTATCTCTCTCTGCTCTTCCATCCTATTTCAATTGTTCCTTTATAGTTTTACTTATTTTTTAAATTCAGTTATGCTCACAGACCCGGTCTGTGTTCTACCAAATATCTTCTACTTCTTAATAATAGACTTCACTGTGCTTCTTGTCATTGATCAAGCCTTTGAAATGTTTTATGTATCCATCTCCTGACTTGTGCCTGTCCACAACTTTATCCCTGAGACCTTTTGACAGTACCTTGACTCCCATAGTTGATAGTTTGAATCCGTTTCACCACCAACTTTCACCTTGAACGACCAGAGCTTCATAATCTGGGGATATTGGTGTTTAGTATCAGCATGAAAGCATAAATACCATTATTTGTGTATTTTTTTTTAAATATATATGCCTGTATGTCATGTCACTGTTAATGGCATGGATGTTATAATGTGCTAGTCACCGCTGATCCTCCAGTGTCAGGGCTAGTCACCGCTGATCCTCCAGAGTCAGGGCTAGTCACCGCTGATCCTCCAGAGTCAGGGCTAGTCACCGCTGATCCTCCAGAGTCAGGGCTAGTCACCGCTGATCCTCCAGAGTCAGGGCTAGTCACCGGTGTTCTTCAGGGACTGAGTCAAGTCACCGGTGATCTTCAGGGACCGAGTCAAGTCACCGGTGATCTTCAGGGACTGAGTCAAGTTACCGGTGATCTTCATGAACAACGGCAAGTCACCTCTGATCTTCATGAACAACGGCAAGTCAACATTGATCTTCATGAGCAAATACAAGTCACCAATGATCTTCATGAGCAGTGTCAGGCCAGCACCAATCTTCTGGAGTCCAGTAAGGACACCAGGGAATTACCAGAGTTTCGTCGTCCCGTTGGTCCAGCCGCACGGAGGTCTGCTCCGCCTTGGGGGGCTCTGGTCCTGACCACATGGCTGTGGTGGTCTTCTGCTCTGCCCTGGGGGCCTTCTGCCCCGACCACACGGTCGTGGTGGTCTTCTGCTCCGCCCTGGGGGGCTTCCGCCCTGACCACACGGTTGTGGTGGTCCTCTGCTCCGCCCTGGGGGACTCCAGTCTCCACCACACGGACGTGTTGGTCTTCTGCCCCGTCCTGGAGGGGCTTCATGTTGTTTTTTGTTTTTGTGTTCACTCCTGTCCCTGTTCCTCTCTGTCAGTCTGGCCCTCCGTCCCTCCCCCTGAACCTCCTCCGGTCCTCCTCCCTCCTGGTCTCCCTGTTTGGTGTTCACACTTCTGGTGTCTGTTCCCCATGTTTTTCTTTTCTGGCCCTCCGTCCCTCCCCCTGAGCCTCCACCTGTCCGCCTCCCTCCTGGTCTCTGTTTTGTGTCTGTCGTGGAGCGTCTGGGAGCCGCTCCGTAGAGGGGGGGTACTGTCACAGTGTCTGGGTTGTGTCCCTGGGTTTCCACTAGATGTCCTCCTTTCCCACGGTGTCTGTCACCTTATTAACTGTCTGTTCCCTTATTTGGTCACCTTCCTCCTTGTTTGAGTTAATTGATTATTCCCCACCTGTCTCCAGTTCCCTCATTCACCTTCTGTGTATTTATACCTGGTCTGTCTGAGTATGTGTCACGGAATCCTTGTTGAATGTTTAATTCATGTCCGTCAGCTCTTGTCCTTGCCTTGTGTTCGTGTCTTGTTTATGTTTGGATGGATGTTTTGGTCTCGACCCCTGCCTGGACTGTTTACTCTATTTGGATTACCCTTTAATAAAAGACTTACCTGCAATTGGTTCCCTCTCCCGTGGTTCTTTGTAACACCGATCGTGACACTAGTGGCCCCAAAAAGGTGGTCTTTGTCAACTTAAAGAGGGTCTTTGTTTTAACTAAAGTCAACAGAAAATGCGTGTTTTAGTAAAGCCTACACAAATTTCACAGTGTTCAAATATAGATTTTGCTGTAATATTTTGCATTGTGTTAAGTTTGGATAACGATTCTAGTTGGCACTGTCATATTGACAAGTAAAAGTGTCCAAATCATTTTTTTTTTTTTTTTTTACATTTTTTGAACAGTTTGTATATTGTTTTATCATTTAAAACGAACAATTTTGTGTATTTGTCCTTTATCTTTTTAAAATGTATGCAACTTAGTCTCATATTCTATTAAATGCTCGCGACGTGGATGCTCTTTTAATACTGCTTGAGGCCACGCTTTCATAATAATGCATTATTTCTGCACACTAAACGCTTGGGCCGAGCCGTGGTCAGGGAAAGGTTAACTGGCTCGTGCGCTCTGGTGGCTGGGCAGGCGCGAGGCTGCGGCGCGCTGACGCGGGGATGGAGAGCTCAGATGCGCTGCTGCTCCGTCAGGAACCCGCGGCCTCGCTCGACCTTTCCCTGCTGCTTTCAACGCTCTTCTGCCCGCTCTTCTGCGCCGAGTCCGCTGCCTCCTCCGACACATTCAGCGTGGGACGGCTCCGGTGAGACGTCACAGGAACGTAAAGCGCGTGCGAACGTCACGCCTAGCTTATATGATAATCTGACAGGTTCATCACAAGCCCTCCACGAGCAAAGTAAGTTATGCAAGAGTGAGGATGAGTGAGTGAAACGTCTTTTAAACACTCAGTGATTGATCATTTTGTTAACGTGGTGATGTTGCTGCAAAATCAACACAGTAACCCGTTATTTACTGTAGTTGTTACTTAAATATTTAGTTTCAGCCATCAGTTGTGATTATGTAATATAATAAAAATGGCTATTTTATAAAGTTATTTTGAAACCTTACTCCCACATTCATTTATAATGACTTCACAGTGGAGAGAATACCTGAAAACTGTGTTTTGGACGGTTTCAGTATACAGTGTTTGTGAAGTGAAGTCACACTTCTTTTGAATAGCGCTATTAGTGTTTGGTCTCTTTCTCAACACACTAAAAACTCCATGAAATCACTTTATTTCCTCTCACATCCATCGATAGAGCGCAACAGTGCACGCTCACGTTTTAAACCAGCATTTTTTCCCATAGATACATGAAGACATAAATACATATCAATTATTATTTTGTTATAATTAATAACATTATAATATTGTTATATATTCTATATTATTATAACGATGCTATTATATATTATAGACAGTAAAAATAATGGCAACTTTTTATTATAATTATATCGATTATATAGTATCAAAATAATTTATTTTCGTTGTTATTGTTAATAATTGTGATGCAATTATTATGTTAATTGTTATTATTAAGAAAATATTATATAGATTGTATTAAAAAAATAAGAAAAATTGTTGCTATTATTGCTAATAATAATTAATTATAACATTATTATTATTATATATAATAATTATTATACTTATTATACCACTACAACTACTATTTCCTTATATATATACACATACATACTGTAAGTATTCTGTAAGTATAATGACATTGAGAGACATTTGCACTGCTTTATGGAAGTGGGCGGAGCTCTTTCCTCCTGATTGGCAGATCTGTCTCTTCAGGATTCGTAGGTATTGTAGTTCTTCAGCAGAAATTGCACTGTCAAACAGTTTTAAAAATGAAGCTGAATTAATACTGATGACTTCAACAAGACGCTTGTAGGCTGATAACGTTTGAGTTTATGGCAGATTTGTCTTCAAAGGATAGTAAGATAACAAGAAATGAACAGGATCCCCCCCCCCCCCCCCCCCCAGTATTTGTTGTGCTCTGTTGCTCCTGTGGGAAGTGGCTGGTATTTATTCATTTTGAAAGTGTTGCTTTTGTTCCTGGAATAATCTATCAAGTGTGTTATACACATGCGGCCTGCAGAAAATAGTTTCCCCTAACAAAGTACACAACATCAACAGTTAATTAACATCCTTTAATAAGCATCATTTAATGTTTTAAAAGCGCAGCTGAACCATCAGGTCTGGATGTGGGGGTTGATGAAAGCTGGAGTTATGGAGATGCATGGGATGCTGAGAAACTTCACCAGACCTAAATAAACGTGACTGACTGGGGCTTTCCCAAAACCTGCACCGAACACAATGTCCTGTAGTTAGCCATGTTTATCAGACCGCATCTCCTCAAGCAGATCCATAACAGCTGAGATTAAAGATATATCAAATCAAGACGCATCTGCAAAAAAAAAAGAAATGCTTTTCTTAGACCTTTTCTTGGCGTTTTTGTAATTAGCTTTAACCAGCTGCTCTTGAGATTTCCCCAGACCTGTCCTGAACCTCAGAAGTCTCAGCATGTCCTGTAGTTAACTCTTGAACCCTAACCAAAAGCATGCGTGATGTGTTATGACTCACTCCACTCATTAACTCAATTGTTTGGGGAGTAATAGTACAGATCAACTAAAAAAAATGAAATGGAATAAATCTGAAGATGTGCAATGTGTTCAGCAATGATCATACAGTTACAACCGGCTGATGAAAGATGAGCACATTAATGGGCTTCAGATATGAAGGCATTACAGATTTATTTATTTTTTTTATAAAGAAATTAATACTTTTATTTAGCAAGGATGAATGCAGTTTATCAAAAGCAATGCTTATGATGTTACATATCATTTCTATTTAATGTATATGCTGTTCTTTTGAACTTTCCATTCATCAAAGTTTCCACAGAAATATGAAGCAGCACAATTGTTTCAATATTGATAATAATAGGAAATGTTTCTTGAGTAAAACTGTTATTTTAAATTGCAGTAATATTTCACAATATTACTGTTTTTACAGTATTTTTTAAACAAATAAATTCAACCTTCGTGAGCATAAGAGACTTGTTTCAAAATCATTTAAAAACTTTTTGTGGTAGTGTATGTTGTTGTCATGGAGTGGCTGTGCAGTTGTTAGGGTGTTCTGACTGGTTGCTAGGTTGTGGCCAATGACATGGTGCTTAACAGTTTATCTAGATCCAGTGATATTAAAAAGAAAAAAAAAAATGTTTATGTAATGACTTGTACTATTAACATGTCTTTAATTTCTAGGTTATTTGAGGGCATAAATAAAAAAATGCCAGAGTGGTACAACTGTCCAAAAATCATAATGAAGAAAAAATGTAAAGGGATGATGATAATTTTATGTATTTGTTTTTTTATTAGAAAAATGTGAAAAGAAGTAAAACTGCCAAATCATGTAGTAAGACCTACATGCAAAAAATAAATACATAAAAAAACTAAATAAAACAAGAAGCATAAGGCTATTTTTAAATGAATAATTCATGCCATGAATAAATATGTTGTGTACACATTAAGATGTGTAGGGAAAATGTATTACTTTTTCCCTCATCGCAGACACTCTTGTTCGACCCACTAATGTTTTGGTTCATAAGTCAAGTCAAGTCAAGTCACTTTTATTTATATAGCGCTTTAAACAAAATACATTGCATCAAAGCAACTGAACAACATTTATTAGGAAAACAGTGTCAATAATGCGAAATGATAGTTAAAGGCAGTTCATCATTGAATTCAGTGATGTCATCTCTGTTCAGTTAAATAGTGTCTGTGCATTTATTTGCAATCAAGTCAACGATATCGCTGTAGATGAAGTGACCCCAACTAAGCAAGCCAGAGGCGACAGCGGCAAGGAACCGAAACTCCATCGGTGACAGAATGGAGAAAAAAACCTTGGGAGAAACCAGGCTCAGTTGGGGGGCCAGTTCTCCTCTGACCAGACGAAACCAGTAGTTCAATTCCAGGCTGCAGCAAAGTCAGATTGTGCAGAAGAATCATCTGTTTCCTGTGGTCTTGTCCTGGTGGTCCTCTGAGACAAGGTCTTTACAGGGGATCTGTATCTGGGGCTCTAGTTGTCCTGGTCTCCGCTGTCTTTCAGGGCAATAGAGGTCCTTTCTAGGTGCTGATCCACCATCTGGTCTGGATACGTACTGGATCCGGGTGACTGCAGTGACCCTCTGATCTGGATACAGACTGGATCTGGTGGCTACGGTGACCTCGGAATAAGAGAGAAACAGACAAATATTAGCGTAGATGCCATTCTTCTAATGATGTAGCAAGTACATCGGGTGGTATGGGAAATGTTCCCGGTTCCGGTTTACCTAATTAATGCAGCCTAAAAATCCTTTAACGGATTTGGATATTAAAAGCATATTAGTATGTTATGTGTAAGCCGGGTAAAGAGATGGGTCTTTAATCTAGATTTAAACTGCAAGAGTGTGTCTGCCTCCTGAACAATGTTAGGTAGGTTATTCCAGAGTTTAGGCGCCAAATAGGAAAAGGATCTGCCGCCCGCAGTTGATGTTGATATTCTAGGTATTATCAAAATGCCTGAGTTTTGAGAACGCAGCGGATGTGGAGGATTATAATGTAAAAGGAGCTCATTCAAATACTGAGGTGCTAAACCATTCAGGGCTTTATAAGTAATAAGCAATATTTTATAATCTATACGATGTTTGATTGGGAGCCAGTGCAGTGTTGACAGGACCGGGCTAATATGGTCATACTTCCTGGTTCTAGTAAGAACACTTGCTGCTGCATTTTGGACTAGCTGTAGTTTGTTTACTAAGCGTGCAGAACAACCACCCAATAAAGCATTACAATAATCTAACCTTGAGGTCATAAATGCATGGATTAACATTTCTGCATTTGACATTGAGAGCATAGGCCGTAATTTAGATATATTTTTGAGATGGAAAAATGCAGTTTTACAAATGCTAGATACGTGGCTTTCTAAGGAAAGATTGCGATCAAATAGCACACCTAGGTTCCTAACTGATGACGAAGAATTGACAGAGCAACCATCAAGTCTAAGACAGTGTTCTAGGTTATTACAAGCAGAGTTTTTAGGTCCTATAATTAACACCTCTGTTTTTTCAGAATTTAGCAGTAAGAAATTACTCGTCATCCAGTTTTTTATATCGACTATGCTTTCCATTAATTCAGAAAATAACATACAGCAGACACACAATGCTTTCTAAATATCAAAAACAGCCCCATTCCCTGAACTTGGACTGGCATTTCCGCAACAACACAGAAAGAGATAAAACTCAAGCCAACATTAATACAATTAATTTCTAAAGAAATAATCACTAAATCCACCCAAGGTGAGCGTGAATGTGCCGGCATCTGTTTTGTCTCAGCAAGGCATCAAGACGTTCATAATTAATGCAAATCAATGAGATTCAAAGAGATGACCTGGTACAGTATGATGCTAGCAACACCAAGGTCTGGGGTTGATTCCCAGGGAACACATACACTGGCCAAAATGAAGTTGCTTCAGATATAAGTGTCTGCCAAATGCGTAAATGTAAATGTGGAAGTTATGTGCACTACCAGCTTTGATAGAAGTTCAGCTGGTGTATCTTCAAATCACTGTAGAAAACTGCACTTAAATGCCTCATTTGCAGAAAACATTGAAGAGCTTTGGCTGTCTGCGGCTTCTGAAACTGAAGGAAAGTGGGAAGTGAACATTCGCCAACCTGCTGCGGTTTATTGATATGGCACTGGTCGAGTTAAGACATCAATGTGAATTCTGCGGAATTATTTTTGATGGTCTTGGGAGACGTTTCTGAAGAACAGATCATGCTGGAATTGTTCTCCTAACAGCTCTATTGTTTTTTAATTGTCAATCTGTCAATATTTCTAAAAAGCACATTGGAAATGAATAAAAACAAATATAAAAGCCAAACCAGTGGAAAAGGAACAATGAAATCGCTTAGCCACCGCAAAACCAAAAACAACATGAAAACACTGAGATATGAAATATAAGACAATTTTGTAAGAGGTTACTGTTAGACTCTTGAACTGGATCTGGAGAATACAGTCCTTAGACTGTCTTAAATAACCCTAAATAAATAAATAATAATAATTTTTAGTTTCTAAACTTATTTATTTATTTATAAGTTATACATTTCACAAATTATTATTATTATTCAATTAGTCTTAATTTAAAAGTCGTACATTTTTTATAAATTCGTTTTTTTTAAATCACAAAATATTCATTCATAATTAATTCTTAAAATGATTTTTTCTTTCTTGGCTAGGTTTAAAAAAACCATTTTTAATTAATTATTTATTACGTAATTAATTAATTTGTTTAATGCTAACTTATTATTTCATTATTTATTTATTTATCATTATTATTTTACAAATATCACACATTTTTTTATTCATAAATATCATGTTTCTTGGGAGTCACATGACATTTTACAAGCTGAACTATCTTTTTAAAGGTATTTTTAAATTTTTTTTTTTTATAATATTAATAATATGTCAAATGACAAGGTTTTCTTTTCCACAATTTTATTCTTTAATGTTTTTCTTTTTCTTTTTTTTTACTTTTTAAAAGTAAACTTTTCGTAGAAAAGTTGATTTAAGTCATCGGTCAGTCAGTTTCAATCAGTATAAGAACAGCCAAATACTGTCATCCATACTTTTATTTTTACAAGATCTGCACTGTTGCAATATTAGGCAAAGTCTTGGCCTATTGTATAGCCTCTGAGAATACTAGAATGCCAAAAACTCATAATTTGATTATATAGTTGTTTCTAAATGCTTTTTTGTTTTTTTGTTTTTTCTGAGTGGGTCTTGGAGTATCGTCTGTTTGCAATAACGTTCCTATTCCATGGGAAACGTTCTCTGGTTTGTTAAATGCAAGAAAACACTCATTTGAACTTATTTCTTTGAACTAAAAATTCTGAGCTTGGCAAAGCTGTGTTTAATTCTCTTTCCCCATTTCTGTGTTATAGTTACAAATATGATCATGCCAGATGTGGCAGAGGAGTCATGCTTCACTTAAAATATTTCATAATTTTGACTCTGCAATGCAAAACGTGCAATAGCCAAAAGTTCACGTCAGGGGAACAGCGCCTTTGAGAGTCTGTTTTGCTGCAGCCGGTGTGCTACCAGCCGGACGCTGCTGTGATTAAATTATTATTAATGGATTGTCTTGTAGGCCAAATGTTTATGATTTCTCTGACTGGCTTTTGTGCACTTCTTTACACGCTCTCATTTGTTACAGACAGACAGACACACACACAGGATCGTCCCCCAAGGGTGTTGATCTGGGTCAGATCACTTATCGCTGATCACTCCACCCCGGCTTTCCCAGCTTTGTTTCATTTCTGTTTCCTGTAAGTGACTGCGACTGGGAGGGGGTTAATTAACAGGTTGGTGCTTCTGTAATTGGCAGACATTTGTCTGTATCTGGGAGACTTTAAACCTGGATTATGTATAAATTAAACAGATTTACATTTTCTGAAAAATATCTTGAGTTGTGTGGTTGCTTGCCAATACATTGGTTTGTAGTTGCTTAAGTGATTTTTAGAGAATTATGTGGTTATGTGGTTGCCAGGGTGATGTAAGTGGTTGCTAACTGACCAAAAAGTCAAAATGGCCCATCCCCAAGTCTCTATACTGGGGTCTCTTAAGCCCAAACAGATGACAGTAACCACTGAGTTCAATGGGTACCGTCAACTGTTTAGGCTCAAGTGGTCGCTTGCTGGCCCCATGTCAAAAGAGACCATTCCCTGTGTGTTTACTAAGGGCTCTAAAGTCCAATCATTTGACTTGCATAGTTTTTTCTTCTTCTATGGAAGTCAATGGCTACTGTCAACTGTTTGGTTTTCAATACGTTGCTACTTGGTCGCACAAGTGTTTTTTTTAGTGAATTATGTGCTCACAAGGGTGTCCTAAGTGGCATTACTACTGTTAATGGTAACCATTGATTTCCATAGTATGGAAAAAAATACTATGGAACTCAATGGGTACTATCAGCTGTTTAGGCTCAAGTGGTTGCTTGCTGGCCCCATGTGAAAAGAGACCATGCCCAAGTCTCTGTGTGTTTACTAAGGGTTTCTAAAGTCCAAACATTTGATGGTAGCCATTGACTTGCATAGCATTTTTTTCCATTCTGTGGAAGTCAATGGCTACCGCTAACTGATTGGTTTCCAATATGTTGCTGAATGGTTGCACAAGTGTTTTTAAGTGAATTACTGTATGTGTTTACAAGGGTGTTCTAAGTGGCATTACCACTGTTAATGGTAACCATTGAGTTCCATAGCATGGAAAAAAATACTATGGATGTCAGTGGTTACGGTCAACTGTTTAGGCATAAGTGGTTGCTAAATGATTGCTTATTGGCCCCAAGTCAAAGGAGCTCATAAGTCTCTAAGCTTTTACTGGGGTTGCTTAAGCCCAAGGTTTATGCAGTTTATAGACAAACACTAAGGCATGCATACAGTGTATGTGACGTATAGTTCGTTTACAGCATAGTACATGTGTAGTTTATACGCAAAGTTTGATTTTTCTAACCACCTGTGCTCTGTATGCTCAGCTTGCATATGCCCTTTGAATATTTCTGCACGAATTACTTCATCCACAAGGTGGTGACACCATCCAAGCATGTATTTCCTGAACATCAACATAACTTGCAGCATTACTACCATAACACAATACATTGTTGGAGAAACACCCTTGTCACAGCCTGAAAACGTAGAATTTTGTTCGCACATCGGTTGTTCGAACCACGTTGGTTGGAACTGTCATTTATGGCATCAAGCAGGTGTAGGATGAATAGCTTCAGCTAACTAATCAGTTTGAGGTCAAATTAAATGGATAGTCAACGAAAAATGATATAAACAGTTGACGGTTGCCATTGACTTCCATAGTCAGATGTTTCATGTTTGTGTGAACTATTCCTTTAAAATACAGTGATTATTATAATGTCAGAATATGCATGACATCTCTATTAAAGAGAGTTTTCCATCAATATCAGGCATAACAGATAGATGTAAAGATACTGGCAGCTTTCTCTTTGAGTTGTGGTGCTTCGGCGTACCAGGATGATAAAGTTAGTGATAACTGTTCTGCTCTTGACAGACATAGACATAGAAAGGGTGAATCTTATGCATTTGCCGAGCCAAAACAATGCCCCACTTGGGAGTCCTGACTTCATTTTCCTAAGTCTGGCTATATTTTGGTAAATTGAGCTCACGAACCACTGCCAGACCTGTCTCATGTTTCACATCATGTGTGAGGGCTTCTTCTCTTTAATTATTCATTATGTCTTTAGTTACAAAAACCTTTTGGCATCTCAGAACGCTGTAAATTACTGCAAACAGCTTCACTGGCAGCAAAGATGGCACATCTTGTTATATTTCAAGGAAATGCATAAGCTTTCCTCCAAAAGGGGATAAATTTAATGCTGTTTTATTTTACTTCTGTGCATTTTGCCAGAATATACTTTAGCAGTTGTAGCCTTTGTCCCATGGCCTAAAATGACTTTGATGCTAAGTCTGATTTATGACTTCTGTTTGTTCTGGAAAGATATTACTGTCACAAAAACTAGCAGTTTTGTAGGAAGTCTTTGCATCCAGTTCTATGGAATAGGAGGAAACACAGCTTAGCCCTTTGAACCTTGGTTAATATGTTTTTATAGACTCCATACCGCTTGCTAACTTGCAAATGCTCCCTCCAGTGCCCTTGGGCCGAGTCCAAGCACGAAATCTGATCTGATCTTCATGGAACCACCACGGTCTGTCAATTCATTCATCCTGAGCACAATGCACCTCAAGGCATGTCAAAAAGATGATTACATCTTACGCAAGGCCATAAATCATATGTAACACTGTCAGTGGATTAACCACTGTATTTTTGTTCTTTTTGTGTGACTGATTATGGAATTCTTTGGCTCAAACCTTTAGAAGTCCAATCAGATCTAATTAGTATGTATGCTTATGTAAGAGAGCGAAGGAGCCTGAGCCAGAAGTCCAATTTGTACTTATAATCTTCTGTTGTATTGTATTTTTCAAATCTCATTTGTGATATCTGAATATTGTGTGGAAAAAAGAGCAACATGAAGATTCGGTGAAATTTCTCTTTTTGGGATTCACGGAGGAAAGGTTAGGAAATGATGACAATAATTTTAGGCAGGTTAGTTGTTTCTTTAATAGTTTTGGCTGATACAGAGTACTATTAAAGTTACAACTAGTGCTGTCAAAATTAGTGCGTTAATGCATGCAATTAAATTTTTCGGTTTAAATATATCTCAATTAATGCAGGGGTGGAGCTAGAGTTTGGCCACCCCTGCTGCTACTTCTATCTCAAATTTTTTTGACAAAATTGCATTTATTTAGATGCAGAATGTCTTTATCATGAGAAAATATGATGTGCATCAGATCATGTTCAGCTCTTAAAACAGCGAAAATAACCTAATAACCCAGCTGATGTGATGTCTGTTCATCAAAGAACAAAAGGAAAAAGAGGAAATCAATCACTTTTGTAGCTTTAAGGATTCATCAATATTTTGATGAAAAATGTGCTTTATTTTTTGTAATGCCACAATTTGACACTAGTGGCAAACTTTACCTTTAAAGAGAAAAACTTTAATTAAACACAACAAAGATAATAAAAATAAAAGTTATTTGCTTCTGTAAACTATTACTGAATAGGCGATGTGACATGATTTTCTATGTCCAAAATGTTTACAAAATGTTTACAAACAAACTATTTGATTACTATGGTGCCATTGTCATGGCCACGAGATATTAATTTGTGGGAATGTGATATTATATCGTGGCCTCAAAATGCTATGTTGTGGGACGACGTTTTTTTTCGTGGCCATGAGTTTAATGCGTAAACAAACCTGCGTGACTATAGCAACCTGGGATTATTAGAGATAGATACATTTTTTTATTAACGTTAAACATTTAATTTAATATTTGTATATTACTATTATTATTATTACATTAACTCATTAGAGCTATAATTTTATATTTCTTGTTATATATGCTTATTTACCCTTTCAATTTGTGTATCGCTTTACCTAGTTAACGTTTTGTATAATTATTATTTGTTTACCTACCATATATTTAGCAAAAAAATGGCTGACAGTAATGCAAATAAAGTTTTGATTGAAATTATGGAGAAAAATAAGTAATTCCCTCAACATAAGAAATTGTGGCCATGAGAAATGGATGTCGTTCCCTCAACATAGCATCTTGAGGCCACAACATAATATCACTGTGATATATATATATCACGAGTGGGGCGGGGCCGAGAGACATGGGAACAGAGTGAGGCCGGTGGAGTGATTGGAGATGAGCGACACCTGCTCGACCCACCGGTCTCGAGTCCCACGGAGGAGATGGAGGGATACAAAACTGGAGCGACGACAGTGAAGGACGAGAGAGGACCAGGCCTGGGTTTTATTTTGTATTTGGTTTTTATTTATTTTTTTAAAAATTTTTGTCATTAAAGTCTTGATTTGATTGTCCGCTGGTTCCCACCTCCTTCTTCCCGAAGATTATGGAGTTTTAATTCGTTACAGTGGCGCCGAAGCCCGGGAGAAGGAGGGACGCGCTGCTGAAGATCCCTCGCCGCTGTGGTGAATCTGCGGTGCCATCGAGCTGGCGAGGAGGATGCCGCCATGGACGCTCGAGGCGGTGTGCTGGAGTGAGTTGCCGGGGACGGGCGAGCTCGCTGCCAGCCGCCCGTGATGTGGAGGGGCGGCTGCCGTCCGTGAGGGAGCGGAGGAGTCGGCGCCGTTTGCCAGGGGGCCGGAGCATGCTACCTCCAAGAAGGAATCCGGAGGAGCAGGGAATGGGGGACTCCTGCCGGCTGCCCAAAACCAGAGGAGCCGTCGCCGTCCACTGGGCGGCGGAGGAGTGTCGTGCCATCCGCTGAGGGCCGTCCAGTGCCACCGCCAGGCACTGCGGAGGAGATCACCCGGTCCGAGCAGCAGTGCGTCTGGGAACCTGAATTTTTTTTGTTTTCTTCTCTCCCCTCTCTCGTCTCTGTCGCTCCCCCTTCAATCTCCTTTTCTCTCACCTCGTCTGTCCTACCCCCAAGGTTCCCGCAGGTCCCGTGAGCGGTCACCCCCGGAGGGAGGGGGGGAGTAGAGCGCAGTCTCGAGGGTATCCCCCGGCCTGCGAGGGGCGATGGGGGTATGTGACGAGTGGGGCAGGGCCGAGAGACGTGGGAACAGAGCGAGGCCGGTGGAGTGATTGGAGATGAGCGACACCTGCTCGACCCACCGGTCTCGAGTCCCACGGAGGAGATGGAAGGATATAAAACTGGAGCGACGACAGTGACGGACGAGAGAGGACCAGGCCTGGGTTTTAGTTTGTGCTTGCTTTTTATTTGTGCGCGTCAGTCGTCAGTGAGGGGCTGACGTGCTGTTTTGTATTTATTTTGATTATTAAAACCTTATTTGATTGTCCGCCGGTTCCCGCCTCCTTCTTCCCGATGATTATGAAGTTTGTACATCGTTACAATCACGTTCCCACAAATTAATATCTCATGGCCATGACAATACTACGTGAGCCGACCATGTCAGCTCCCGGGCACTGTAGATTAGCATTATAAACCAAGGGGTTGGGTTTTGCTGTTTAGCATGACCCAGTTTGCCCCTGCTGGTAAAAGCCTTAACTACACCATCAGATGGCACATTCACAGACCACACACAGTTCAACGTCATTCCGCTACATATTGGAATGTATTTTCTCAATCTGGCAAGCTCTAATCTGATTGGCTGACTTTACGTATCTTCTGGGAGTACAGAGCTTTTATCAGTCTGCCTGGAAACAGCTGTGTTTACAATTCTGATGCAACAAGAGCCTTTGAGGATATTCAGAGTTTGGTTTGAGACACTTAATAACAAGTAAATTATAAACTCATCCCTAAATAAACAACAAAAGGATCTGTGGTTGGGTGCATTTTTACATTCATTTTTTTGGGGGGAGGGGGGGGTGTATCCCTTTAAGCAATGTTGTAAATATGGCATGCTGGTTCTTTTTTGCAAAGAGCACACTTTTGGCCTTCTTACAATGCCATGTGCTCTGTCGCCAATTGCATAGGAAAGTCAGCAGAAAACTGTTTGGCCAAAGGAGTTCTGATTCATACTGGTATGTCCACACTTCAGAATTATAGCTGGTGCTCATCAACAAAGCAGTGGGTTGGTTGAAAGAAATGAGCATCCAAGTTGAGGATCTCAGTGGTTGTAACAATTGCTTTATTTTTATTTTCTTATCAGGGATCGTCACAATACTAACATTTCAGCTGCCTCTACCCGTGAAATTTCACTAGTCTCTACACAGAAAAAAACACACTCTATTATTAATAATATATTAATAATAATAATAATTATTATATATATTAATATATGAATACAAATATTTACAAATCTAATTAAAAAAAATGGCCTGTCGCAAAAAAGTAAACGTTGCTCTGAATACAAACAAACTGTCAGAAAAGTATAAATAAATGAAGAGAAGTGAGTGTTTTTCTTTGTTTCTTGTCAATATTGTTGTTTTATTAATAGTATGCAGCAGCTGTTTATATTAGGAATAAATAATTGTGTAAAATGGATTTGAATTATTTCATTGCTCACGTTCATAAGAGGAAAAGGCCTGTTTCACTTATAAGCGTGTGTCACTTTAACAGGAGAGCTGCAGCTGTGTAAAGTTATGGCTGCTGAACAATATTGACTTTTTTGAGCATTTATACCCAAACTGTATCACTATGAAATCTAATTTGTATCCAAATGTTATTTAATATACTCGTTTTTATCTGTGCATGGAAATTGCAGACATCATTTTTCAGACAGTAATTTCTTCATTACTGTATGTCACACCACACAAAAGCCTTATAAAACATTGTGTTGAAAAATATATTATAATGCATTTCAACTTTTTTTTTTTACAGTGACTACTCACTTCCCTAGTCGCCACCCATAAAAGCAGAAAAAGCTGAATGAATCCTTAAAGTGGAAAATTCACTTCCATGCTATACACCAACTTATTTTTCGTCCTTCTGCAAATGTATGGTAGACTATAGTCTATAATAGTGTTGTCAAAAGACCCGGTACTTCGGTACCAAGTCGGTACTAAAAAAATTTAAATGTGACGGTACCAGGTTTCTTTAAGTACCGGTAGTACCGAGGTCCCGTTCAAACCCGGTTCAGTGCTATGATCAGAGTTCTCTCTCCATCAAGCGATCTTTTCTGTTTCTCACACATGCAAAAGAGAGAGAGAGCGAGAGTCTTGCCACGCTGAATCGACACGCTATATGTAAACTATTCTTTATGGTCTTTTCCTGTAATGGAGTTCATTTAGAATTATTCATATTCATTTTTGAACAAGCAGAAGACACACCGGTTTCTCCGGTAGTGGGCGGAGCTAATGCGCAAATGGCAATATTATTGGCTGGCGCTGATTTTGTACCGTCCCTGTTTTGATTTCAGCAAATCAGTTTGACCGAACGCAGACAACGTAATTAATATTCATGAACCCAGCAGCTCATCAATTCATAGTGCATTGGATATACATTAGTATGATAGTAGAATTAGTAGTAGTATTATCTTTTAATAATAATTAATATGATTACTAATTAATATGATCTATTACTATTTTTTTACAGAAACCATCAATGACCAAAAATCTTAAGCATCACCACCAGTTTTAAGTTCAGTTAAAATGACAAATATGCATTCATTAGGCCTAAAAGTTAATTTTTACATAAAGGCATTGTGCTAGAAATATTACTATTATTTAGTAAAATGTATGTGATAGTGCTTAATAACATAAACATAACAAAATATATGTTTAATAGTAATAATAGTAGAGGTATATAAAGGTTTGATATATGCTAATCTATTCAGATTTGTCCTGAATTGTATCTTAAGAAAAAAAAAAATGCTTATAAACTTCTTTTCAGGGTTGGATTGATATTGAGCTGTCATTTTATTTTTATTTTGTACCAAAGGGAATTAAGAAGTTTGTTTCTGTAAAGGAAAGTATTCTCTCGTTATTACAGATGGCTTTTTCATGATCTTCAAAGTTTAAATTGCCAAATCGCGATTTTAGATCCCCATACATTCATTTCCAAATAACTTCCAAACTATGTACCTCTTTGTGGATCTCGATAAGCAGCGAATTTGTCTTCATGTTGCATTCTGTCATAAACGCGCAAAATTCATGCATGGTTCTGTAACTTCTATATATGAATGAGATCTTTTATCTGATTCAGTCACAGCATGTCTCATGACCCGGTTTGATTCATTATGTTGTTGAACTCTGCACGTAAATTTCTCTTGGTGCGATGATGAAAGAATCAGAGATAATGATGTATCGTTAACTAGCTACACATTGTCATTTCAACTGCCAGTAGGCTAATCGTAGCGATTTAAGTTTAATGAAAATGTACTCCTTAAAATCTTGTAGTTTATTAAGCGTGTCAGATTCAGTAACACGCCGACTGGTTCAGTGAGTTAGTTCTGTAAAATTTGTCAGCATGATTCACAGAGTCATTTCAGCTGATTCACTAAAATAAGAGTAATATGTTCGTGAATTGGACTACACTGGTTGCGCTTCTTGTTGTTGATTCACTGAAAAGAACTAATTCATAAGAGTCATTTGGTGGTGAATCTCTACCCTGATCATGCTTTATTACTCACTTTTGTTCAAGTCAAATATCTTTGACTTTTGCTAATCCCAGATTTTTTTGCTGTCATAATTTTCTGGATTGCCTAGGCTAATAATTATTAAAAAATATTGTATATAAAAATATGCTTTTATTATTATTATTACTACTTTTTAAAATATGGGCGTGATCAAATGTACCTAAAAGCCTATAATTCATAAAGAACATCCCAGAACTTCACAAAGTAAGAACATGCAACATGGTTTTAATTGAGCATGAAAACGTTAATGCAGATGAGCCAGTAGGTGGTGCTATTAATATGTTTAAATATGTTTAATATGTTCAAATGTAAACAATATATATATATTGTTTGGCTTGAAGTTTGATGATTGGCTTTTGCAACTACATTTAAATTTGTATAATACATTTTTTTTTTTAAATATAATGACATAAAATATACATAATTTATTAAATCATAGCATTAAAATGTTGGTCTTTCTCTATTCAAATAAACTGTAAGCTGGTAGCTATTTGCATGTCTGAGTTAGCTGTGCTGCCACTGTGTGAATTGGCTTGCTTAAAATGTCAGTAAATACTTTTGGCAAGTGGAAATTACCTTTATGGATTGTAAAAGATGCTAAAGTTAGGCCTCAAGACCTCAAAAACACAGTGAAAGCAAGCGCAAGACAAGGTCAGTAAAGATGAGCTGAACCACCAAAACAACAAGTGCATTGTGCTTTTGAATTTCTACAACAGATGTAATTGTTTCAGCTAGAGCAAAACTTTGGATCTAATTGAGTCTGTACAGCTGCCTTTAAGAAAGAGAGCCATTATCTCAGGCTTTGTTAATAGGCGTTGCTAGATTAGACAAAAGCGATGTCATTGAGCTAGAGAATAAAATTTTAACATCAGTCAACATTTAGTAATCAGTCCACCATGTTCACATGACTCAGAGCTAGACTACAAAATCAGGAACAGCTTCAAGTGCAAATGAGCATGTCAAAATTCCATCAAACACACTAAAGCAAACCGCGAAATCCCCTTTCACAGTTAATGACTGACCCATTGTTTCCCATTGTTTTAAAGAGTTCATGTTGTCCAAAATGATGTCAGTGGCTCATCTGACAATATAAACAACACATCAAATTCAAACGGCCTTTTGCTGCTATTGCATGTTGATTAAAAACAAACGGGAATGGGAAAAGGGCGGAAATTGACAAATCAAAGTGAAGGGGGGTTGTTTATGTGCTTGCTAAAATTTACCAAACTTCTAAACAGTTAACCCTGAAAAAAGCCAGCTGTGTGTGCGTTTCCTGTGTGTACATTCATAACTGGCATATATAACCAAACTACCGTACTGTAATTGATCCCATAATCTACCACTTGCTGCATTACTATTATGCTGTTGTCGATCTGGCCTCTGGTTTGTTTTACAGCTTTAGATACATCCCCATACAGCCACCTCAAAGTATGAAACATGACAGTCTTGTGATGGATTACACCGCAAAACTCTCTCATTTACCAACCCACAGCTCAAGCCCTGATCCTCTGCTCATTTATTTTCATGCTAGGAACAGCTTTTTAAAACAGCAATATATTGATACGTTACCATTATAAGTGCAAATGCATCGTTTAATATATCATATTTGTACAGTCAATAAATTCAATTAGAAAAAGATGCTAATCAGATTAAATAAGTGTCACCAAAATCTATTTTTGCACTGCTGGTACAGAAGCTGCATCTATAGCAGGTTTATTTACACACTAGTTAAACTGCATAATGATATGACATTAATTCAATTCAATTCAATTAGTCTTTTAATAATAATGTTTTGAACACCGAATTATAAAAACTTGCACACCTGCGGTAAAATTGATAAGGGCATTGGGCATAGACTATTGTCAAAAAAAGTCCTGCTTTCAAAAAGTATCACATTTATTCAGCAATGCTTTTGTCCCATGACCTTCATCATGCATTTACCAATGAAAATGCTGACATATGAAATGTTTTTTATTAATATTATTATTATTTATTAATTACCTTTTTATTTCTTTAATGAAATGTGTCACATATGAAACAAGAAAATGCTGTAGATGGTGACAAGTCTTAATGAGTGAGTCATTGATTCATTTATTCAACTGATTTGTTCAAACAACAACAGCTCTGTTTTGCTTTGATAACACTGTTCCATGCTCTCGAGCCAGTCCGAATTGCACTGCAGAACTTCCTCTTCAGCAGACTACTAGACGATTGATAAATGATGGAAACTGGCTGTCCAGCTGGTTTCAGTCCAGATGGAATCAAGCAGCTGAAAAACAAGGGATTTGCTGCCTGGCTGTAATGATTTTTAACAGTAATGTTTGCCCTGACTGATGATGCAATGGTGCCCAGATTGAAGCCTCAGACAAAACCCTGCTGGCCTGAACTGACCTCAAAACAGGCTCTGACTGTCTGCTGCTGCCTAGCTCTCATGTTCTCTCCTTTTTCCTTAGTGGCACCAAGTGGAATTGCAAAAATATGACCATTTGCACATGTAACTTTGTAATATATAAACACTTTAAAATATATATAATTCTAGAAATATATAAGTTAAAAAAATTATATAATTATACATTTCCTCAATATAGTTATAAAAATAGTTAGATAAATGTTTGAAATTGTCACGATCATCAGCTGGAGTGCCCATGAACTCCAGTAGAGGGCACTCCACTCAGGACTCTTGTATTTGGTGTCCATTTCCATTCCCTATTCCATTTCCCATAATCCCGTGCTTAGGGCTAATCACCACCAGGTGTTCCCCATTGCCACTCCCCTATATATACTGTGTTTGGACTCTCAATGATTGCGAAGTCTTGTTTTGCCCCATCTGACACTTCTGAGCAGTTTTCTTGTGTTTGTTTGCTGGCGTGTCTGATCTTGGATTGTTTATACTGCCTGTGTTTCTCTGCCGCCTGCCCTGACCTCTGCCTGTTACTGTTTCTGATTTTGGATATCCCTTGACATACTTGACACTGTTTTCTGATTACTGCCTGTCTGACCATTCACTTATTAAATATACAGGCAGCACATGGATCCGAACGTCTCTGACTCCTCGTAACAGATATAATGTTTATGTGTCAAAAGTGTAGAAAAAAAACGCTAGTAATAATACTGCAGCCTGCACTGTGCCGAAGATATGTGTCAAAGTCAGGCAACACAAAACTCATGATATGAAACAATATCACTCATGCATGCAGAAACTAAGAAATACAATTTTCTATTAAGATATTTGTTGTGTTAATGCAAAATGACTCAAGTGTTTTTCATGTTCTGCCCATAAACAGTCATTTAAAATCATAATTAACAGTCTAGAGCAAAAATCTGCCTTTAAACTGCCTAAAAAAATACTGTGATAATTATCTATATAAAGTTTTTTTTTTTTATGTAAAATTGATACACACATTAATTTTTGAAAATTAAAAAAATCTGTAAGTTATATGTGCATGTTATATTTTTATATAATTCTATATTTTATTACTTTTTTTTTTCTTGTTCATTCTGATTCCGACATTTGCAATGGTGTTTTAGTGCCACGTTACAAAATAAAACAAATCTAAGATTATGTGAATTAAGATTTAGCAATTACGAGATTAAAGTTCTAATATTTTGAGAGCATAGTCTATATTGCGTATGTGAATGGCCCGGACTGGGAGCAATGGGGGAAATCCTGGTGTCCTGTTGACTGAACTGAATATATTTGGGATTATTAACAGAATTCATACCATGTGTCTCAAACTCGCAGTCGCAGGGACAGTATGCTTGGACATGATGTTTCACATCTTCAAATGCATTTATTATTTGTATTGCAATGGCCACCCAATAATAGCAATTAAGTGCTTTTTGTACTTTTAATATAAAACACAGTCTCAGCTTTCAATTTCTGTCAGTTTTATAGTCAAATACAAACAATAAATACAAAAATAATGTCTTTTTCACGTTTTTTTATGTGATTGCTGTATTTGCCCCAGTTTAAGCAGCATGTTAATCAATCATCTTTTTGATGACAGTGAGACATTCGTTTCATTAAACTGTAATGTTTTCTTTGTAAAAATTCTACCACCTACTCCATAAATGTCTGTGTTGTCCAACTTTTCATTCCTCACATGTATTTAATTAAAAACAGCAATAAAATGTTCTAAAGTGGGCTCCAACTTTTAACTTAGGATATATTTTTGTCTTTTCTGTTGTAAATAATATAAGCCAACTCTTAATTAAGAAACTTAATTCTTTTAATTTAATTTTTATTCTCAAAATATTTCGACTTTTTGTAATTTTAACTTTATTCTTAAAATATTTTGAGCTTATTCTCATAATATTTTTACTTTTTATCTCAAAGTATTATGACTTTAATCTCGTAATCTTATACCTTTTAATTTTTTTAAATCAATTAAAAAAAAGCCGTCGTAGACATTTTTTCTTCCCAAGAAAGTAATTTGCGAACCTTTTCCAAGAGTTGTGCCATATTCCTGGCTTTCCCATGCTGCAAATGTGCAGAGCCGGACAGTAACGGAGTACATTTACTTGAGTACAGTACTTTACTCGAGTATCATTTATGGGGAGTACTCATGACTTTACTCAAGTACATTTGAGAGGCAGATATTGTACTCTTTACTCCGCTACATTTCTATCCATAACCGTAAGTACCCGTTACTTCTTCGGCCCCGTCCACACGGAGACGGAGCTAACCCCAAGCCAATCTTTTTTTTTTCCTCGTCTCAAGAAATATCCGCGTCCACACGAAACCACAAAACGATGTAGTATACATGCCAGACCAGCATGTGGCGCTGTAATTCTGCCACAGAAATATACTTAAAACGGAGAAGAAGACATGGACTATGCTCATAAACCTTGCGCGTGGTACACAAGCGAACATGGAACAATACATTTATTAATCTGTGTTAATGTTAGTTAATAAAAATGTTTTCTTGTACTCTTGATACTCAAGTACTTTTAAAAACAAGTACTTCAGTACTTTTACTTAAGTACACAACTGACTGTACACTAAGTAGACAGCCTAAAGGCCCTTTTTACCGCCGCGGGTACCGCCGCCACGGCGTGTGTAAAGTGCATTTGCAGCTTTTGACCGCTGAGTGGCGCTTTAACCACAAGTTATCAAACAAGCGCATCAAAGCACATTTTCGCAAATAGACGTCAGTTTTGCCTCGCTGATGTGTTACATTTGACGGCTTCAGTCACGGAAAAAAAAAAAAAAGACTATAGTTCAAATATTTAATATGTTTAATATGTAATATTCACAGATGAAAGTTTGGTACTTATGAAGTTATGTGCATTTATTAGAACGAATTCAAGCAGGATAAATGTCAAGCCTGTGCCTGAGTCTGTGCTTATATTTTCTCTAAGCTACATGGTATTATTTTATTTTAGATATTAGATATTAGACATATTTTAAAATATTAGACATATTTTAGATTTGATACATTTAAAAGGTGTGCAGTATAATTTATATTATATGAATTATGTGTTATATTATTCAAAAGAAATTGTGGTTTACTTTGCATCGGAGCATTAAAAGTGGTAGCCTATTTTAAGGGGGTAGGCTACATGGATTAATATGCAAGGTCAATATTTTCATATATTATGCCTATATTTTAATTTATATTTTAAAATTCATTTAATAAAACAACATGCATTTTTGCTATTCATTACCTGTCCTTTATTTTGACCGATATCGTCTTGGGAAAAAGACATTTGTCTGTAAACTGATTAAGAAATTGTTGCATGTTTAAACGTGAAGCGCTGTATAATTTCGTTCACATTAAGTATGCCTATTAGCCTAAAACAAGAAATGAATAAATTAAACCTGCACGATTTAGCTTAATCTTTGAGATTCTAAAGAATGGACGGATTAATAAGCCGTTCTCACGATTAAACTCAAGTTCTCTCATTATAATCAACAAAATGCATACGATGTAAAAAAGAGCTTCATTAACTGACAACATAAGTGATTTTAAAGGGAGCCTTCTTTACCTGTTTTTAGTGCTGGGCGATAGCATATGGCCTAAAAAAAAAAATCCGATTTATGATTTAAATCGATTTTAAAATCAATATTCAAATGACAAAGAAATTTTTCAAAACAAGTTTTAATATAGTTATAAACTTATAACTGAGACAAGATGATAAAAAACTGTAATGTTATTACCTTAATGCTGGAAAGACCTTTATTTTATTTATTATTATTTTTTATTATATATTATTTTTTATTATTATTTATTTTTTGTTAATACTTGCCCATCAGCTGTGCAAATTTTGTTTGTGAGGAAAATAAAATAAATGACAAAAATGTACTGTTATCTAAACTGATCGATTAATTTCTTCAATATTTCAAAATCAAATAGGCGCATTAAAATTCAACATTCAACAATCTGTGAATGTTGCATTTCTCTGTCGGAGAGAGCCAGCACTGTGAATTTCATCTTGCAGCAGACAAGAAAACATTTGTTTATTAATAAATAATTAAAATGTCTCATTTTTCACAATTATTACGGCTACTTCTGCATGTACTTTGTGGCAAACTTAAAGCATGTGCTTGAGCGCGGAATATATTAAGATTTGATTATGTAAATTTAATATAAACCTCTGATTAGTTGAATATAACAAATGAACGACTAGAACTAGAAAAATCTTACGTGGGGACAGACCATTTTTTAGTCTAAAACCAAAACAACAGTCCTATATAAACCGGTTCAGCAACTTTGAAAGCCTCATAAAACACTGTCCACATGAAAGAGCAATTCACACCTTTATCTCGACCCCCACAAGCCCAAACCCCCTCCAGCTGAACAGAATTCGGTCTGTGTTTTGGCTCCGAGGAACGGTCTGTTACTGGGCTGAAACATGCCTGCACTCAGCAGCACTACTCTTTGTATTCATTATATTCTCACATCCCATATTATTATTTTCACAAGACCATAATGATAATAACAAATCATCAATTAATAATGAATCATTTTTCTACGAAAATCATTGTTATTTGTGATCGTGGATGTTTGCGGAAGGCTTTAAGACCAAGCGGAATCCTCTGTTCCCGCCTCACAGCACGCGGGACTCGCGCTCAGTGATGCAGCTTCACTGTCTGCGGTTTGACTTTACTGAATCAGATTGAGGCGAATACAACTTATTGATCATGAACCCAACATTTAGCAGGCAGGAAAACATTCATTCTACCTTAAGGAAGACGTATTTTATTGAGATAATGCTGTTAAATAGAGAGAGAGAGAGAGAGAGAGAGAGAGAGAGAGAGAGAGAGAGAACCAGTCTAGGGCTATTCTTAAACTTGGAGCTCATTATATTGAAGTACAAATCCAAACACCAGAAATGTTATGCATTTTATGAATAATGAAAGGTTATAAAAAGTATGCATTTTATTTATTCACATGCAGTATGGTTGTTGGTATTTAGCAGTTAAAACCTATTTTTAAACTTGAATTTAAATACTATTAAACTAACTTTAAAATATCAAGGAGTTTATAAATGAAAAATGGTAAAATGTCACTGTGCATGTTAAATAGCGTAAATGAACTTGTGTTAATAATATAATTCGATTTTTTTAACATGAAAATCTCCTGTATAAAATGGGACAGCAACCTTTATATCAAACATTTTAAAATCATCCACAGCTGAGCAACGCTGAGTTGAATTTTTTTTTTTTTTTTTATAGTGTATAGGTTTAATTTTAATGTATTAATCATCTATTTTCATTTGCTGCATGTTTTTTTTTTTGTTGATATTATATAATTCATGTATAAATTGCATTTTATTACATTTAGAAATAATAACGGCTGGCCTAATAATGTTATCATGTACAAACAGGATATATTTAGTTCCCTTCACTTTACAACAAATCCTTTAAATTTAACAAATATATCAGAACAAAACAAGAATTAAATATATAGAATTCTAATGTATAGATATAATTGCAGTATATAATAATATAGGCTTAGCTATAAACGAACAAAAAATAATAATAATTTAAGCTAAGCATAAGGTAAGGTTGGGCTTTCTCATTCTCTCACTCAGGAGAAATACGTTTCCATATTCGTGATGTTGCCCATTTGAAGCTTAAGTATTATTCGTGAGGTAAAATAGGCTTTGTAGTTCACGCGTGTTTCAGTATCGATGGAAAAAAAATCATGATTAACAATATGTGGAGTAAGTGGATCGCTGCTAACGCTGATTGTCTGGTGAACAAATGCTGTTTTCCAGTGAATATGTGCACGAGACACCAGCGTGATCAAACAGCTGAAACAGAAAATACTCAATTTTTGGTCACACAAGGCATAATTCAAAAATGCAAAGTGTTAGTAGTTTGAAAAAAATCAAGAATAAAAACAGAGTTAATAATAATTATTGCTAAATGCTGGACTGTTCTCATTTCGCTCTGCATATGGAACCTGAAATTTTTTTTTTAAACCAAGAATGAACCAAAATTAAAATGAAATGAAAACATTTAGCTTTTTATCCATATATATATATATATATATACATACATACATACATACATGGGCCTTTTTTATTTACTGTTTAATTACAATAGCATGCATATGATCCTTGTGTAAAGGTCTTGTTTTAATTTTTGATGAGTAGACTGTAGCCTAAGACTATCTTACGTTTTAAAATTAACTCACTGTAAATGTTTTAATATTTTTTAAAGACGTTACAATGTTATATCATAATGTTATTGTTGTTTTACTTCTTCTTTTTATCTCATTTTACAATTACATTCATTTCGCAATCCGTCCCTTTGCGCCACCTGGCGGTAGTTTCGCGAATGATTTTAATACGCGACTGAATTACAGTGCCGCGGCGGTACACGCAGCGGTAAAGCCCAATTAGGCTGTCTACCTACTGTAGTACTTTTACTTGTACTTGAGTAAAATTTAGCAAGGGGTATCTGTACTTTTACTCAAGTAATAAAGCTGTGTACTCTGTCCGCCTCTGCAAATGTGTTGCTGTTTTTCGAGTGCAGTAAAACTTTGGCATCCGACATGCATCTCTCTGGGTATGTGGTGTCTGTAAATGAGGGAATAAATAAAAACACGCTTCCATTCCTACTCTGACCCAGAGCAACCCAATGATCTGCTCTGTTCTGCATCCTGTAATGGGACAGATGTGTCTATTTTGGGGTTCTTGCTCTTTATTCATTAATGGAAGCCCCTCAGACTGCTTACTTGTAGATATTCTTCATTTGCTTCCCCGTGGCTCCATTTTTACACGGTCCCACAACTTTTTAGAAGACCATTTTAAAAAGAAGGGAAATAATGGCTGTTACTCTTGTTTTTTCATAAGCCTTGCTCAGATCGCATCTGACTCAAATGCTGCTAAGCTTTAGTGTTGTTTGTCATAATGTTGTGAAGGCCATAGACAGGGTTATCATCATTACGGTTGGGGTTAAGTGGGAGAGAGGGCCCATTTCTGTGTAATGTTGTGCAGTGATGCATACGCCACTACAGCACATCTGTATGCATCTGCACAGTGTCATCAGTTCAATCCAGATGGCCAGAAAAGCATCTTTCCACAGACCACTGAAATGATGCTTAAATTCACAGGGCCCTGGCGAATTTAATAATCTTTGGATGGTGATTATGTCTGATTTGAGTGTATAACTCCATACACGAGGCTGTGGTTTTATTCTAAATGTGGTGAATTCAGTGAAAACCGAGTTATGAATCATTCTTGTCAGTTCATTACTTGACCACTTATTCATTAGGGTTACATTTGCATAGTCAAGAGTGTGTAAATGTGGCATATGAACGGACAGAGGATTCAGAACTTGTTTCATCTTATTATTTTTTTTTATTTTGTTATTGGTTCTCAAGCAACTCTTACACAGATGTGGAACTGCTACCCATCAAATCCCGAATGGCCAAATGACTCTTATAAGCTGGTTCTTTTTAAGTAAATCAAAAACATAGAGTCTGACCAGTGTTGTCTGAATCCGGAACAAATGACTCTTACAAGGAGGCTCTTTTTAAGTGAATCATGATCATACAGTGTTACTAGTTTAGTCTGAATTCTGAACTAATGATTCTTATGAGCCAGTTCTTTTAAAAAGAATTAAAAACATACGTTGTGACCGGAGCAGTCTGAGTCTTGAACAAATGAATCATGAACAAATCACTCTAAGCCAGTTCCTTTTTTTTTTTTTTTAAGAATCATGACTGCACAGTTTGACCAATGTTATCCGAATCACGAACAGATGACTCTTATGAGCCAGTTCTTTTTAAGTGATTTTAAAACACACACTGTTACCAATGTAATGTGAATCTTGAACAAACGTATCTTATGACCCGGTACTTTATGGAGAATCGTAGTCTGATTCTTGCGCAAATGGTTCTTTTAAGCTGGTTGAATGGATGGTACATGTTAGCACATTTGAATTAGTTTTAGTAGTTTTATTTAATATGTAGTTAGAGCCAGTCACTAGATTGCATTTATGGAAAAGGATGTGAAAAGTCATTAAGCCTTTGTAAACATTGTTTGCAATAATTGTTTTAAACTTAGATATGTTGAAATCTGAAATTATGTCATCAGTTGTTAACAAATCTTCATTGTTTTATTTTTCTAAATATTTATTCCTCAACAGTACTTAAATCATTAATGGAACCATTACAAGGAATCGAGACCAGAATTCCCAGCCATTTTCATTGCTGTTTACGAAAAGTTTATTCCCAGTGTGTGCGTCTGTGAAATCTAGTACATAACATTCATAAATCAAGCTACATGACTGTGTATCAAGGAAATAAATACAATCCATTTTCATTCCAAGTCTCCATTTTCTCTCCTTGAATTATTTCAGACCCAATTGAGACATTAAAGAGTTCTCATTTGTGACTTTCTCTGGCTTCTTGTGTTCCTGATAGATCATCAGGCATTTCCTGGACTTCCTGGTTTCTTGGCCCAGTCCAGCTGTGAGTCCACCTGCTCCGCTCAGAGATTCAGCTCGCTTTCCCATGACGGCTGGAGTCAATTAACTGCACTGAGGTGAATTTAGATGCGACTGTCTGCCGAGTGGAGAAGAGGAGTCCAGTGCTGCAGTGACAGGTATATATGAAGGCTGCCAGAATCCAGCAGTCACACATTCATGTCTTTGTTGATTCGTCACAAGACAAGGCAGAGTTGAGTAAGCTGGCAGACAGCCATGTTGAATCAGTGCTTCATGGTAGGCATAATGCAGTGGAGATGAAATGTGGTATTTTCTGCTCTTTGTGTACCTGTCTTCACCATGTGGGTTCGAAACAAGGGGAACGTGTTGTGAGTCACTCATGGGATTTGGCTTAGTGTTCCTGTAGCATTGGAAAATAGGCTCAATAATGCTGTTTTTGGCATGGAGCTGCAGGTACATTCATGTGCTGTCAAGGACTCAGCTTGGCTCAAGTTGTTCTGTCTTATATCACCCACAGGCATGCTGAGTGTCATCTGTAATCTGTCTTGATATACAGTAGGATCTGCAGTCTATAGTGAAGCATGTAACATTTCCGGATAAGGTTTTCCATTAGTGTGGTCCCATAAAATACCATAATAAATGGTCATTTCTTATTTATTCGAAGGTTTCATTCAGCGGCATGTTTGATGTTAGTTTTTATTTATTTATTTTGTATTCATTAAATATTTTGGATTAATATTTAATATTAATATTTTGCTTTTATTTTTTCACCTTTCATTTTTAAAGTTCTGTTCTTTTTTAGTTAATGTTGGCTTCATTCTGAATGAAAATGATTTTTTATATTTATGAGTAACAATTGGCTGGGTTTGAAATCTAAATAAGAGAAAAAGAAAAAGGGAAGTAAAAATGCAAAAAGTATCCATTAATTTTTTCTTGTTTTAAGTGTAAAACTAAGTAAATTGATTTGTTTTTGCTTAAAAAAAAAAGAATCAAGCAAATTGTATCAATAATGCTGTTTTTTTTTCAAACTAAATTTTCATTACATTCTTCCAAAACCAAATGATTTAGCTATGCCATCCACATTATAACGCTAGGCTATACTCGCACTGAATGTCCACAATCATCTCATAAGGGTCGTATTAAGAATTTGAAGAGAAACATCTGAGACCATGTTGATGTCATAATTGAGAACACCAAGTGTTGAGCAATGAAAGGGTAATCTCTAAGCAATAAAATGAGTATTAACTGAATGACGATTTATTGACTAATTTTGACAGGTTTATTGACTATTCTAAAAACTTAACAGAAACCAAAATGTAAAAAAAAAAAAAAAAGACTTCCTCCTTAAAGTAAACGATAATCTCCCCCCACATGGTCAATCTCTCCATCTTATTGCGTCATCGGTTGCCTTTCTGGTTACTCATGTTTGTCTGCATCTGTTTATTCATATCTGGCTGTAGCTTTGTCTTCTTTCATAGGGAGGGGGCTCTTGAGAATGAGAGGTGAATGCAGGCTGCTATCAGATTCAGTCTGAAGTAGATGTATTTAGTTTCATATGTGTTTTGAGACTAGAGCAAGTCCAGACTTCCAGCTCTTATCCGAAATGATAGCTGAGCAATAAATTTGACACAATTTTCAGATGACTCCATGGGAATATCAACAACATTTTTTTTATTCGGTATTGAAGATCAATCCAAATATATTTAATATTCAAACTTTCTCCACTTACGGTAATAAACACATCATCTGTGAATAAGCCTACATGTACTTTTTAACTGAATCATTGACATTTTCAGACTGGACCTTTCAATTGTTCATATTCAGAAATTGATTTATTGAAAAGCTCCCTCTCCAAAGAATGATTCATTCATGTTTAACTCTGGAATCATTCAGACCAAAGCATTGAATCAGTCAGGTTTTATGAACAGTTGCAGGTGAAAAAAAGCCATTTCTAATGAATGATTCATTCACAAATCTGACATTTGAATTATTCTGACAGAATCATTCAGGTTTTATGAATAGGAGAAATTAATTAATTGACAAGATCAATCTCTAAAGAATTATTTACCCACAAATCTGACTTTGGAATCATTAAGACTGAATTGTTGAATCATTCAGAAACTTTCAGGTTTTATGAACTGAAGAGTTTGATTCATTAAAAAGATCCACTTCTAAAGGATGATTCATTCACAAATCTGACATCAATCAGGGTGTATTACTGTATCATTCAAGCTTCGTTATCAAGAGTAATAGATTTATTAAATACAGGTGTATCTCAATAAATTAGAATGTAATAGAAAATTTCATTTATTTCAGTAATTCAACTCAAATTGTGAAACTCGTGTATTAAATAGATTCAGTGTATACAGACTCAAGTAGTTTAAGTCTTTGGTTCTTTTAATTGTGATGATTTTGGCTCACATTTAACAAAAACCCTCCAATCTCAAACAGATTAGAGTATGATGACATGCTAATCAGCTATTCAACTCAAAACACCTGCAAAGGTTTCCTGAGCCTTCAAAATGGTCTCTCAGTTTCAGACTTATGAGGATTGTTGAGCAAAATCGATTCAAGAACTTGAGTGAACTTCACAAGAAATGGACTGAGGCATCAAGAGCCACCACACACAGACGTGTCAAGAGATTTACTGAACCACAGACAACGTCAGAGGCGTCTTACCTGGGCTAAGGAGAAGAAGAAATGGACTGTTGCCCAGTGGTCCAAAGTCATCTTTTCAGATGAGAGCAAGTTTTGTATTTCATTTAGAAACCAAGGTACTAGAGTCTGGAGGAAGGGTGGAGAAGCTCATAGCCCAAGTTTCTTGAAGTCCAATGTTAAGTTTCCACAGTCTGTGATGATTTGGGGTGCAGTGTCATCTGCTAGTGTTAGTCCATTGTGTTTTTTGAAAACCAAAGTCACTGCACCTGTTTACCAAGAAATTTTGGAGCACTTCATGCTTCCTTCTGCTGACCACCTTTTAGAAGATGCTGATTTCATTTCATTTTGCACTTGCCCACACTGCCAAAAGCACCAAAAGTTGGTTAAATGACCATGGTGTTGGTGTGCTTGACTGGCCAGCAGACTCACCAGACCTGAACCCCAGAGAATCTATGCAGTATTGTCAAGAGGAAGATGAGAAACAAGAGACCAAACAATGCAGATGAGCTGAAGGCCACTGTCAAAGAAATCTGGGCCTCCATACCACCTCAGCAGTGCCACAAACTGATCACCTCCATGCCACGCAGAATTGAGGCAGTAATTAAAGCAAAAGGAGCCCCTACCAAGTATTGAGTACATGTACAGTAAATGAACATACTTTCCAGAAAGCCAACAATTCACAAAAAATGTGAAGTATTATGAAGTATTTTAATTTGTTGAGATTGAATTGGTGGGTTTTTGTTCAATGTGAGCCAAAATGATCACAATTAAAAAAAACAAAGACTTAAACTACTTCAGTCTGTGTGCATTGAATTTATTTAATACACGATTTTCACAATTTAAATTGAATTAATGAAATAAATAAACTTTTCCATGACATTCAAATTTATTGAGATGCACCTGTAGGTCCCTCTCTAAATAATGATTAATTCACATCTATTATCGGAATCATTCAGACCAAATCATTCAGGTTTTATGAACAGGAGCGCTTGATTAAATAGAAAGATTATTTTCTAAAAAAAGATTTATTGACAAATCTGACATTGAAATAAAAACTGAATCATTGAATCATTCAGGTTTTATGAAGAGCAACTTATTAAATTGAAAAGATCCATCTTAAAGAGTGATTCATTCACAAATCTGACATTGCTCTTTGTGATATAAACTCTCATGGAGAGCTAAAGAAGTTGAGTTTTTAAGTGAAAAACAGCTAATTTTATTTTAATAATCTGCTTGCCACATAAACAAACAAAACAGTCATATAACTTCAAATATCATATGACTTTCTGCAGTCCTTATTCATTGTAATTGCCTGGGAAAGAGTGGCCAGCACATTTTTTAATAAATGAGGGTAATGACAAAATGTTTAGTTTTGGGTGAACGATTGCTCTAAATTCTTTTGGATAAACAACTTAAAACAGGTCTCATGTGACTCATGACTGAAACAAATGGTTGGCCGAATCATTTCAGAAATGCAGAGAAGAATCAACAAGTGGGTTTAGGCAGAGACAGGGTGTCATCAACGGTCTGGACTTCAGACTCCAAAACAACCCTACAGACAATAAATGACTCAATTGACAAGGAGCTCAGCTGTGTTTTAGGCCATTTTGAGCCATACCTGCTTATCTTAGGTGGAGCACATTCCTATTGTTTGGGCAGGTCTGCTCTGGCCTTGTGCCATCATATCGGGCCTGAAGCGTATACATACATTAGTGCACATGTTATTGTTCCGTTGGGTGTGTCTGAAGTGTGTATATTTTAGCAAATCATGAAAATCTACAATAGCAGCTGTCTTAAAGGCTAATTTGCGTTTGCACTAGTGGCAATATTGCGCAGGCATGTATTGTTTGTTTTGGGCTCCTTTACTTAAAAACTGCCTGTGAAGCTCTGAATGTCACCTTTATGTTAAACAACACGATATAAACTGTCGGTAGAGGTTTGCAGTGCACTGTATCTCTACAAATCTCTTTTGTTTGAATGCGTGATGTACTCATGTTTCGGACGACCACCCAGACGCAGGTTTATAACAATAACACTTCCACTTCCTATCGCTGATAACACTACAGCTACGGCTGAGGGAATCTCGGCAGAACAGACTTTATCAGTCAAACTCGGTGCACATCAGAGGAGCAGACCCCTCTGTTTAGGAAACAGCTAGTCAAGCCTACATATCTAAAATTTCCTCCCTGCTCATGTAACCTAAACATGCTAAACTGCATAAACTGTCATCAATGTGTTAATGCTCTGAATGTATATATCTCTAGACCTTATTATGGATCTCGCTTGTAGTGACTTTGAGTGAGTGAAGTGACATTCAGCCAAGTATGGTGACCCATACTCAGAATTTGTGCTCTGCATTTAACCCATCCGAAATGCACACACACAGAGCAGTGAACACACACACACACACTGTGAGCACACACCCGGAGCAGTGGGCAGCCATTTATGCTGCGGCGCCCGGGGAGCAGTTGGGGGTTCGATGCCTTGCTCAAGGGCACCTAAGTCGTGGTATTGAGGGTGGAGAGAGAACTGTACATGCACTCCCCCCACCCACAATTCCTGCCGGCCCGGGACTCGAACTCACAACCTTTCGATTGGGAGTCCGACTCTCTAACCATTAGGCCACGACTTCCCTTTGCCAAGTAGAGTAAGATGTGTTTCTGGACAGCGTTAAGATTTTTTTAATCATAGTTATTGTCTTGTTGAAAATGTTATGAATTTAGGCAATATTTTGCTATGCTATAATATACCTTTAATCCTTTTAAATGGCTTATACATTTTAAGCTGAAAATTTACTCCTCATATGTTCACCAAGTAGATTTATTTGATCAGGATACAATACAATATTATTACTGTATATAATGTAACTTATTTGTGTGATGTAAAGGTGAATTTTCGGTATCAGCACTCCAGCTGTCACAGCTTGTCAAGCTGGCAAACAGGCAGATTCAAACAAGCAGGTAAGTTAGAGGCTTAGGATAACATCCTGATCATCGCTTAGCATAAGCTTCTTCTGGCCGGAGGCCTCAGCCTCAGCGCACCATGGAGGAAACATGTAACCAGAGGGTTTCGGCCCACTGACTGGCCACCGAGAGGGGCGCGGTAGGCCACCATGGCCGCCACGTAGACCTTCAGGGTGGAGTGGGTCAACCCTGCGGAGAGCCTGCAGGAACTCCAGCACTGTACCATATGGGCAGTTAACTGGGTCGAGCTGGCGGTCTCCGCACCAGGAAGTGAAAAGCTTCCACTTCAAGGCATACAGTTTCCTCATTGAGGGAGCTCTGGATTGGAGAACGGTCTTACAACCTCGGTTGAGAGACCGGAAGCTAAGAGTTGTGCCTCCTCAGAGACAGCACCTACAGCCTCTAAGCTCCATGCGAGGGGCGCACCCTCCGCCTGCGAGAGGAGATCTCTCCTGACGGGAACCTCCCATGGAGTGCCGTCAAAAAAAAGAGAAATCAGGCCCAGAAACCATATCCTGCCCGTCCAGAACGGAGCTACTAACAGCAGCCGGACTCCGTCCCGGCGCACTCTCTCCAGAACTTCCGAGAGCAGAGCAATCGGGGGAAAAATGTACAGATGAAGCCTCGGCCATGTCTGTACCATGGTGTTACGCCCCGTCTAGGGTAAAGGACTTAACATGAAAAAACAACAACAACAACAGTACGGTTTGTTATAGAAAAGTGTATGAAACAGTATTTATTTGAGTAAATTAACAGATTTATGTTACCTTGGGATTTTACCTCAGGAGCCGACAAGGCCAAAATAACAAACAAAAACAACTAATTTGGAATATACCTCTTCCTGCCCTAATCCAGAAAAGAAAAGAAAAATACAATTACTTCCCTAACTCCCTAATCCAAAACAGGCACAGAAAAATATCAAATTTAAAAGGTGGCATAGGTCTCCCTACCTCCCAATTTACTATGTACAATATAAGCAAATAGCAAGTGAGCACAAAAGGGCTAATGAAGTAGCAACAAAGGAGGCATTTATACATGTCCAGGAGTCAGCTGATCAATCAGGGCGTGGCACCAATCAGACTGCAGGAACCAATCCGGTCTTCTTCCTGGATAAAAACAAATACCTCTCACAACAGCATAAAAACACAGACAGACCAAAAGGGACGTAACACATGGCGTCCAGCCCCAGTGGAGCTGGATGAGTCAGAGGAAGCCAGAGGGGACAGTGCGATGTCTCTCGAGTCGCAAACAGATCCACCCGAGTCTGGCCAACATCTCTAACTCTGCTTCATCACCTCAGTGTGAAGCCGCCATTCCCCGGGCCTCGGCCCCTGCCTCAACAGGATGTCTGCTCCCATATTAAGATGCCCAGGAATGTGAACTGCTCTGAGCGAGAGGAATTCGTCCTGGGCCCACACAAGGATCTGGTACGCTAGTTGTATAAACGGCGTGAGTGCAGACCTCCTTGGTGGTTGATGTACGAGACCACCGCTGTTGCTGTCGGTGCGCACCAACAAATGGTGACCTCTTAGGTCTGGGAGAAAATAACGAAGTGCACGAAGCACGGCCAGCATCTCCAGGCAGTTGAAGTGCCATGTCAGATGGCGACCACTCCACAGACCACGTGCAGGGTGGCCACTCATGACCGAACTCCAGCCGGTGAGGAACGCGTCCGTCGCTAGCATCATGCGGCGACAAGGAGCTCCCAGCACCGGGCCCTGGGACAAGCACCAAGGCTTCCTCCACATATCCAAGGCATGTAGGCAGCGCTGCGTGACCTTTAGCATGCAAAGTGGGTTTCCCCTCAGGGAGAACCCCTTGGTCTTGAGCCACCACTGTAGGGGTCTCATGTACAGCAGGCCAATAATGTTCACGTTGGACGCAGCTGCCATCAGACCCAGCAATCTCCGTGACTGCTTGACAGTGAGTGACCGGCCTTCTCTCACTCTCGCGACTGCAGTGAGGATCGACTCGATCCGAGCAAGTGACATACGTGCCTGCATCGTGGTCGAATCCCACACCATGCCCAGATAAGTGCTTCTCTGAACTGGAGAAAGCACACTTTTCTTGGCATTAAGTCTTAACCCCAGCTCTTTCATGTGAGCGAGAACGACACCTCGGTGCCGAACCGTCATCTGCTCAGATTGAGCTGATAGCAACCAATCGTCAATGCGGTTGAGTCGTGAAAGTGTGGGGTGAGAGTGCAAGGCCAGTGGAAGATCCATATTGGTAGGCTTTTGCCCCCAAAAGTAAACCTCAGGAACGTCCGATGAAGAAGGATGGAGATAAGTGCATCTTTTGATAGATCGTGACACACCAGTCCTCGGACTTGGCCTGTACAGGCGTGCTAAACTTCAGTCCCCTGAGTGAGAGGTTCAAAAGCACAGATCTAGAAAAGGACACAACACCTCATCCTTCCTCGGAACAGTGAAGTACCGGCTGTAGGACCCGGACTCTGCGACCCAAGGAGGGACCACCTCGATGGTCTCCGTCCTCAGAGAGAGTCTACTTCTGTTCCATTACAAGAGCCTGCTTGGGGCCCACCAGATCTGGATTCTGTGGCCTCTCACTGCAGTGTGCAGGACCCACTGAGACACATTTTTCGGTAGTTTTCAAGCTGCAATATAGTCTACTAAGGGAATCAGCCTCTCAAGACTGATCTCTGGTTGCATCAGAGCAATTAGCTCGGTGCCCTGAAGCGGCGCACCGGCAGGAGATGGCCGAACTAGCTGCTCTGGAAACCTCCCAGGAGGTCGCGAGCCTCTTAGCACCGCTACGTTTCCGGGCGGTAACCGAGAGAAGCGCTCGCTGGAGACCGCTGCGCCCTGGAACACCAGCAGGGTTGGCAGATCGATCTCCTGAGGGCACTGAGGAGAGATGGGCACCATGTAATGCGGTGCACACCGCTCTTCCCCAGAGGGGCCTGCCTTCTGAGGTCCTGAGCCACAGCATCAGGACTCTCGTAGCTGAAGTCTCCTAAAAACGACGGTCCTCAGACCCACATCGTCTGCTAGGAAGACTAGACCAGAGCCTGCTCGGGGCAGGACCCCGTGAAGTACATTGGCAGGGGTTCCCACACCGCCATGTGACCCCCTAAGGGAACCAGTCTCGCGAGACTGGCCTCTGGTGCGCCTAGAGCCACTAGCTCGGTGCCCTGAAGCGGTGGACCGGCAGGGGACGACCGTACTAGCTGCTCTAGAGACCCCCGTAGAGGTAGCGAGCCTCTCAGCACCGCTACGTTTCCGGGCGGTAACTGAGAGAAGCGCTCGCCGGAGATCGCTGCTCCCTGGAACACCGGCAGGGTTGGCAGAACGATCTCCTGAGGGCACTGAGGAGAGACGGGCACCGTGTAATGCGGTGTACATCACTCTTCCACAGAGGGAGCTGGCCCTCAAAACGTCCTAGGTCTAGGCGTCAGGACGTTATGATGAAGGCTATCCAGCGAAAACAACGGCTTTCCACTAGAAGCCTTCGGCCTGGGAGCGCCACTTTGACTCTAGCTTCTGCGGAGTACAAAAGTGACACCCCCGGCACGTGGGGCTGGAACACGGTTGGGACTGCTCCGCCCAGCAGCCCCTGACTGCCTCAACCTCCTCAGAGGAAGAGCGGTACACACGTGTTCTCACACAAGAAATCACATCCCTAGAGCCCCTGTACATCTAACTTCACATAGTCAGTTAATATGTCATTTTATTCCTTAGAATTAAATGTAGTCAGCAACCAGACTAGTCAACACGGTCTGGTGTAGAAAAAACTGACATAAAAATAAAACAATGTAATACACGCATTGCCTCGGCATTTTGTCACACCTTTACTTAGTGATTATTTTGACTTATGTCTGTTCTAGATACATGTTACAACTTTTTGATAAACCTCTAATTAGGTTTCTTATAGAAATATGTTTAAAATTAATACTGAATGCATTTATGACTGTAAAGCATGTGTCAAAATCGCAAAATCGCAAAATTTATCAAAGAAATTGCAAATTGTTTTTTTTTGTCCATATCGCACAGCCCTAGTCTTAATTTACCATGTGCTAAAGTCAGAGAACAATTAAAGTCTGTTGTTGTAAAATTTTATTGGTTGATAGACTCAATATTCACAAACCAACAAGGGCTTTGGTCCAGTAACATGTAATTACAGTAAATTACATTAAACTACAGTAAAAATTATAGTAACCTACAGATATCAATGGTCAACACACACACACACACACACACACACACATATATAAATCTGTTTGTTAGGTGATCAGTTATCAGCAGTGTTATTTTAGTATTATTGATATACTTTTGTAGTATTTTTTAAAGGGGTCATATGATGTTGCTAAATTAAATGTGGTGTAATGAAATTTGTTTATTCAGTTTAAGGTTAATAAACACATTATTTTTCACACACTGTACATTATTGTTTCTCCTCTATGCCCCGCCTTTCTGAAACCTGTCGATTTTTACAAAGCTTATTGTTCTGAAATGTGAGGTGTGCTCTAATTGGCCAGCTATACAGTGCGTTGTGATTAGCTGAGTACCTCAAGGATGTGATGGAAATGTTACGCCCCTTACTATACTGTGATGCCGTTTCCCAGGGAGCGACAAGACAAAAACAATAAAACCCATTACAAATGAGGCATTTGTTTCATCCAGTGGGGACCTATTTAAACATAATGCGACAGCCACGTGAACATTAAAACCATGTCTGTATTTGTTATCGGAGAAATGACAAACAAGCGCTACTCTACACTGCTTAAAACTGTCGTTTGAATCATCAGTGGCAAATCCTTTAAATATGTAAACATACTTACAGACTGTGAGTCAGAACAGCCAGGATTGTAGTATACTCTTCCAGGATCAGGAAACAGTCCTCCATAAAATGCGTTGGGTACATCTGAATATTTGGGTTGAACTGTTTTGAAACAGAGTTGTAAATACAACTTAACCACTGATTTCAAGTTGTATCCTCTTTTGGAAGGCCAAACAAAATATTTTCATTTTCGCAACGAAACACAATCGTAGTCTTAATAACATGGGGCAGACGCGGAGGCAGCAACAATAAAGTTACGCCTTCTTTCTTTGCGTGAACATTTGGGTGGGTGTTATGCAAATCTTCCCACATCGTGACATATTTTTGCAATTTATGTTTTTATTTAATAGTTTTAGTTTATTTAGGTTTTTTTTGTAATTGAACTTGAACTGTATGGTAAAAAGTAGCTTTAAATTGTTGTACTTATACATTTAAAGGTTATCTAGAGACATCATTTTTTGTCTGTCTAGTCTAATTTATAGTTGTGTATTGGCTCCAGGCAGTGGTGCAGTTTGACATGAATGCAAGATTACACAACAATCATCATGGCTGTTGAGAGGAGAACTCATTAGAATGATGGAAAGTCCCCACGGTTGTACCTACACAAGTGAAAATAGCTTAAGGTATATGTTAACAATTTTGTTAGCATGCTAGTTATGAACGATTTATTGCGCTAAGTGATAGTTGTGCTTTTCCTTTGTGGTAAGCTTGAGAGCGAACGCACATTGTTTTCCATGAAGGAAGCCTCTGCCAGCTCATTTACCCCATTCTGTCTAGACTTCATGTTTGATGATAAATGTTAATTGAGTGCAGTACAGAGATGAACTCAAGCTGTCTGATTGACAGTCTGCTATTGCAGTCATTTTCTGGATGAGTTGAGTGTCAGCTCCATGGGTTAAAAGGTTATCATAATCTGCACATGTCAGTAAAGCTTCACTTTCAGGATTGCCTAATGGCTCGGGGCCAGAGTGAGAGACAGTCGGGACAGTTGATGCTGTTCTGATTGGGCTAGTGCTGCTTTGTTACAAAAGTTTAGCATTTGCACATTTTTAAGTCCATTCAGGCAATTTTAAATGATTTGAGCGCAAGAAGACGTGAAAGCAAACTCAATTCCATTACTTAAGTACATTTTTACAATTACAATTTTAGAGTTTTTAACCAAACTGATTATTGCACTAAACGTAAATGGTATTACAATCAGGAAAAATGACATTGCCAGTTTTTTTGGATAAATAAACATGGACATGTTTAAAATAGGTTGACTTTATTTGACTTTAGGTGACCATTCAAAAATGGGGAAATAGCACTTTTCAAGTTTTTTTCTCCAAAGTTTGCATGCCTGCAACTCAAGAAGTATTAGAGATATCGTAATGCCCTTAATATTGGGCATCTTCATTTTTAAGGTCCTATGTGTCAGTTCCAGAGATACTGGAATTTCAGTATGGCTTCCGGAGTAAATTGTTAAATTGTACACATTTTCAGTGGTCAAAAACCAAATGTGGGTCACTGCATAACTATGATACTTTTCTTTTAAAAAGGAATGTCTGAAGGACAAATAATGTTGAAACTAGAAAGGTACTGTATCTTGTTTCCTTCTGTCAAAACAACTGAACATACTGTACCTGTCCAAGTGCCATAAATATACTTTTTCCAAAGTTTGTGAACCTACAAACACGAGAAGTATTGGAAGATATCACAATATCATTTTAGATTCTACATGTAGTTCTTAATAAACTTTTTTTTTTTTTTGGAATCTTCATTTTCTAGACCCTGTATCATTCAGTCCCTAAGACATGGGGATCTCAATGCAGCTTCGTAATCAGATTGCTGAATATTACCCATTTTCAGTGGATCGAAAAATGTTGGTCACTTTGCATACAGCCGATACTTATTGTATTTAAAGCAGAATGTCTGAAGAATTAATAATGCTGAAACTAGAAATGCACCTTGTTTCCCTCTATTAATGCAATTGCATAGAACAAATCTGTGCTATCTGAGTGCTTTACCTGTCTATTCTATGTAATATTGCTTGTCTTTTGTAAAATTGACAATCATATATATATATATATATATATATATATATACACTGTATATATTACATCAGTTAGGCTTAGTGGTTTATAAGGTGTGTGCATAAGATAAACAGTAACTTTGACTTTTTGTGAATGATTCATATGATATGTTTTTGATGAACTTAAAGCAGCCAGAAAGAGTAATTTGCTTGTGAATCAGATTGTGCTTAATGTGCTGTGTATTTGTTTATTTTTGTGTGCAGTGCACTAGGATTCAATTGAAAACTCAGTTTTCAGACGAAGCGCTGCTGTGCCCTCATCCACCCCAGTCTTAAATATATATCATTGATGTAGACAGAATTATCATTACTATTACGCTGCTGATGGTCAAAACATCTATTATTGATGTATTTTCACGTCAGTCTTGTATTGGCTTGTCGGCATGCCTAATCCCAAATTCTACCCCTTGGAGCCCTTATATGACCCAGTGCTATTTTGTTCAGAGAAAAGCACACAAACACCGCCACCATGACGCCTAAATGAGTGTTTTCCTAGATGAAATGCCAGTAAAGGTTTTCCATCATTGCACTTCATCTTTGTTCAAATAAATACCAGTAGATGATCGTCATGAAATAAGTGGCAGCTGGCGGAGGATTGGTTTGTGTGCAATTTATGATCAATCATAAGCCAGCATCCATATTTCTGCATCTACAGACAGTTTCTGAAGGAAACTATTTCAACACCTGCTTCAAAGCGTTGCTAGCTGCTCAATGACAAAGTCTCCCCGTCACCGACAGCCAAATTACAGTTCAGCGACTGCCTTTCTGTCGTCTTTCCCCGCTCATCCAGTGCAGAAACATGTTTCCAAGATGAGCCGTCTGATAATAATGTATCATCTGAACCTTGAACATGCTCCAACATCGAAATCTGCGCTGATTTATCTCCTGAAGGAAAGTATTTCACCCTGATGGAAGATTGTAAGGCGGCCTGACGCGAGAGTTACAAATGGTTGACGTTTACTGGGTCATGTGTTGTTGCCTTTACTACCGATTAGTTTGATCTTTCTGTAGTCTGCGTGTGTATTTATAGAATCACCAGCCATGTGAACTTCATTTATCCCTTTTCCTCAGAATTTCCCTTCAGCCAGTACTGCCTCCTGCCACTAGGGGGGAGGCCATAAGCACGGTTAGAGCGCTCGAAAGGCCATCCTGCTAGATGGACGCAGTTTCTGGTGCTTGCACTTGGTTATTTACACAGTTTGGTTTTGATCGCTTTGAATTCTTCTTCACTGAAATCATGCAGCCATATTGCTTTGTTGATTTGTACTCCGTGCTCAAGAAAGGTTTTGTATTTAGAGTGCATGTGCTGATCAAGAAGCCTCATTATGTAGTATCAAGCGATATCAAGTATGACAGAAATATAACCTGGAAGCTGGAAAGAATAAATAGGCAGCAGAAAGAAAAGATCAGTTTTTGGCGCCACAGGCAGGGGCTTGAAGAATAACAGTTCCTGCTGTGATTGAAGATGACATCACAGACATTAAAGAGATGAAACGCTGATGAACTTTGCTGTCAGATCCATGAGAACGAGCGATTGAGAGCGTTTTGCGTATAAGAGAGATGTTTATGTGTGCCTTTTATCTCAGTGATTTAAATACACAGCCTTGTTTTTGTCATAAATCATCTAGGCTAGTGATTCCCAACCAGCGGTATGTGTACAGCAGGGGTTACTTAACAGAAAAACATATCAATTATTTAAATATTTAAATATTTATTACATGTTATTTTGATATAAATATATGGTTGCATAATTTTTTTTTTACTTTTTATTTCTTAAATATAATTTAAAAATCGCAAAGAAATGTAAAATAAATAAATAAATAAAAAAATAAAAAAATATTTCACTAACATTTTATTTATTTATTTATTGGATACAAATCTGCATAATCCAAGATGAGTCTTCAAATTTTGCATCATTATCGTCATTTTATTTTATTTTCCTAAAAGTCAACATACAAAAGGTTTCATTTCATTGGAATTTTAAATAAATAGCTATTTTTGATTTGATGTTGGTTAAGGGGTATTTGAGTCCTACTGATAGGGTTTTGATGATACCTAAGATCTATAAAGTTTGGGAAACACCAATGTAGGCAACTGTAAACACCTGATGGTTCTCCTAATACATCACTGGGATGTCTTCAATCCACTATTGTCAATTTTCCATCTTTTTCATTCTAGTCATAAATATGGTTCTTAGCAGTGTTTTGCTATTTTTCCAGCGTCCATAAGTCAGTGCCAAACTCTTTGCCAGATGTAACATTTCATGAAGCTGTCACGACCCGAAGCCAAAGTAATTATTTCACTTAATTTTCAGAACATTTTTCAGGACTAGGAAAACAAAGTCTTAGATATTGTTGCTAGACATTTGAATCAGTAGTTCAAATGTGTAGATTATTATATTAGCATGCTTAGATGTTGCTGCCTGACTAGGGAGTTATAAAATTCAAGTTGAGTTATTGAGTTGAGAACGCCGAAACCATATGTGTAGAAACTCTGATAAACATTCATACATTATATATACACACACATATATACTTGCACAGCTTTTTTTGCTGTAATATTTCAAATGGTATTTAATTAACAAAGTAATGAAATTCAGGCTTTGATTGGAGTCCGAGATGAGTAGACGTGCATTATTGATTTTCTTCTGTTTTTGCATTCTTGGAATTTCTCATTGAGTCTTGGAGGCCCCTGGCAGTCAAAGGGCCCATAGCATTGGACCCACTGTCCAGGACCATAATTCAGCCCTGGCAATATTACATCAAAGTTTCCGAACATTCTTAAACTGCATGAATGTGAGATGAAAAAGCTGAAAATAATGTTGATTTCTGTTCATTTTCAGTATTTTCTCTCCCCTGCCGAATAAAGCTTTGCAAACATGTTTTCAAATATCCTGTGTGTTTTGGAGATGTGCGAGGGCCCGTCTGATGTTTTCACGATGTGGTGGAGGATTGAAACCCTGCAGTTAGTCCTCATGCTCAGGCCATCCTTCTAATAATCTTCCACCATGTGCTTTTTTCTTCTTTGCAGACGTGTAATGACACAATGGAATCACCTCCTTATCGGCCTGTGAGCAAATCCTTCTCACTTCTGCAGACTTTCCATTGCTTTCTGAGGTTTCTTTGCCAGTTTTTAGGATTGTGACTCAAGAGCAGCTGTAAATGGTCTTTAGCATGAACCAAGAGAGGCGTAAGAGTGTCCCATTTATTTAGCCGCTGTGGTGCTCATGTGAGTAATGCGAGTTTGAATCTGGCTCGCTACCAGAGGTGGAAAGTAACGAATTACATTTACTCGCGTTACTGTAATTGAGTAGCTTTTTTATGTACTAATACTTTTTAAAGTAAATTTTTAAATCTGTAATTTTACTTTTACTTAAGTATATTTTGTTTAAAGTATTGTACTTCGCTACATTTTAAAACACATTAATTACTGAGTAAAAAAAAAATCGCTCCCTGGAAACTACGTCAGTAAATAATGGGCAGGAGGGCAAACTGGCGCTAAAATCAGAAGAAAGATGCAGACGGTAGTGGTGGAAATTATGATTCTTTCTAGAGATTCGTTCATTTTCAGTTCGTTCACCAAAATGATTCGTTCAGAATCGTTCACTGATTCGTTCAGTGATCATTTCTTGGTATTACACAAAATATGCCAGCAGGTGGCGAAAAAAGAGTGTATTATGTGTTATGTCTTTAGTCAACGAACGTATTCACTTGTTACAAAAACTGATCTGGCTTTATTAAAATGTGTGTATAATCGCATTCAGTATATAAAGTCTAATTAAGTTGTTCAGATGAACAAAGCACAAGGTTTTCTTGCCTAATTAGCATTTTAATTGTTTGGTCAGACAATTTGTATATTATATATTCACATTTTAAATCGGGGATTAAACGTGGAGTTGCTAAATATCAAAACAAGCGTATGTGCACAGTAACTGTAACTGCGCTTTGCATTTTGCGAGATTGACATGCTAAATGGCAGACTAACCCAGTTTACTCTCATTAATTTTGTTCACAAACGAGATAAGCGATGTACCAGTTAATTTCATTCACGAACGACATGTATCCGTTCATTCAGGTTCACGAATGACATGTGTGCCAGTTCAGTCATTTCATTCACGAACGAGATGTACTAAATCATTCAACTCGTTCACGAACGATAAGATCTCTAGATCTTGTTCAGACTCATATGAAACTCGTTAATTGAAGGGCGTATTCGCTCACTACATTCAACAAATCACATGCTCTGTCACATCTCATACTCAAAGGCTATTGGCTCGAGGTTGTAACTCTTTGACAGGATGAAATGGTTGTTACTCGGTTCACTGAGCTGCGCATGCGCTGCTTATAGCGCCGCACTGCTTGTGGAGGGAGTAACTTCAGTGAACGAGAAATATGAGTCAGTGGATTGCGTGAACGAGAACGATTCGTTCACCTAAAAGATTCATTCAAAAAGAACGATTCGTTCACGAACGACACATCACTAGCAGACGGTCAAAACAGGCGTTAGTGGTGCAGACACCGCTGAAAACGAAACCCCGTCATATTCTGAAGTTGAACTCGAAGGAAATGAAGTGAACCCCTGGCCATATGTATGCTCTATTATGCAGTGTAAGCTGTACTTGCCTAGGAAGACCAAACTAGCAGCTTATAAATCTCGACAAGACATCAACCCTTCGCAAGAATGTAGAGCTAAGCTAAATAATTGCATCGTTGCATTGGTGGTTAAAATGAAGCTTTAACATTTTAGCAAGAGGTTTTGCACAAATTAGCCAAAAAGACAGTGGTGAGGAGTGTGCTATATATATATAGTCTGCGATAATATCATATTTTTTGTTTTAATGATGTGCGCGCATTTATAGTGCGTTCTTTCACTGTGTGATTCAGTCTCCTAAAATGCATTTAGAATGATCACAAAATTGAAGATATAGGGGCATAAAATTAACATATTTATATAATTTCATATATTAAATCAAAATCACATAAAGAATGCCATCTTTTCCTCAAAAAATCATCATGAATATATACATACATATATATAACAGTTCAGTAAACAAGTTAATTAAGAGACTTGCGTTTTAGACACCATATTGCCTTTTTTAGCTCTATTTCTACAACAGAAAATAATTCCAAACACAGTCACCAAAGCACAGTTTTGCGTCTCTGAGCAACGTGACAGTGTTTCGTTCCTGAATGAATCAACCGTTTAAATGATTCGGTTCAATCGCAATGACTCACTTATTAACAGTGACTTGCTGACACATACTGGCCATTTTAATTTCACATTTAAAGTATCATTTTTTAAATAATGAATTTCTTATCATTTCAAATGAGTATTCAACATTTTATGTCTTGTATATCAAAACATTATTCATGCATTTGTAACTGCAGGTTAAATGCATTCTTGTCCTGCACTAAACAGTGTAATACATCTAAATGCCACTTCCAATGAATCTTCTGCATTTCCTCTGCATTAAAAGATGAGTTTGTTGATACTTATTTGCCTGGTAACAGCCCAAATGTTTTATTATTCTAAATAACTGATTCCTTTAATTAAAAACAACTAGTTTGAGATTAATAGACCTATCCCAGGGGTGTCAAACTCAGTTCCTGGAGGGCCGTAGCCCTGCAGAGTTTAGTTCTAACCCTGCTCCAGCACACATATCATGTAGTTTTCAAATAAACCTAAATGATTAGATTAGCTGGATCAGGTGTGTTTAATTAGGGTTAAATCTAAACTGTGCAGGACTGTGGCCCTCCAGGAACTGAGTTTGACACCCTTGGCCTGTCCCATTTTTGACTCCCTCCCACTGTTAAAATGTAACTAAGTAATTTTTACTCTGAGTAAATTTTAAATGAGCTACTTTTTACTTTTACTTGAGTTGATTTTTAGACTGGTACTTTTACTTGTACTTAAGTAAAATTTCATTAATGTAATGGTACTTTTACTTGAGTAGAATATTTTTGTACTCTTTCCACCTCTGCTCGCTACGTATCCCACTTAATGGAAGCTGACTTGAAACAAATTTATTTCATTTTATCATGTTTTCAGATAAGAATAAGAGTATAGAATTTGAAATGCCGCTGCCCCCCCCCACAATCATTATGGAAAATGTGAAAAAAAGTCCTACTTATGAAATATATATCAATGTAGCTGTCAGCAGATTAGCAGAATGCTTTTGAATATGGATTTCACATAATGCGGCCATCTATGCTGTCATAAAAGCACATGGCGATTATTAAGTTAGGAAGTTAATCCGTTTTCATGTTCATACAGTTTTGTTGAGTTCCTGCTGAGGTGACTTGACAGTTCACGTCAAAGTCCTCTGGATTGTTGCCACCTCCACATCACTCAACGTTTCCACTTGCAGCCCTCATCTAAAGCTGCTATTTTAATGTGATCTGAGTTAGATAAGAAAATAGTCCATGTTTTCATATCTCACCGAGCGCCCAGTTCATGTATCCAGTCTTGACAGGTTGACACGGAGTGTGTGTATGTATTTTGAGGGGTTTGAGGGAAGTTCATCCATCTTATTCTTGCCTTCTTCATACAGGCTCATCTTAGCTGTCATCGGGTTGTGTTTGTGTGTGTGGTTGGCGGTCTTGGGTGGAATGGTCAGTGATGGTGTGACCCCGGGCCGTGTGTTAAACTGCTCACATATGCGACAGTAGCGGGGGTCAGGGACATGTGGTGGATGTTGTTTGCCCTTGACTGGTGTGCGTTAAACCACTCACAGCTGTTGTGCTGTTTTGGTTGGGGAAACGAAAGTGGCGGGACAGGAGATCGAGAAACAAACTCTTTTTGATAAGGTGAGAAATCGAGAGAAAAGAGGCCTGAAATTCGGTTTGGAGTGGGTTTGGAATCTTGGGAGAATCCAGTTCCACAATTGTTTTGTAAAATGAATGGGATGTTGTTGTCATTGGGATACTGGGTTGGGTCAATGCACACCTAAGAAAAGTTGCTATGCACCAACACCTAAGTATATATGTTTAATGGGTACAGAAGGATATGCGTATAATGCACAAGATATAAAGTTCATCATCAACATAGTATGTGTGCAGCCAGTACAAAGACATTTTATTGTGCTTAACTTCTGGAGAGAAATAGCACAAACACTGGACATGGCTGAAACTTTCTAGTGCATGCGTGTCGATCGCTGGTGTTTGCACACTGTCAAATATTTTTGTTGGAAATAAAGTTATTACGATATCAAAATTAGCAGCAGGTATTAGACTACTGTCCTAATGGATCCACCTCCAATTTTCTGAAACTATTTGCATTCACTTAACCATAACAGACTTTGTTTACTTAAATACTCGACTGACATAACTGTTTAAGCCGTATTACAGGTGCACACAGAAAACCATCAATCAGTACCCATTTTTTTATTATTATATTTATTTATATTAAACCCATTCTACAACATTTCTTGATCAGTGTGGGAAATCTGCGTATTGTGTATGGGCCAGCAAATTGCACGTTACAAAACAATGCTTATTCATTAACTGGGGAATGTCAGTATGGTTTTAACAATGTTAATTTACATACAGTTTGAAAGAGCACAAGACTATGTAGAATATGGTCTTACAAAAATACTGTGAAATGTTAAATTTTATTTTATTGGTTTCAATACCAAATTATCCCTTGAGGCACTGGATGTCCACTAACAGTATACTGCTGATTAAGTGAGGAATAATTGACAATGGGCCATTGAATTATTAGAAAATAATGCACACCCGAGGTGGTGATCCGGCCTTGATTGTGAAGCGGAGTGCGAGTGTGTGTCTGTGCTGTTTGTGTGTGTGTGTTTGTAAGAGAGAGAGAGTGGGAGAAAGAGAGTATTTGCTTCCCGTAATAATAAAACGACATTTTTTGGCAAAAACATGGAAATAATTTGGTGTTTTATCTTGTTGTTTACTATATTTACTTGCTAGTGTTCAGTGTTGTTGTGGGTTTTGGTTCTTCTGATGTTGTAAGCTGTAAGGATCTTTGAAGTAACTGAAATCATTTGTGGAAGTGATATGGACATGTAATGCGGTCAGGACCCGTCTGGAACTAGTTTTGCTGTGCGTCTCTCTGAAAATAAATGCACACCTTAGAAACATACATCAGCCAATCAGATTCAAACATTTAACAGCCCCATAGTATAAGTGTTTTTAACCTCTTTTCGCCCTAATCAAAGAACACAAAGTAACTTTGCTGTGAGTATATGGGGGCCTTTAGACAGAGATGGCTCACCACAGGGAGCGCTGACATTGTCTAGCTAACATGTGCAGTCGCACAGGCATTGAGTAACTTTCTCCTCTCATGAAAGTGTCACTTTATCACGGCGCCTCTTGAGTTCCACGATCCAGCTGGCTGGGAAAGCCGTCTCCCATAAATGTTCGTTTGCCTCATTAAAGTATGCCATGCTTTTTGATTCTCAGTCTTGTAAGTTGTGTTCCCTCCTCTGGTTCTGGAAGATGCTCAGACTTCACGTCCCTGCATGCATGTGCGTATATTGCTCCTCTGCATTTGCTCAAGTTTTGTGTAGACTCAAGGATCGCGGTTGCCTTTTGTGAAAACGCAAGAGATGGATTGTGATAAATCCAAGGCATCTTTCGAAATAAAACCCTTGTGCTGGAAAATATTTTCACTCAGCATGGATTATTTCTGTACTATAGTTGTCTTTAACAGGCAATTAAAATTCTGAGGTACCTTGAAAACTTCTGACTGACTGACCTCGCAAGAGATGTGTTTACTCATTAATACGCCTCCAGATCCATAAAAGGCATTTTGTGGGATTTTTTCCCTCTTACTCTTATTTTGACATATTCATCTTGTTCGTTTGCACCTCTTCTTTTGGTTTGCATCATTAACCACATTAAATAATTCACTGTTTGTTGTGTATTCTTGCATCATTTGCGAAGAATGGAGTGTGGCATTGTGTTTTTATAGTGAACAGATGCTAAAGAGCATGTTTGGAGGAGATTACATTGTCCAGAAAGAGTTCTCAGCATGCTTGAGAGACTTTCAGATTTTGCGCCCCAAAGGCAGGCTTTTAATGAAGCTCTGGAAGTTCAGTCCGCTGTTACAAAACCATTGGTTTGAATAACATGTCACTACTGGTCCACTGGTACTCAATAGACAGATCCAGCTTAGATAAAAGTTCAGAAACTGTGTATGAATATGACTCCTTATGAATATGATTTTTGTTTGTTTTTTCCCAGAGGTTTTTAAATGCACAGCTGCAGGATTGAGTGTTTTTGTTTGTAAATGTGGCAAACGAATGTGAGGAATCACAAGTCCTGCCTTTCTATTAAAAGAGTATATTTTCACCATTTATTGCACATTTTCTTTGTAAACAAAATAAAACTTTTTATGATGAAGTTAACATTGAAAATAAAATAAATAATAAATAAATGACAATACATAATTGACAATAATAATAATTGACAAAAGTACTACTACTATTATTAGTTAATTATTTTAAAATACTAATACTGTAGTCGTTCATAAATGTAAAATTATAAAATTTCCAGGAAACATTTTGTTAAATTTGAAAATAAAATAAAAAAATAATTTATACACCTAGCAGTAAAAATAATGAATGATTTTAAAATATAAAAATTCAAAAATTCATGTAATCTTCAAAAATGTAAATAAAGAAATAAATTTCTGTATGATTTTGAGCCAAATTGTCTTTAAGAAAATGCAACATTTTCTGATAAAGTTAACACTGAAAACAATAGACAATACCACCACCACTACTACAGCTACTATTAATAATAAATTATTTAAAAATATATGAATAATACATGTTAGAATTTCTCAAAATGTAAAAGTTTAATTTCTTTATAATTTGCACGTATTATTGCAAATTACATTTCTGTGCAAATAAAACAACATTTCATAAAAGTTAACGCTGATTAATAATAATTGTAAATATTATTACTATGACTACTACTACTACGAATGAATGATTTACAAATTTAGTATTTAAAGTATTTTTATGAATGTTATATTCTGCATATTTAGATTATAGTTTAAATAATTTAATAGGTATAATATTATAATAATAATATAATAATTTAATGGTATAGAGAAACCATCAGCAGAGCAAACAGATTTTCCTGACCAGGACAGCAGAAAAGGTACAGGTATTTACTGTTGAACCCTGCAGGTGTTTTATATTTTTTTTTGTTTTTCAGTGACAGTGATAAACACAGATAAGTAGTTCCATGATTTGTTATTAAGCTACATAAATAATTTAAATATTTTTTATTATTTACAATTACACTCAATCAGTGTTGGGGGTAACACATTACAAGTAACGCATTACAAGTTATGTAATCAGATTACTTTTAACTAGTATCTAGTAAAGTAACGTATTGCTTTTTTAATTTACAAGAGAATATCTGAGTTACTTTTGAAATAATTAATGCAAGTTACTTTTTTTCCAATTTATTGATTGACGTCCCTCCTGTTGCCATGTTGAGAGAAATCGGTTGCTGTAGTTCTAAAATAAATAGGAATATGCATTAATTAATCTCACCCACAGACCCCCCCCCCCCCCCCCACACACACAGATTTAGTGTTCCTCAAAATTAATAAAAATAATGCAACTCAGAATATAACGCAAACCTGCAATAATTAAATGTTAAACAACACTTAAAAAAATATATTTTATGTATTTAATCTCATTCTATTAACCAGTGTCTTTTTACTTCTGACCTTGGGTGATCCAGTTCATCCATACTAATAAGCAAAAAATACTCTAGACAAACATTTGTGTGTCTTTTTTTATTGCTGAAGTGTGTTCAAGTTTCTACTTCAGCTTTCTACTGTACAGACGTAAATTTACTTTCCCTTCAGCCTTCACAACTTTTTATTTTAAAAACAAACAAGCAAGCCCTGTCCAGATTTAAAACGTAACGCAAAAGTAACATAACGCATTACTTTCCATAAAAAGTAACTAAATAACGTAACGTAGCAATATTGTAATGCATTACTTTTAAAAGTAGCTTTCCACAACACTGCACTCAAATAGTTTATTTTGAACCCGGTATATTCTGCTTTGGACTTTTTGTCCAGATTGATTACTCGCATAGCATTTAAAGTTTAGCTGATTAGAATAATAATTTTGTGGTTTGAAATTACATGCATCTGGGAAGTCCTTTGCCAGCTGAAAAGCAATAATTGAGATGACGGGGAATGTCATTCTTGGATTTTAGTACTTTGGGGATTCATAGAAACTGAAAATCGGCAGTTTGACAGTTGGTACTTTTTCCTTCATTTACTTGACTGAACTGCAGAACAGTTTGACTCCTGTGCAGTTGACTAGTTGATATCATGCTGTCCTTGTCTAAAGAGAGGCTTTTAGAGTACTGGTGGTGTTATAGCAATCTGTTTCCCATCCCTTAATGTTCCCTGCTAGCATAAAATGTCTCCATGGCAGTCTTTATGAGAAATCAAGTGGTTAAACTCACTTCGCTAATGATGCTTTTACTGTTTGACACCAATTTGCAAGTGACTCACAATGAGTCGACTGCTCCTTTATCATCATTTGAATTTGACATTAGCACGCAAGCCTCTTTCGAAATGCCCTCACCTTCTTACATTTAAGTAATCAACAAAATATACAAGTATGTTTTGAAATTACCTTATATCTGATTGGCCCGAGACTGTAGAGTTATTGTTATATGATTGATCAGTGGAAATAGATTCAGGCTATCTGAAGTATAATAGCAGTGAGTTTTGGGGTTTTTACTGAGTTCACAGCCCACTTTTCTTTTTCTTTTTTGAGCTCCAAAGCACACATGTACATTCAGTATCCATTCTTAGAAGTTTGTATCAGTGAATGCTCATAAGTGAGTGACCATGAACATGTTTTACTCTTAACCAGCCTCTGATAATTCAGAGGAAAATCCCAGCAGACTCGAGGCTCGTTTCCAAAGTCTGATTAATTTTCTCAAGCAATAATGTTCATGTCCCTTGTGATTTTTTAACCTTTTTCGCTGAGTGTTACATAGAAGAATTGAAGTCAGCATATTCCCACCCTGCATGATACAGGTGTAACAAAGTGGTACTGCAAAACTCACCCTCGCAAATCATGACTCCATAGCTGTTTCAATCTATAATTTATGCCAAAAGTCATAACATAGCATAAGGAACTTAGCATTTCCAAATCATGTTGGTGCAAATGGAAATAGAAATATACATCGTCACAGCACGCAGGAGGCATGAAGAAACGTAAACAGTCAGGAACACAGGAGAAATCCACACAACGGGCTCTGGCGCAAACACACGTACTGTACATAACAAGTAGACCCGACGAACAACTAAGGAACAGTCAGGAACTTATAAACACAGGATAATTACAAATACAGGTGCACTGAATGACTAATTAAACTAAATGAGGACAGGAACATGACCAAATTAAGGAAAAAAAAGGAAAAGGTACATAATAGTAGTTTATGATATAGTTAAAAAAATAAAATAACATCCATCTTTAGATTGATGTGTGTGTATGTGATGCGATCTAGGAAAACCCAACACATGGTGAGATTTGACCTTTTTTAGGTTCTGATACTATATGAAAGCTGAGTTCAAGACCTTTCCGAAACTGTTTTCATTTTGTCCATGGCTTGACCTTGAAGTTATGGCTATCTGAAGTTGGCTGATTGCTATGATATTCCAGAATAGAATTTTGAGAAAAACGTATTTAAAGTGAGACGGGTTTCACTTTAACTTCTACTTCACAATCGCGTTCTGTTAGGAGCACTATACTGCATCATTACACAAACAGACTAATGTAACCCTGAAGAGGACAGTTTTCTGTTGTTTATCATGAGCATAGTCTCTGAACTTTTGATCACCCCTTGTATGTTTGGATAGCATGAATAGTGTACACATGGGACTCCTTCTCTTTAGTAACATCTTCATCCGATCCTTCATCTCTGGATGCGAAATAGTCCATTATAACATCTTTTAGGGCACTGACATCACCACAATTGAGCAGACAGAGACGAGCAAGATCGTCTAAGTGAGCAGCTTCAGACTGCATTGTTTTCTTGCACTCCGCCATCTCACGATATTAAAATAAATAAATAAATAAATAAATAAAAAAACTTTGCATGCCGTAGTTTACACAGGACTGGCGGGAAATGTGTATTGTTACTAGTGCTGTCAATCGATTAAAAACTTTAACTAGATTAATCACACATTTTTTCTGTGATTAATCGCAATTAATCGCAATAAAAAAAGAAATGTTTTTGTACGTTTTTAATATATTTTTTAATGTAATAATTTCACAGTTAAATTTAAATACTTGTTTAAATGACATCTTTTTATGAATGAAGGCCAGTATTACTGATATTAATACAGCTTTTTTTTTTTTTTTTTTACATTTATTATTAGGCTTCAAAAAATATAACAGTTTTTAATTTAAGTAAACTTAAAACAATGCTAACATAAACCCATAATAAATGTCATGTTTACTCCTGCCCTTCCTGTCTTAACAGTTAGGAAATATACAGAAATTTAATAAAGTTATCAAAGTTATATGCAGTCTGCACTGCATAAACTATAAATTAAATAGTTAATCCTTATTAAAGCTACAAAAGTTATTTAGTCAAGAGCAGCGAGTCATTTTCTCTGTTCCCTTTGTTCTTTAACTTTACTGACAGGAAGCTTTATTGGCTGCTGTCCCTTTAAGAGCAGACAGACACGCGGATCTCACCGTTTATATACTGTCTATGGATCTCGCCTCATTCTCTCACAACTCTTTTTGTTCATTTTAGACTTTATATAAATCATTTAAGATTGCTCTTATGAGAATAATCGACAAAACTGGCACTTTGGGATGGTTATTGTTAGTTCAAGCGCTTAAGAGAACTGAATTCTGGCGCCTTGTCTATGCATTGTGTGTGTGTGTGTGTGTGTGTACGTGTGTATGTGTCACATAAGGGCATTCACAGACAGCGCATTCTCTTTTGTCTTGCCGCGCTTGAAATGTTTAAAAGCATTTAAATGAATAAGAGCGTGATCATATAATGTAAAGCTAGCCAACGGATGGCAGAAAATACGGATGCTGCGTTAATTGCGTTAAATATTTTGACACGTTAAACCAGACAAAAATGAATCGCATGCGTTAACGCGTTAACGTTGACAGCACTAATTGTTACACTTATATATGTTACGTGATTTAGGTTAACCCTTTTTTTGGTGTTAAGAGAAAGCACCACTGCAGCGTGATCTTAACAATAACATGACTTGCTACAATAAATCGTTATTTCTCAGCACTGAACAAGTAAATTTTGCCAAGATGTTTTCAGAGATGAAACACAAGATATTATAGAATAATAATTGAATAAAACCCAAATTTTGACAAAAAATATACGTCACCTATTTTACGAATTTACTGAAAACGCCCCAGCACGACATCCGACGGGTTTTCCCAGATCAAATCACACACAAACACAAACACGCACACACACACACACACACATACATATGTGTGTGATTTGATCTGGGAAAACCCGTCGGATGTCGTGCTGGGGCGTTGTCAGAAAATTCGAAAAATAGGTTGTGTGTATTTTTATGTTCTCTGATGTGTAATTATAATACTACTTAAGGATTCTGGACGAGAAAAAAGAGAGTGTTTTATGACCTTCTTCCACCCTGTTTCTCATCCTCTAAACGAAACAGTCAGTTTTGGGGTGTTTTCCCTTTAAGAGGTCTGTGTAACCGCCCACTTTCATGATTGGCTAACATCCATTACCGCTTACTGCCATTACAGTTTTAAAAATAGTTTTACATGAAATACTTTACTTACAGTGTGCAGTGTTGTTGTTGGGTTCAGAACAGTTGGCACGGCCTGATATTTGAGCAAAAGTGTTTTGGCAAAGCCAGCACTGTACTGTGATTTGTTCTCAAAACAGTCAATAGTGAAGTGTACTGAACACACGCGTAAATTAGCACTGACGGGATTTAATTTAATTAAATTACCCCCTTTGCATTTTGACAATCGCATTAAATTATATCACAATTTCCATTTTACTTATGATATATCATGCAGCTTTGTAATCATCTAATGCTCACTTTCAGTCAATCTTTAAAAAGCACTAATAATTTAATAACACGGTCAAATGTAATCTTTACCTAATTTTGACATTTAATAGCTAAATTCGCTTGTGGCATCTAAAATGATAAGTATTGGCAATAAAATTTATTTAGACACTTTAATGTCTGCATTTATTATAAATATTGGTTTGTCAGTAGCAGTCAGATTTTTAACATTGTGCATCCCTAAAAATATGTTATTGGCTTACATTATTCAGGTTTCTTTTTTGGTGTAAATCACCCCACTTTCATCATCCTCCAGGTGAAAACTGTCCAATCTTGAACCAAAATAGCACACTACTGCTCATCAAGCCACAGTATTTGAGGCTGGTGCTGTTTTGAGATAGTCCTGGTCTCGGACAGGATCGAGAGCATCCTAGTGATGACACCACTTGCATTACCCATCTCTCAAATGATTTCACATGCACATAAGTAACTGTTTTGCCACTTGAATGAAAGTCAGAATGCTGTCAAAATTATGATGCGTAACATAATGACATGTATCATTTTTCCCCGACTATTGTTTTTTTCTGTCTGGCTTCTCCAGATGGAAGTGATTATGCACAGAGGGAGGTGTGTTTTCAAGAAAAAAAGATTGAATCTGACTTCCTTACCCAAGTACTTTCCCAAACACCCCGTGCTTCCTTTGAGGCCGGGGATACGTGGTTGCATTACCGAAGCATGATGTCGTCCCATCCCCCCCGACAGGATCTGAGGGAGGCCGGGTCATGAGTCTACAGCACCCAGCTGACTGGAAGCATCTGGAGCTACTGCTCTTGGGCGACGCGCTGATTGCAAAGTACGTTGTGTGGCAAATCCCAAAAGCTCGCTGTCAGCTGATTGAGGCAATTATGCACTGTGTCCTTGTGTTTATCTTTGAGAGCGTCAAATTCAAACTGCCCTTGAGGAACAATCATTACCCTACTGAGTCCTTCTGCGGCTCCTCTGCTCACGGCGCTCTTGTTGTGCTGCTGTTCCTCTGCTTTCAATCATCGGTCAATCAAATCGAGGATTTTTTCTACTACCGTTCAGTGTGGACTGATATGTTTTCCTTCTTCACAAACACCACCAGTTAAAAACTGGACACTTGACTTAAACATATGAGTAATTTGATTCGGATAGTGACGGGAAAGTGTTGTTTTTCAAGTTTTGATTTGTATTTCATAATTTTGGTCAGGCATCATTTCTATACTTCCTTTTTATACAATGTGGACAACAAAATGCTGAATTTATTCCGCAGTTGTGTTTCCATCATATTTTATGCACATATCTTCTTACCAAATAAGATGTTTATTAAAAAACGTTCTACTTGAGTTTTCATCAGCCACTTTCCCGTTGTTTTTGACTTATTCTGTATGATTATAATATTATTTTTATATATACTGTACAGTATTTTGCTTATCACAAATCTTTAACAAGATAATAAATATATTGCTTTAAAAATAACAAGTTTTTTGTTTTTATAAAATTATTTAATTTTAATAGTACATTAAATATCCTGCAGGTTTCAGAGCGAAACTTGGCACTGTGTACTGTATATATTTTTTTAATTAACTCCATTGATTTTTTTTTAATTATTATTTATAAAAAAAATGTTTTTGATAATTGCTCTAGGCCTCTATGTTGATTTTATTTTGAGATATTTAGCTGTATTTCAATTACTTAAAGTTAATAATTTAAAGCACAAAAAACACTATTACATGTCATTTTAAATTTTATCTAAGTGTAATTTCATCATATGCATGTTTATTAATACCTTACACTTTAATCACTCTAAATTTTGCATTAAAAGATATAGGAAGGCCCAATATTATGGTATTATATTGACTATCATATCAATTATTATAATTTTTTTTATGTTTTCAAAACTTGTATCGAATGACTTTGAATGTTTAATTGTTCTTACTTATTTCCCCTATTTCTTTTTACAAATATTCTTGCAATATTTTCTATGAATAATGTTATTTGGATCATGAGGGAATGTTTTTTTTTATTATTTAAATTTGTTTCCTATTTTTGACTGTACATTGTTTACATCCATTTGGGTTTGAGTTTTGTTGACTTTTCATTATACATTGTGGACAGCGAAATCATGTGACAAAACAAGGTATATGGAAACTTTTGTCTGGTGCTGTATGTAAATATAAACACAGCCACATATTGCTAGGCCTTGGACACCATTTCCACATGGCGTTTCATTTCCACTGAGTAAAAATAAAGGCTGCATGTTCTAATTTACTGTATCCGTTTACAAAACCGTTTGCAGTATTTTATGCAATTTTTACATGGCTCTTAAAGTATAGTCTTCCAGACAACAATTTTGAACTATATCTGACTTTGTTTTCAGGTTTGACTAGTAAATTATGTGTTTTTTTTTTAGTTTATCGTCTTGCTGCTGTCTTTTTGCCCTCCTTGTATCTGTCCCTATATAAGATTTCTCTCATGTTACTTTGAGAGTCGAATATCTGCGTAATTGACAGAGATTTGTGAAAGTTCTCACACATCTGCAGTTTCAATGGTAAAAGGCAACTTAGGGTGTCACGTTTAGTTCACGTTTATTAGTTTTCTGTTCCATATGATCATACTACCACATGGATGATTGGCATTAATGCATTAAACATATACTGTACGTTACCTAGAAAGCACATGACGGTTCAACTTCTGAAAGATTTATATTTTTTTATTGATTTTTTACAAGATGTCACACCCGGTGTGCATTTTTATGTTTTAAAATGTTTGAATTCTGACTGAAATTGTAGTAGACTTTACTGATGCGCTGTTTGAATGACATAATAGCATGCTTTTACTGCTTGTTATCTGTGTGTGAGAGCTTGGACGCTCGTCTGAAGGTCTTCGTTCCTGCTTGAGATGCTGTTTTCAGATGAGAGTTTGATTCTTATCTCCAAAAAAGCAAGTCCCTACCCGCTTCAACATCCATCATCTCTACTCAGGGCTGGAGTCTCAAAAACAACACATTTGCTCCTTCGGCACTGCAGCTTTAGACCTGTCCTTGCCTGCTTGAATAAATTGGCTCAACAACTCAATCCAGCATCTTATTCCAGCTCTTTATGATCTCGTCCAGTCCAATAGCATGACCTCGAACAGCACCTCTGCATCAGTCTGGTGGTTTCCTTTGGCTCATGCTTTTCATTATTTCACATTCTGTCAATCGCTAGGTATTTCTGTCCTTCAGAACAGAAATGGGGGATTTTAAGTACCCTAAATTTGAGTATTTCATCATTTGTGATGTTTGCATTTCACATCAGGATTTTGGAATGGAAAATAAGGCCATAAAGTAGTAAACAGCTATCGGTCTGATTCTTGTCCAACATTTTATGGGATCAATCATCATCTGAACGGTCACGGCCCGGCCAGGTTGCATATGGAAATGTGATAGCAATAATGATTGTGTTTTTCTTTTATACACATGGACGTTTGGACAACAGCCGTCTTCAAATGGATACATTTTAAAGTGCTCCCATCAGCAAAGCAGCACTGTGTTTGGTTAAGAGCTATTGGAGATTTAGACGGGACGGAGCAATCTTTTAGCTGTCACACACACTCTTTGAACACTTTGACTTCATTACTTTGAGGAGAACTGTTCTGGAGAGCTTTTTGTGGGAGAAGTACCCCCACCACCACAGAAGACTAGATCAGATCCGATACTAGATCAGATCTGACACGCATGTGTATGTTAGCTGAATCAGAGGTTTGTGGCTGAGCTTAGCAGGAAGACTTGTCTTTCCAAATAAAAGTTCTGTTTTTGTTCTGCAGCTTCTCTTGTAAATGAAACAAGCCACATGACTTCTGGTGCTATTCATGTTCATAGCACGATTGTTCGGGATAGGTTTAATATTAGCGATTAGAGTTTGTTCAGATAAACCACAAGTACTGCATAAGCAAATAGTAATGTAAGGAAGCTAGTCATAAGATTTACAAAACTGTGAGATGGTTTGAATCAGACTCACTCGATTCATGAATCTTTCAGCTGTAAATTAAACAAGACACACGATTTAAGGTGCTGTTAAGCTCCTCCTACTCCTTCCGGGCTGCGAAATGCAATTAAAATGCAACTAAAGAAAATTTGAATAAAATCTGGTCAACATTGCAAATTTGCAAACAAATTATGCTTAGGAATGCTGCTTTTTAAGAAGCCTGCCAAAAAGATTCATAAGTCAGTCTCAGTTTTTTCATCGTTCAGTAGTTTGATTTATTCCGCCCCACACTCACTCCATTGGCTTAGCCAAAGTTGACATGTGGGGCCGCATGGACAAACCAAAGCGCCATACACTCCTAAAATAAAGGTTCTTTATTGGCATTGATGATTCCATGAAGAACCTTAAAGGGGTCATATGATGTTACTAAAAGAACATTATGTTGTGTATTTAAAGTTAAAAAAAAACACATTATTTTCCACATATTGTACATTATTGTTTCTCCTTTATGTCCCGCCTTTTTGAACCACGTCAATTTTTACAAAGCCCATTGGTCTGAAAAGCGAGGTGTGCTCTGATAGGCCAGCTACCCAGTGCATTGTGATTGGCTGAATACTTCAAGCATGTGATGGAAATGTTACGCCCCTTACTATACTGTGATGTCGTGTGTCCCAAAAACATTGAAACCCATTATAAACGAGACATTTGTTGCATCCAGTGGGGACATAATTATGGATTATAATGACAATACCAGCGGTTCTCAGTTTCAGTCCTTGTGTGACCTCATATGCCTGTATTTATAAATACAATTTAAATTCACATCTCGCACACTTCAGTGCACTTTGAATGGAACATATACATTTGCTTCGAACTGGAATCATGGGGGAATATATTGTGATGTCTGCTTTGCAGGGCACTTGTGTTCAAATAGAAATAACATCAGAGGCGATAAGAGAAACATACAAAATGTGCAGAACAGGGGGGCGCGATACGGTCTTTTTACGCGTTGCATTACGTTGCATTACGTTGCGTTACATTGCATAGCGCTGCGCTGTGTAAACATAAAACCATGTCTGCATTTGTGATCGGAGAAACGACAAACAAAAAGGACTGCTCTACAATGCTCAAAACTCGCATTTGAATCATCAGTGGCAAATCCTTTAAATATGTAAACGTACGTACAGATCGTGAAATGAACAGCCAGCATTGTAGTTTTCTCTCACAGGATCAGGAAACAGTTCTCCATGAAACGCGTTGCACACATCTATATATTTGGGTTGAACTGTTCTGAAACAGAGTTGTAAATACAACTTAACCACTGATTTCTAGTTGTGTCGTCTGTTGGAAGACCAAACAAAGTAGTTTCGCTTTCACAACGAAACGTATAGCATCTCCACAACATGGCAGCGGCGGCAGCAGTGAGAATAAAATTCACACCTTCTTTCTTTGCGTGACATTTGGGCGGCATTATGCAAATCTTCCCACATGTTGATGTAGACATGTGGGGTCATGTTTAAAAGAGCCGTTTTAGGTAAGCATGGTTAACTCTTAACTTTTATAAAAAAAACTATTTATGCACCAAGAGCTTGTAAAACAAAAGTTTGCATCATATGACCCCTTTAAACATCCATGGGATGCTTTTCAATGCACAAAATGTTCTTAATAGTGTAAAAAGGTTCTTTAGATTTAAATTGTTATTCACCCTATGAAAAAAATGGTTGTTTTAGGATGTGTTCACTGAAAGATTGAACAAAAATGGCTCTTTTATAGCATCACAGTGAAAACCCCCTTTTGGAAGATTTATTTTAATGAATGCATTAGCCATAGTGTACACTGTTCATGGAAATCACTCTGCTTGACTGAATTTGAAACACTGAAAAATTACTTCACGTTTAATATGTGAAAACCGACTATTCATTAAACGCGAGTTCTTGCCCTCTGGTCTCTTTATTCAGTCAGCATGAAATCTTCCAAGCTGATGGGGATTTAGATTGCAGTTGATCTATAGTGTTTTGTTCCATATGCGCTAGCGGCCTGGTGGATATCACTGCTTATTGACATTTTTATCAGGAGCAAATGTCTTGGCTGTCTGTAAGTCCTGCATCATATTTCCACTGGTAAATGAAGGTGAATGAGATGATCAGTTATTTGAGGCTGGTGAGGTTTATAGGGTAAAGGTTAGCGTTAGGGTTGCCTCAGGGCTCAAATTAAAGCCCATAATGGGTAATGTTCACCAGAAAAATCATTTAAGACTGTACCCAACCTCGTTTCCTGTCCACAAACCAGAGCTTCTCAGAGTTTCTCAGAGTTTCTCAGAGCTTTTATCAAAACCTCATGACGTTGCCGTCAATCATTCGGAGATCATTTGAAATCATAATTATACAGACCTACAATTTTGTGCTGCATAATATCTATCTAGCATCATATAATTCATAACATGTTTGCTTATGTTTGACACACTGGTGTTCATTTCTTTGCTTTGCATTGCAGATAAATTCTTATGAAAGGGAAACTTGTTTCTGAAAGCTGGAAGATGGAAAAGGGAGATTTTATGTGTTTTGCTTTTTGAGATTCCCTGGGGGGGAATGCGGTGTCTCCATTCCCTGACCTATTTGTCAGATGCTCCCGAAACAATGAGCAATTTATCTTCTACTTCATCTTTCCACACTTTTAAGATTTGGGTGATAAACCAGAGCAAAGTCAACAGTTAAAAAGCAGTGTGACACACAACGATTACAGTCCATTTAACTCTGTTAGTTTAAGGGCCAGTGGTATGATTTAAAAAATAAAATGTAATTCATACATGTATAAACTTGAATTCCCTGATATCATAATAAAGGAAACATACTTATTAAAAAGTTTTGGTAAATTATTTTTGGAATGTCATGTGGTGAAACCAACATGCAGAAAAAAAGCTGTAAAACAGGAAAATTATATTATATAGGTTTGCCTCTTAAAGTATCAGATAATTTGACTTAAAAAATCATGTTAAAGGTGCAATAGGAGATCTTGAAAAATGACAATATTACCCTGATAGCACTGAAAGTGAATGTCCCACCCTCCCTGCAATCGACATCCAAAGCCACGCCCCCTGAACGCATTTATTCTCACAGACCAGAATACCAGAGACAACATTACTACAATAGGCAATATCAGCGGTTCCCAATTCCAGTCCATGTTCCGAAGTGAAGTAAACCCCTGCTCAGGAAGTAGGGAGCAATGAACACTGTGTAGGGATCATATAGATCAGAACACAGTTCATTCACGTAGCTCAGGTTGGTCATCTGAATCGGAAGTGTTAATTAAGCGAGACATGCAAAATATGTGCTCGAGCACTGGAATTGGGAACCGCTGGGCTACATCATGTGTCATAAACCAGCAAGATATCTTTAAAAGTACTACAATACCAGAAAGAAAAACTGGGTTGTTGATGTTTGTCTGCAATTCTAGCTCTGTCTGCACAGTGTGCGTGAATGCAATAATGACATATTCTGTCTGTGTGAACAGGGTGTGCAGAGGTATGCAGATGCATACATTGACAGGCAGGTAGGAAGGCATTTTAAAATGCCCAAACTGAGTATTTTGTTTGGACATACATTTCTTGGTCCTACACCTTCCACAGAATATATAAATACAGATAAATACATTTAAACCACTTAACTTTATGATTGCTATCGGGATGTGAAGAGACTTTCAACCAGTATATACTGTATATAAAAAAAATGTTTCTGAAGACAACCGCCTATTGCACCTTTAATTTCTGGTTGTAAAATGCCTTGTGGTGCAACTCCCCAAAAAGCAATACTTATCAATAAATTAAAATTAATCTTCTTTGTAAAAATTACTTTTTACCTGGAAGAATATTTGTAAAAATTATTTGAATATGATTAAGATGTGTACACTCACATATGTTTGAGGCATAAGGAAATAGTTTATTTTTAACTTGGTTACACGACATGACATTTGTAGCCATTAAATAAAAACTTTTTCTTATATATTCTTATTAAATTGAAGCTTTTTCTATATATTCTTATTATATATATATGAAAAGTTTATATTAATAACTCTAAAAATGTCATGTGGTGTAACCAAGTAAGAAGTAAAGTTTTATGTAGGGTGTTTTTGCCTTTTTTTGTATAGGGGTGTAGAGACTTGACAAGAGGCAATGTGGGAGAGAAAGAGGGATGTAGGATCAGAAAGTCTGACTAAAAAGTAGAGTAGAAAGTAGTGATACCTCAACTCTGAATAAATCTAAAGTCGGAGGCAACTCTGAAATCGCTGAAATCGCTCAGTATGAAGCGACAGTTATACTCATAATTTCAACATAATGGACTAATAAAGGGAGTTATGCTAAAAGTGTGTTGTTTTAACAAAAGGGGTGCTTTGTGTCAGAAAAAATGACTAAAATCTTATTCCTGACCTTGTTTTGATGTACTTGGATTCAAGGAGTCGATTCCTTCGATTCCTATGGTGGGAGTCAGAGTCGACTCAGAAAAAACATGAAAGTGAACATCCCTAGTGCTGACTTGAATTATATACAAAACCATATAAAACAGACAACTTGGAACATGCATTTTAAGCAATATTTTTCAAAAAGATGTTTCATTATCTTTATCTTGGACACTCTTATTCATCATTGGGTCGTAAATTCAACAATTAGGCATTTAAAGAATTGCTTCTAAGTCTATCAAATATGGTTTGGCTGGGATTCAGCCATTATTGGAGCTGAACGATGTTTTTTCTTTTTGTGAGAAGAGAATACGGTTCTTGAGACCCACCTCTGTCACACACTGGAAAATGATCACATTTGATCTGTCCAGTTCCTCAAATGTAAGTACCGCTTTTTTCCCTCTCATCCAAATACAACAGATGTCTTACACCCCGGACACATGGGCAATTGTTGAAGTTTTTTTTCTTTTTTTGAGGGGGCTGGATTATCCCAGTACGTCATATAAAGGCTGAGGTCGGGCCAGTTTGGGGAGCACTACTGTCCACGCCAGGGCTTAGAGGTGTTGACGGGGGCCACGGCCCCCAAGCAAGCCCCTGGTACTGGTCAGGCTGTGAAAGACCGTCTGTTTGGGTTGCTATCTCCATCCTTCAACACCACCCCATCAATCCTGGTTGGGCAGGCCATCCCTGCTGGGACAGTGCCCTCTTTGTCCGCCAGCTGATGGGCTGAGGCCCCCGGTCCCGCTCTTACACCCGCTCTTAGTGACAACCTGACAACATGACAGAACCGGCTCCTAGCAGACTGAGACCTCAAAGGCTTCATCTGCCTCAACTTTTAACCTTCACACCACTTTAGAGCCCTATGATATCTGTGATGCAGAAAACATGGAGCTACTCACAAACATTTCACTATTAAATTTGATTAAAAACTACCATTATGTCTCAAAAAGAAACGCAAAGGTAATTTCTGAAAAAAAAAATCCTATTATTGTAAATATTAAAATCAATTATTAAATTGTTAAAGATTTATGAGTTTAAATGAGTATAAAAACTTAATTAAAATATTAAATACTAAAAAAAATTAACAAAACACAGAATTTGGAAAAATAAAACGTACTCGGTTACTAAACGTAACCTCGGTTCTCTCTAGAAGAGTGAACGAGTACTGCGTCTTAGCTAAGACGCTATGGGAAAAGTCTCTTTTCATGAAATACTGAAGCAAAAAATTATCCTTAATTTTGTATTTTTGTAAAGCGCATTTGCAGCAGTACACAGCCATAGGCGAGACGGCTCGTTCGCTCATTGGCTTGTTCTGCGGCAACTGCACAGCCTATCGAGCGCAGGCTGATGCAACATCAGACCAATAAGGGCGCTTTGCGCCCTTCTTGCCACTTCCCGCCGAAACGGGTGTGGCCCAACCTATAAAAGGAGCTCGAAAAGGCTGACTCACCTGATTTATTTCATCGCCGAAGCGAACCAGAGTGAATCGTACGCATGGCAGAGGACGCAGTACTCGTTTGCTCTTCTAGAGAGAACCGAGGTTACGTTTAGTAACCGAGTACGTTCTCTTACGAGAGCTCTCTCGTACTGCGTCTTAGCTAAGACGCTACGAAAACCCAATGTAAAACGCCGTGCGCGCAGGGATCACACACCAAAAAACCTGAAGCAACGCCCAGGATTTACAGTGCACAGTCACCTGAGGGACTCACAGAGAGTCCAGGACAGAAAAGGGAAAAAGCCCTCCGTCCTATATCTAGCAGCATCCGTAGATGCGGCAATATGACATTACACAGCCGAGGCAAGGCCTGACCAATGTGGCAATGCGGGTCACGGGCAGGGCAGACAGGGCAATAACCTGAGCCCGAAACGGTGTGTTGAGGGATTTCGGCACATAACCGTGCCTAGGTTTGAGTATGACCCCTGAGTCATTGGGCCCAATCTCCAAGCACGACTGGCTCACCGAGAGTGCGTGCAAATCACCCACACGCTTCACCGAAGTAAGTGAGTGATAAGTGAAGTGACATTCAGCCAAGTACGGTGACCCATACTCAGAATTTGTGCTCTGCATTTAACCCATCCGAAATGCACACACACAGAGCAGTGAACACACACACACACACTGTGAGCACACACCCGGAGCAGTGGGCAACCATTTATGCTGCGGCGCCCGGGGAGCAGTTGGGGGTTCGATGCCTTGCTCAAGGGCACCTAAGTCGTGGTATTGAAGCGAGAGCCAACAAGAATACTGTCTTGAACGACAGATGCTGAAGGCTAACCGATTGGATAGGCTCAAAAGGGGGACCCTTCAAGGCCTCCAAAACCGCCGCGAGGTCCCACATAGGGACTGACGGAGGTCTGGGAGGATTCAGCCTCCTAGCTCCTCTGAGGAACCGGATGACTAAATCATTCCTTCCTATTGACTGACCGGACGCCGTTTCAGAAAACGCTGCGATGGCCGCCACATAAACTTTGAGCGTGGATGGGGCTCTGCCCTTATCCAACAGCTCCTGTAGGAAGGAGAGGACCTCCGTCACCTCACAACTAAGGGGTGAATAACCTCGAGCTGTGCACCAGCTGGAGAACACCGACCACTTCGAGGCATACAGACGTCGTTTCGACGGAGCTCTAGCCTGAGTGATGGTATTTAGCACTCCCACTGCAAGATCAGCGGGTAACCGTTGAGCGCCCACACATGGAGGGACCACAACTCCGGTTGAGGGTGCCAAATCGAGCCCCTGGCCTGCGAGAGGAGGTCCCTCCTCAACGGTACCGGCCACGGGGCGACATCTGCTAACTGCATCAAATCTGGGAACCATGGTTGGTTCTTCCAAAGAGGTGCTACAAGCAGTAATGAACATCTCGTTTCTCTCACCCATTCTATCACCTACGGAAGGAGGGAGACGGGAGGGAAAGCATAAAGCGGGCAGCATGGCCATCTCCGTGACAGCGCGCTTTCGTTCTTGGAAAAGAACGCGGGGCAGTGAGCGTTTTCGTGGGACGCGAAGAGGTCCACCTCCGCCCTGCCAAATCTCTCCCACAACAGCCGGACTGTTTGCGGGTGTAGAGACCATTCGCCCGTAGGAACATTGCCTCTGCACAGCCTGTCTGGACCCAGATTCTGCAGCCCAGGCACATGCACTGCTCTCAGCGAGCGCACGTTGCGCTGAGCCCAAACCAGGAGGTGTTCCGTCAGCCTGCACAGGTTTCGAGACCCGAGACCGCCCTGGCGATTTATGTAGGACACCACAGACATGTTGTCCGAACGGACTACGACGTGGTGCTCCTTGATATGGGGACAAAAGCGCGTTAGCGCGTTCTCCACTGCCAGCATTTCCAGGCAGTTGATATGATGGAGTTTTTCCCGTTCTGACCATAGGCCAAAGGACGGTCTTCCCTCGAGCAGCGCTCCCCATCCCGAAGTGGAGGCGTCCATCGACACCATCTTCACATTCGGGGAAGTCCCCAGGCTTACACCTGATCGGTACCAGCCGTTCGCTGTCCAAGGTGCTAGAGCCGCAACACAGCTCTGATCGACCTTGAAATGCAGCCGGCCAGACGCCCACGCTCTGCGCGGCACCCGAGCCTTCAGCCAGAACTGCAGGGGGCGCATGCGGAGCAGGCCCAGCTGCAGAGCCGGAGATGCTGAGGCCATGAGGCCCAGCATCTTTTGACAGTGTTTGAGCGACACGGTCGCACCGCAGCGGAAAGAACTTATTGCGCGCTGAATGCCCATCACGCGCTGTGGTGACAGCCGCGCCGTCATGGAACACGAGTTCAGAACTATACCCAGAAACAGGATCGTCTGACTGGGGTTCAGCGAACTCTCGCCCAATTGACACTGAGGCCGAGCTTCTCGAGGTGATCGAGTAAAACGGCCCTGTGGTCCATGAGCTCCGCTCGTGATTGGGCCAGAACCAGCCAGTCGTCCAAATAATTCAGCACTCGCATGCCTCTGAGTCTGAGAGGAGCGAGCGCTGCATCCATGCACCTCGTAAACGTACGAGGAGCTACGGACAAGCCGAATGGCAGGACTGTAAACTGGTATGCCTGGCCCTCGAAGGCGAATCTCAAATATCGCCTGTGGTTTGACGCTATCTGTATTTGAAAATACGCGTCCTCCAGATCTATTGACATGAACCAGTCCCCTCTGCGAATCTGCGCGAGGAGCTTCCTGGTTGTAAGCATTTTGAAACTGCGTTTCATCCATGCCTTGTTCAGCTGTCTTAGATCCAGTATGGGCCTGAGACCCCCGTCTCTCTTGGGCACCAGAAAGTATCTGCTGTACAGCCCCCCCTCGCTTTGAGCTTGAGACACAGGCTCTACAGCCCCTTTGCTCAACAGTTTTGATATTTCGGCCCGAAGTATGTGTGCTACTTCTGTTTTGACCGTAGTTTCGACGCACGCTGAAAAGCGCGGTGGGCGTCGAGAAAACTGTAGCGAGTAGCCTCTCTTTATAATGCCTAGCACCCAATCCGAAACCCCTGGAAGCGCTGACCATGAATCTGCATGAATGGCTAAGGGCTGGATGCGAAACGCACTCTGTTGACTGGGCAACGGCGGCGCTCGAGTGTGCTGCGCATCTGAGGCAGGGAGCGCGCTGATCACAGCGGGCAGATCGCTCCTCCTCGACCCCGTCCCGGTGCTTAAACGACTGGGGGGAGGCTGAGCGGGTCCCGTGGGACTCGATATATCTGCGAGTAACTGTGGGCTGCATGTGTGCACATTTACCACTTTCAACTCGTTGTCTGTCTGTGCAGAATGTACGTGCACAGGCCTCGTTTTTACAGAAGCCCCTAGCTACCATCCGTACCATACCTCGGCCGAGCTGGAGGCGGTTCTGGTAGGCGCTGCGAGCGGCGCTTCTTACGGCGCTGCGGCACAGCGGATGATGCAGGCTTCGAGAAGGATGCCAGGCGAGTCCTCAGAGTCACCATAGGCATTAACTCGCAATGAGGGCATCCGCCGTCAGCGAGCGCGAGTGCTACATGGTCCTCACCCAGACAGGAGACGCAGATGACGTGACGATCTCCTTCGCTGAGCGGGGCTCTGCACGAGCCGCACGAGGGCATCTTTAAAAAGACGCAGCTCTTTTTGTGAATGTGCGTCGCAGGGCGAACACACACACAGGATATAAACAGATATAAGGATGAAAAGGATATGGGCGCCGGATAGCGCAGCAGGAACGGCAGTGGAAGGCGGCGATGCCAGCAGCTTCAGAATGGCTCGTCCTGCTGATATGCTCTTTCAGACGGCGCTTGCTTCCTCCGTGATCCAGCGATGCGTGAGCTTCGCTGAAGAGATGAAAAATCAGGTGAGTCATCCTTTTCGAGCTCCTTTTATAGGTTGGGCCACACCTGTTTCGGCGGGAAGTGGCAAGAAGGTCGCGAAGTGCCCTTATTGGTCTGATGTTGCATCAGCCTGCGCTCGATAGGCTGTGCAGTTGCCGCAGAACAAGCCAATGAGCGAACGAGCCGTCTTGCCTATGGCTGTGTACTGCTGCAAATGCGCTTTACAAAAATACAAAATTAAGGATAATTTTTTGCTTCAGTATTTCGTGAAAAGAGACTTTTCCCGTAGTACGAGAGAGCTCTCGTAAGAGAACTGATTTCATAGGGCCCTGAAATTTAGTTTTAGTAACTTTTTTTTGTTTTTAAATATAACTTTAAAATATATGTATATTGTATGTGTTTCATGGTTTTTGTAGTAAAATGTGGTTTAACCATTAAATACAGAATTTTAAAAAAATAATAATAAAATGGGGGGGGGGGGATAACTTAAAAAGAATCCAGAAATCCTAAATTAAATTAAATTAATGAAAAATAAATCAGATTTCAAAAGGCCCTAAACATTTCTACTACACTTTAAAACAAATTGTTGTTGAATTTTCTAAGTTTCAGTTGATTACACATGATTTTTGATTGCTGAAATGTAATTTACTCATTAATACAGAATCCAAAAATAAATTAAAATGAGTAAAAAATAGGGCCCTACACCTTACAAACTCAAAATGGCAATGCAGAAGACACACTCATCAGAGAACATGAATCACAAAGGGCTTCTGTAGGAGACTGCAGATCTGCATGTAGAAGATCTTTGTTAAACTCCAAAGGATGTGCTGGCCTATCACGTTTCTTTTATTATTAATGGCTCCAACAGGGATCCATAACTTTGATCCACACTTCATACAATAATAGGGCTTAAGATTTTTGTGGTTTCCAGTATTCCAAGGCAAACACTTGAAGTGGAAATCACACACTTGCTGAAGTCAACTCTCTTGCTGTATTTCGTCCATGGACATTGGAGTAGAAGATCGTGACATCTAGGCCCTTGTGTTCTCACAGACTTTTGAGTCGGGGTGTAAGATGCGGTTTATGGCTGAGAGGTCCACATGCAGGGCTTGGCCGTTCGACTCCTGGTGTGTGTGATGTGTTCAACTCTTCATAGTGCTGTTGTTACTTCTCTGAACACTTGCCTCAGCCCTAGGCAGATTTATTGGGTGCTTTCAGCAAAAAATAAACTTGGAAGCTAAACATTTTTTTTCTCCCAGCCATCTACTTGTCAGGTTCTTCGAGAGACTTAGAGACAGTCGTACTGTTCAAACAATCCTGGATTAATGATTTAAACTTGAATAATGAAATTGAAAAAAAAAAAAGTTGTAAAACATTTATTTGTTTGAGAGTTCATTTTTTATTGAATATTAATGTTTTTTCTTTTTGTGTGTCTTGTTAAATGTTTAAGATTTTTGTTTGTTTGAATGTTTAAATTCTTTAGTTTTTTTTTTGCGTTTGCTTTTTGAATGGATGTGTTATTTTTTGTGTGTGTGTGTGTGTTGTTTTTCCCTTCTTTCTATTCTTTATTTTTTTTTGTAGTTGACTTTGACTGCATCTAAAAAGATGTTTGGCGAGCATTAAATTGGCAGTTCGAAGTGTAAGTCGGCGTGGAAGTCTCGCCCCCTCCTCCCCTCGAAGGTGTGTCGAGTCACGTCTAGTTTAGTGAGGAAATCCTATATGGCCGCTGGCCAAGCGGCTGCTTCGCTTCATTCTATGGCGGTCCTTCAGGCCTAACAAGCGGAGCTGTTAAAAGGATTGGACAAAGGGGAGGGCATTACACCTGAGGCGGTTAAGGAATTACGGCGAGCAACTGATTTGGCGCTTCGTGCTACCAAACATACTGCTCGAGCAGTGGGCCGTTCCATGGCTGGATTAATTACGGTTGAGCGCCACCTCTGGCTTAATCTCACCGATATAAAGGAAAAGGATAAATCTTTCCTCATGGATGCCCCTGTGTCTAAGGACGGTTTGTTTGGAGAGGCTGTCACTTCAGTGGTGGAGAAATTCAGAGCAGCGAAACAGCAATCAGCCGCTTTCCGCCAGCTGATTCCCCGCAGACCCAGAGAGGTTGAACGCCATCAGGCGCCCGCGCGTTCTTGCTCAACCTCCTCTCACCGCCAGCGAGTGCCCTCTCGGGAAGAGCCTTCACCTATGGCGCCCCCTCGCAAGGATTGGGGCCCTAGGGTTGTTCCACCGGCTCAACAACGCCAACGAAAAAGGTTGAACCTGAGTTCGACGGCCAATGCCTCTCGTTCTCGGGCACCGAACAGCAGCTTCTGATTTTTTCGCTGCCTGCCAGGGACTGTGCCCTCCGCTAGAGAGCGCTGTTGGACCGCTTTCGCGCATCCAACACTCTCATTGCAGTCCCCACGCTCAAACCCTGACTGTTTCGCCGCAAACAGCGCCTCGAACAGCATTGGAGCAAACTGTAACACCAATCGCTTCCTCAGACACTCTGCACGATCCAGTTTTCAGAGCTCTGAACGCTTGCCCGGCATTTCTCAATGGGTGTTACGCACAATTTGTCACAGATACACCATTCAGTTTTGGAAAGGCCCGCCCCCTTTCCGCGGAATTCTCTCCACGGTGATGAAACCGATGGACATGGCGGTGCTGAGACAGGAAATGTTAGCTCTACTGAGCAAAGGGGCTATAGAAGAAGTACACCCCTCTCAGATGGAGTCAGGGTTTTACAGCCGTTATTTTGTGGTACCAAAAAAGGACGGCGGATTACGACCCATTCTGGATTTACGCCGTCTGAATCTTGCAGTCAGGTCGAGTAAATTCAAGATGATGACGGTAAAGTCTATTTTGTTTCAGATTCAACCAAACGACTGGTTTGTCACGATCGATCTGAAGGATGCTTATTTTCATATTCAGATCATCGAGAGACACCGGAAGTTCCTCAGGTTCGCTTTAGAGGGCAAAGCGTATCAGTACCGCGTTCTTCCCTTTGGCTTAGCGCTAGCTCCCCGTACGTTCTCAAAATGCATGGACGCAGCTCTGGCCCCGTTGCGGCTCCGGGGCGTCTGTGTGTTGAACTATCTGGACGATTGGCTGGTGTTAGCGCAATCTCAGACTCAAGCACACTCTCATCAGGATATTGTGCTGAATCATTTACTAATCATTGAACTTCCAGAAAAGTGTGTTAGTCCCCTCTCAACGGATTACTTTTCTGGGAATAGAATTGGACTCTCGCGCGATGACAGCAAAGCTTTCTCTCCCGCGCGTTCAGTCGATTACGTCATGCGTTCAGCACTTTAGGGCGGGTCACACAGTGACGGTGAGACTGTGCCTCAGACTGTTAGGTCTAATGGCGGCGGCGCTTCCCGTGATTCATTTGGGTTTGCTTTACATGCGCCCGTTTCAGTGTTGGACGAAACGACAGAATATTTCACCCCGTTGTCCTCCGCATCAAACGATCTCGGTGACGCGGAGGTGTGTGATGTCGTTATAACGATGGATGTCAGCCGAATTTCTCCTCACCGGGGTTCGGCTGGGAATTTGTGCTTCCCGAGAGACTGTCACGACAGATGCGTCTTTGACCGGGGGGGGAGCTGTTTGTCATGGGCGCCCAGCCCACGGAGTGTGGTCAGCGGCACAACGCAGCTGGCACATAAACAAATTGGAATTACTGGCGGTTTTTCTGGCTCTCCAGTATTTTTCGAGTCTACTGATCGGCCGTCATGTGCTTCTCAGAACTGACAACACTGCGGTCGTGGCTTATCTGAACCATCAGGGAGGATTGCGTTCTCGCCCCCTGTGCAGGCTGGCGAGACGTATTCTTCTTTGGTCTCACGACAGATTTCTGTCGATCCGGGCTGTTCACATCCCCGGACGACTGAACTTCGGAGCGGATTTACTATCCAGACAGGCTCTGGAACAGGGGGAATGGAGATTACACCCCCAAACGGTCAATCACCTATGGCAGATTTTCGGGGAAGTGAAAGTGGATTTATTCGCGTCGAGCACGACTACGCATTGCCCGCTATGGTTCTCCCTATGCCCTCCATCACCACTGGGTCTGGATGCGCTAGCTCACAGCTGGCCCAGGACCAGTTTGTATGCGTTTCCCCCGATTCGTCTGATCCCAGCGGTATTATGCAGAATACGGCGGGACAGAGTGGGACAGCTGCTGCTGGTGGCTCCGCGATGGCACACACAGCCGTGGTTTGCGGATCTCATCAATCTGTTAGCGGGCTCTCCGTGGGAGATTCCCCTCAGACGGGATTTATTTTCGCAAGCACAGGGACGGATCTGGCATCCGAGGCCAGAACTGTGGGCGTGGCCTCTGAGCGGAGTGAGTTGATATGTCCCGGTCTTTCTGCTGAAACTACCGAGACTATACTGAACTCCAGAGCAGTTTCTACGAGGCGCTTATATGCTTTCAAGTGGAAACTGTTTATGACATGGTGCGAAACTCATGATGTGGATCCAGTTTACTGCCCTGTGGCTTCAGTACTGGAGTTTCTTCAGGACTGTTTTTTCGGATGGATTGACACCAGCCACCCTGAAGGTTTATGTGGCAGCTATCTCAGCTCACCATGAGTATATAGGTGGTGTCTCAGTGGGTCGTCATCCACTGGTTTCTCGCTTTATACAGGGTGCGCGACGGTTGAGACCTTTCCGCCCTGTGCGAGTTCCTTCATGGGATTTATCCATTGTGTTACTGGGTTTGTCAGGGCATCCGTTTGAGCCCCTGGAAACTGTATCGGATAAGCTCCTGACTCTGAAGACACTTCTTCTCATGGCTTTATCCTCCCTCAAGAGAGTTTGGGATTTACAGGCTCTCTCTGTCTCACCCTCGTGCATGGAGTTTGCACCAGGCTCTGTGAAAGTGTTGTTGCGACCTAGGCCTAATTATGTTCCTAAGGTCGCGTCTAATCCTTTTCATTTTCAGCAGGTGGTCCTGGAGGCCTTTTCTCCTGCTGCGGCAGAGTCTGGGGATCTAAGTCTTTGCCCTGTGAGAGCGTTAAAGACTTATGTGGATCGTACTGCCCCATGGCGTGAGTCTGACCAGCTGTTTGTCTGTTTTGGACATAAGAATAAAGGCCATGCAGTTACGAAACAGCGCATGTCCAATTGGCTGGTGGAGGCTATTTCCTTGGCCTATGAGGCGCGCAGGCTCGCTTCGCCCTTAGGAATAAAAGGTCATTCCACGAGAGCAGTGGCTTCTTCTCAAGCCTTTCTCAGTGGATCTTCTATGGATGATATCTGTGCTGCGGCAGGCTGGTCCTCACCGAGCACTTTTATCAGGTCTTACAGTCTGGATGTGAGGATGGCTCCTGGCTCCCGGGTTCTCTCTGCTTGAGCAGATGCTTTCTTGGATCCAAGCTATCAGGTACGTCAGGCGTGATGGTATAGCGTTCCCATACGTGGTGACGTCACCGCAGCATCGAAGTGACCTATGAAAGGGAACATCTCGGTTACGTATGTAACCTTGGTTCCCTGAATAGGGAACGAGATGCTGCGGTTCTGGCCGTGCCATACCTTGAAAGCTTTCTTCTTCTTCTTCGTCATGAAATCTGAGGTAAATGGCGCACGACACCAGGTATATATATGCTTACGCATGCTGGGCGGTGCCACGCGCTATTTAGCCAATAAGATTGGCGGGATGGTATAGGGCTTCAGACATTCGTCACACCGAAGGTGTTCCCATACGTGGTGACGTCACCGCAGCATCTCGTTCCCTATTCAGGGAACCAAGGTTACATACGTAACCGAGATATTCTTCTGCCTTTAAATATTGACTCTATAAACATCCTGTATGCACTGGTTTTACATAATAAACAAAAGATAATCATTTCTCATTGACATTTTCTGGCACACAGGTCTACAAATGAAGCCCAAACCTGGCAGCCAAATTTTACTGAACCTATTCAGAACATGAAATTGCAAGAAGTGCCAAATGCAAAGATTGTCCATGAAAAAAAAAAAAACTGGAACCTAAAAAAAAAACTGGAACCTGGCAAAACTCCAACAGTTTATCGGGGTTCTGTTGGGCTCAGTCATTGCAAACCCTTTCAGAAACCTGTCCTTTTGGTCAAACGGATGTAATATAATGTTTGTTTGCTGATCAAAGTCGGTGGTTCTCTGTAACGACTGGGTGAAGGAGTGGCAGGAAGCAAGTCCGAGGTTAACACAATTTAATGAAGACAACGATACAAGACAATACTGAGACACAAATATGACCCTGGGAGGAATACACAGTCCTGGATGGTGGCGATGAGTGAAGTATCCGGAAGGCGGAGGTGAGTTGGCAGCAGGAGAGGGTGACACAGGAACTGCACAAACATGAAACAACGTTCTCACAAACACAAGACGCTAGACAAGCCAATATATAGGGATGAGTAATGAGTGACAGCTGTTGCTGATGACAATTAACGGAGACGCCCACAAACTAATCAGTGCTGACGCGTAACACACAGACTTCACCCACAAAGTGCAAAACCCAGAGATCACGGTTTACCAACCGTGACATTCTCTAGCTTTTTTTTTTTTTTTTTGTGATGCACCACTTTATCCACTTGACACCAAATCAAACAGTACGCATTTTCTGAATTCCCCTTTTTTTTTTTAAGTCTCTTTAACTCTAAGACCTCCAGAAGTCTGCGGTCCATAAGTTTAATAACCCATGAACTAGGTTTGCGCTGCTTGTTTCTACACAAAATCCGTCCAGACTTATGAGCTCTGTTTTGACCCGGCTTTAGGCTCAGTACTGGAGGCCAACAACTTACATCACTGTCCAAAACCAGAACACTGAACCCTTTCCTGTGACTTTGCGATGGTTTTACTGGAGGGCACTTCTGTTTTTATGTATTATTGTAGGTTTTTCGAAGGTCTCACTGCTTTTGGCTTCAGTCACTTGAGTTATTTCAGAAGGGACACCCTCCGTGGCTATTCATTCATTACTTTCCTTTTCCTCTTTCTGTTTTCAGGGCGACTGTTTGGCCCTCTACTATTCAGCCATTCTCAAACAAAGTCTGTTTGGAAGGTAAAAACAATGCACTTACCTTTTCTCAGATATCCTTTCAGTGGGCATTTGTCCATAGGCTGCAGTGCAAAATCGTTTGGCTCATTGGTGATTCTTTACGACAGCATTAAAAGCAGCGAGAAAGGGGAGTTTATTGTTTCAGCCTGTTTACTTTGATAATTTATGATTAATTTTGCATGTGTCTTGGTCTGACCCTAAGGTTTGGAAAGTGTGGTGTATTTCATGTCTGGATTTTAGCTTGGTCTGCTGGCTAAAATCGCAGAAAGCTCCACAGTTATTTGGTGTTAACTCCACAGTTATAGCTGTTTGGAAGCTGTCAAATCGTCTTCATTGTTATTATTTTAAGAAATGTTGCTTGCAGCAGAAGTGCTTTCTCACAGATGAAGCTCTTTCAGATGTCTACAGCGGTATTAAATAACAGATGCTGATCAGCAGGCTTTAGGACTTCAGGTTGTCAGGTTATCAAAATGATTCAGGAAGATGTTATATTACACTTGGTGGAGATGTGTGCCGAATTATCATCTTTTGTTTCGCTTATCAGCTGAAGTGACATTCAGAGATATTAAGTGATCTGTTTTGCCAAACAATGGGAGATGGTGGGACTCCTGTTGGAAATTAGTCATTATTTTGGGGTTCGCATTTGGTGAAACCCTTAAATATCATTCTCTTACAAAATGAAGCATGTGGCCAAGGTTTTTTGTTTTTGTTTAGTTTTGTTGTTTCATGTTGTATTGTTTTGTTGTGTTTTGTTTTATGTTGTGTTGTTGAGTTATGTTAACATTTGTTGTGTTTTGTGCTTTTTGAGCCAAGTTTCATGATGCACTGTATAACTGTCATAAGGGGGAAAACAAAACGTGAAATATAAATGTACATGTTTTTCCACAATAATATATGTAAATAAATAGCAGTCTTCGTCTTTACACAGACTATGTACATGTTTACTTATTTATACATATATTTTCCCTTTCCACCTTACATGTATATGTTCTATTTATTTTTATGATTTACATATTTTTAATTAGTTCAGCACTATACTGAATTATATCTGTCTGTCTGTCTATCTATCAGTTTAGGGACTACTTTTTTCCCCAAATGTGTTTTGAATATCTCAGTGGAAAATAAAATTGTTGATTTATTATATTTAACATTTTAGGAAACGCCAAAGGGCTACCGTTGTATTAATAGCTGATTTCAGCTGCCCCATTCATTTATAGGTAGTCATTTTAGAGTGACTCTGAGAAGAGATGATTTTTATTCTCACTCTCTGCACTTAAGATTGAACATGTGACAGTGATTTACAAGGGTCATGACTGAAACACAAACCTTTGAGTGACTATAGAGTACAAAGAGAAAAAATCTGAGGTTGTGTAAACACATTTTAATCTTGCATATAAAAGACCGTGCTCATTTTGAGCCGGATCCTTCTTAAACTGGACCATTGCTTTTCTTAATGATAGTTGTCTTTTGTCCAAACGCATAAAATCAAGGGCTTAGTTTGGGTAAAAGACATAAATGATATGGTTTGTTTTTCCACAATATTTTATTGGGTTATTTGCTTGGTGTGGGTTAATGTTTTGGTTTAAGGGAAAGTGTCTCCAGCATCCAGTAAGAAGGATTGGGTTGGTTATCCATTGAATATCAAAAAATAATAATAATAAAAAAAAAATAAAAATAATAATAATAATAATAATAAAAAAATAGGAGGGGCACATTTAAAATGCACATTTATTTATTTTTATATGGTGTTTTTGTGTTTTTTGTTTGTGCTTTTTGATGTTTTTTGTGCTTTGTCATGTTTTTGTTTTGTGATTTTATTTATTTAGTTTGTTTTGTGTTTTTTTTTGTGGTAGGTTTTTTTTTTTTTAAGAATATTTATTTATGACTCATGTGGTCTTATCAAACTTAACTTGTCAAGCTTGATTTCCGTGTTGTTTGATAAGTTGCCAATAACTGACATGCTGAGTTTTATTCAGCATAGCCAAAGTATTAGTTTGCATTTGCCCATATTTATGAGTTATTTGCAGTTTACTCAGATAAATCCTACTTTGATTGATGTACTGCAAACTAAACACTGTACAGTATGTTGGCATCTGTAGCCAACACTGATCTTCAAAATGCTGGGGCATGTGTGTTTGTGTATGTTTGGTTCATTATTTCTGCTAGTATTCATATCATCAGTGGTTCTCTTTCTGGTCTTAGAGATCGTACATGTTCACATGGGCTCATGAGCAATACTAGACAAGTCAACAGCTCTTCAGATCTTGGCAGAAGTTGTGAGTGGAAGCAAGAGTCCTGCCGTAGCCAGCTTGGGCTTAGTGGAGCAAATCTTTCCATTTCTATTATATCTGAAAGTTGTTTTTCCTCTATTGAGTGGTGATAAATGAAAGTTCAGGACATTACGCGTGCCATGGCATTGTGGGAATTCTAAAAGAACAGAGAGGGTTTCGGGCAAAAGAGAGCGCAGCAAGAGAAGAACCCACATCCAATTTGAGTCTCTATTTTCCCGCCAAAAAAGTGTCTCTGTCTGAGGAAAAGCTGATGCTCATACAATTAGCCTACGTGTTCCACTTGTGCTTTCCAAGGGTCATGGTGGCCTGGCCTCCAAGTCCAGCTGAGTGTGTGTATCAGACATTTACATAACGAAGAGAGGTTAGAGGTAAGGCATGAGTGTGTATGTCGTAACAACTTAAATTGTGCTCTTTTACGTGGCAGGTTCATAACGGAAACTATATTGCAACTATGTTCTGCTGACCAGCCAAGTACGCACAGTGGAGTAACCTCCTGATGCACTGCCATATGCTAATTAATAATAACAATGAGACAGTGATGGATGAGTGTAGACCATGTCAGCATGTGTTTCTGCGTGAGTCCAGCACATATGGTTGATAAAAAACAAAGAAGTAGTTTCAAAGTGCTAATTGAACAGATCTTGTAAGTGAACGGATCCCTGAACTAGTCTGTGTTTTGAATCTGATTGAAGCATCTTGTTTGTGAATGAACTAAACATACTGGGATGTGAATAAACTGAATGAACAAGGCCTATTGTTTGTGAAACAGACATGATGACTGAACAAAGATTGACGTTGTTCATTAATTGGAACACATTTCAGTCTTATTCAGTAGGCAAAGAAAGTGAGGGTTCAAGAGTTTTTGAAACGTATAATTAACTTTTAAGTTATGTATGTATTTATTTAAATTAATACTAATTTATGTTGCATTAATTTGATGTACGATCATTTAATGTCTATTTATTGTATTTTTGGATAGCTTGATTATGCCCAAGTTGCCAAAATGAAAGCAAGCAAACAGATTTTTTTTTTTGCTTTTTGTAATTTTTGTTGTGAATATTATGCAAGTGCTAATGGCTAAAACATGCTAAAGCATATTCAAACCAAGTCGAATGCAACTAAATGACAAGAAGTGATGAAAAATGCACTATGATATTGCAACATAGGGTGATTAGGGTCATTCGAAATATGTGCCTCTAAATACATTTCTGCAAAACTGAAAAAAAACCTTTACATATGAATCGGTGCAGTTTCCAATTGAAATAAACACTAGAGGCAGTAAAACTCCAACAACTTTTATTCCTTTTCACACTAAGTTTGATTTACAGGTCCACAGTTTCGTTTAATAAAGCTTAATTTTCACACAATTACCTGAGGAATAGTATGTTATATGTTTGAAACAGTTTCAACATGCTGCGAGATTTCAAAAGTAAAACTTTTTAACGTTAGCATCACATATCCAGCTTCATATGTGGGTTTTCATATTCCGTAAGTTTGTTCAGTAGCTCGCGCAGTATGGAGTTAGACTTGAGTGGTGAAGAGCTCCGGTATGAATCCCGTGAAAATATGCTTTGACAGGAAAAAAAATTTACACTGTCGGGTAGCTTTATGGTTGAGTTGGGTGTAGGGGATATTTTCAACACAATAACTTTTAGTGACACTCCCCGGATAATTGGGTTATGATCCGCCACAATACATACCTGAAGTATCGTAATAAAAAATTATGAAAATGTGCCAGGGTCACGTATTAAACCAGTGTTTTAGCGCCACTCATTGGACATTTCACTTTGAAACTGCCGCAAAACATGCAGTAAGGTACATTATAAAGATGTTGCAGAAATGTATTTAGAGGCACGTATTACGCATGAGCCCGGGTTGTGATATTTTGTGATTGGTTTAGAGATGTTGTGGTTGGTTTGACAACATATGCAGATTGCCGTAAAAGTAATTAGTGCATCACTGAGCTTGTTTTGTTCTGTTTATCTTCAGATTCCTGGAGTTTCTTGGTGTGGAGTCCCCAAAGGAAAGATGCATCAATAGGTAGGCTGTTCTTTCTTTCAATCTGTCACGTTTTCTTCTTTCTCTTTTTCATTTGCCATTTGGCTTTCTCATCTTCCATTTTCTGTTCATTTTTCTTTTTAAATTATTTTCTCATTTTTCACTTGGGAAGGAAATAATTATCTGGTTCCAAAAAGTAGCTTTGGTATTATATTTGTAATTACATTTTAATTTAATTCAGTCTTCATTTTTTATACACATCTTTCTACTTTGGCTAATTTTTGGCTTTGTTTTGTGTGATATGATACAAATACATGAAAAAGCTGCATAATTGGGTGGAAAAACTGGTTAAAAGGGAGCAAAAGTTGCAAACATTCCTGCTTTACCATTGACTTTCAGACTTTCACATGCTTTTTCACTCTGCCTATATAAGGTTGAGCTAATTTCCTGAGCCCCTCAGTTGCTCGTAATGCTGATTGGCAAATTTGTTCCAGAGCAGTTGGCGTCATCTTCAGTAGGCCTCAGTGCTGATGATGTAAAGATATGGCTGTAAGCTGCTATAAGCTTATGAGCCAGTCAGTCCCAATCAATTTGCTCTCCTCTTAGTCCAGTTAAACCTTCACACACACGGAGGCCACAATGGCGTTATGCTGGCTGTTATGGTCTGGGGCACACAAAGAGAACAACTTCTCCATTTGGATGCTTGCACATTGTTTTGGTGGCAGTGTGATGCTGGGGTCACTGAGAGCTCACGGTTCAGGGAGGAGTTCCCTGAGTTAATGGGACGTGTAGTTTGAAGACATAGTAGTTAGACTAATTACAGAGGAAAAGAGAAAGAGAAGTAAATAATGTGACTTAAGGACTGTTACACCACACAGCACTGTTTTTTTTTTCTTTTGTGTTTGGCACATAGGGCCGGCACTACAGGTTGTAATTTTACTCTACCCTGCGTGATTATAAACAAATCATAAAAATTCTGTGTAAGGCCATCCTTAAAAAATATTTTGGTTTGCAGTAACAGTAAAAATTGTAAAAAAAAAAAAAAAGGGTCAGTAGGTAGGTCTATATTTTTTTTTCAAGTTTCAAATGTAAAAAAAAAAAAGTAACATTTTGGTGATGGTGATTACGTAGGTATAAATTTAAACAAATTAGCATATTGTGACGTCACTGTCTGGGTCTTAACCCGTGCATTCGGGCGCATCATTGCAAACCTCATTTTGATGCAGGCTATATAGACCACAAACAAATTGAAATCTTTGTCAAAAACATGTTTATTGCATGAATATCAGTTGAGAAGAAAAAAAAATTAGGTACTGTTTTACTTGCATCCACCGCTAGGTGTCAAAGCAACCTACAAATGAGAGACCGTTTACTTTTTGTTTTCTTGGGTTGTCACTTTGAAAAAAAATCCTGTTTGATCGATTGTAAAATCGATTTTGCATGTCTATATGCATTTTATACAGCAAATATAGGTAAATCCACGGACAACAGGCAGGACTAATGTAAAGATTCAATATATTGGTAAAGAAACGCCATTTCTATTATATCTGAAAGTTGTTTTTCCTCTATTGAGTGGTGATAAATGAAAGTTCAGGACATTACGCGTGCCATGGCATTGTGGGAATTCTAAAAGAACAGAGAGGGTTTCGGGCAAAAGAGAGCGCAGCAAGAGAAGAACCCACATCCAATTTGAGTCTCTATTTTCCCGCCAAAAAAGTGTCTCTGTCTGAGGAAAAGCTGATGCTCATACAATTAGCCTACGTGTTCCACTTGTGCTTTCCAAGGGTCATGGTGGCCTGGCCTCCAAGTCCAGCTGAGTGTGTGTATCAGACATTTACATAACGAAGAGAGGTTAGAGGTAAGGCATGAGTGTGTATGTCGTAACAACTTAAATTGTGCTCTTTTACGTGGCAGGTTCATAACGGAAACTATATTGCAACTATGTTCTGCTGACCAGCCAAGTACGCACAGTGGAGTAACCTCCTGATGCACTGCCATATGCTAATTAATAATAACAATGAGACAGTGATGGATGAGTGTAGACCATGTCAGCATGTGTTTCTGCGTGAGTCCAGCACATATGGTTGATAAAAAACAAAGAAGTAGTTTCAAAGTGCTAATTGAACAGATCTTGTAAGTGAACGGATCCCTGAACTAGTCTGTGTTTTGAATCTGATTGAAGCATCTTGTTTGTGAATGAACTAAACATACTGGGATGTGAATAAACTGAATGAACAAGGCCTATTGTTTGTGAAACAGACATGATGACTGAACAAAGATTGACGTTGTTCATTAATTGGAACACATTTCAGTCTTATTCAGTAGGCAAAGAAAGTGAGGGTTCAAGAGTTTTTGAAACGTATAATTAACTTTTAAGTTATGTATGTATTTAATAATATAGGTAAATCCACGGACAACAGGCAGGACTAATGTAAAGATTCAATATATTGGTAAAGACCAATATTTCTGATTATTTATTGGCGTGAAGTTACGTGCAAAATGCCAAACAGGAGTGCAACATTCTCGAAAAACAATAAGAGTGGACTGCCATAATGCAAAACATTTACTGCAGGCTTCAACATGGCTTTGTTTACGATTAGAAATGTCAACAACAACAACAAAAAAAATCGCATACGTAGGCGATTCTAGCCCGAATCTTTATCTGTATGCATGAGACTGTCTGAATACCGGCAGAATTCACATTTCTGTTTTAAAAAGAGAAACTCTGTGCAGAAGTATTTTTTGCTGTTATGTGTGTGTGTCCGAAGCATAGACTGTATAAAAACATGGACGTAGTGTCCGTGACGTCACCCGTAGACTCCTGAAGAGAGTTTTTGAAGCCTAAAGTGTGTAGAGCGGGCAGTCGCCATCTTGGCAGCGCGTCACCGCGTGACGATCGGACAATCAAAAATGGGCAAAAAGGCGGGAGCTAGTTGCTGTAGCCACGCCCACCTAGCGCGACGGCAGTGTCAGCAGCAGCAATCTCCCTGTCACTCAAGTGGCCACGCCCTTAATTATGCAGAACTTTAAGTCTTAATATAATTTAAACGGATGAGTTATAAAAAAAAGTTCACCCCCCTCACAGTTATCATGAAGGGCAAAATTAGCTATTTAGACCAAAATCATTTTTTGAACCAGGCTGTAAACATGTTTTTTCCTGCTGTAAAGTTGGGCATTTTAACATGGGGAGTCTATGGGACTGACTCCCTTTTGCAGCCAGCCTCAAGCGGCCAGTCGATGAATTGCAGTTTTAGTCACTTCCTTATTGGCCTCAGGAGAGAGAGCGGGAGGTTGGCGCTCGGTCCGAAGCTGCAGTTGCTGTGTGACGCGTGTTCCAAAAAAAAAAAACTGGACGCGCTCCAAAAAATAAAAACCTGGATGCGCTCCGAGAGAAGGCCGTTAAAATTTCTCCTCTGGCCAGACAAAATTACCATTCGCGTGGTCTTGTGCCGATGGTCGTTGAGGTGATGAGGTCTTCGCAAGGGATCAGCCTCTGACATTCAGAGCTGTAGAGGTCGTCTCTAGGTGCTGATCCACTATCTGGACTGGATAATGACTGGATCTGTATTGGTACGATGACATCAGAATAAGAATAAAATACACTAATATTAGCGTAGATGCCATTCTTCTTTGGATGTAACGAGTACATCCGATGGTATTGGAAATGTTCCCGGTTCTGGTTTACCTAATTAATGCAGCCTAACAATCCTTTAATGGATTTGAATTATAGAAATGTCATAGTGTGTTATGTGTATGACATGTTAAAGAGATGGGTCTTTAATGAAGACTTAAATTGACAGAATGCGTCTGCCTCCCATATAACATTAGGTGTATTGTTCCAAAGTTTGGGCACTAAATAGGAAAAGGATCTGCTGCCCGTAGTTGATTTTGATATTCTAGGTATTATCAAATGACCAGAGTTTTGAGATCTAAGCGGACTTGAAGGACTACAATGTGAAATGAACTCACTCAAGTACTGAGAAGCTAAACCATTCAGGGCTTTATAAGTAATTAGCAACATTTTTAAATGTATTGGTTTTTCAGTAGGGAGCAAGTGCAGTGTTGACAGGACCGGGCTAATATGGTGATACTTCCTGGTTCTAGTAAGAACTCTTGCTGCTGCATTTTGGACTAGCTGTAGTTTGTTTATTAAGCGTGCAGACCAACCACCCAATAAAGCGTTACAATAATCTAACCTTGAGTGCATGAACACATGAATTAACATTTCTGCATTTTACATTGAGAGCATAGGTCATAAATTTACATATATTTTAAAGATGAAATAATGCTACAAACATGGTTTTCAAAGGAAAGATCGCTATCTAATAGCAGACCTAGCTTCCTAACTGACGATGAGGAATTAATAGAGCAACCATTATGGTTAGCAGCCAACAATGTAAAAGCGCAATAAGAGTCCAATTTGACTCAACAGACAAGACATAAAAATTATTGTCCATGTGAAAAATATATAACAGATTGTGGGATGTACTGTAAATACTACAGAAATGCATAGTCCTGTTCTTAGTTATTGCAGTTTTTTATAGGAAAAGAAGTGTGGTGTATGTGATGAGCTGTAGCAAAGAGAAATTAAAGAGAGAGAGACTGATTAGTTAAGGCAAAAATAAACCAAGAGATAGCAGATGAGGAGACAGAAAAACAAATTTGACTACCTAGAGTCTGCACCAAAGAAACATACATCTTTCCACAAATACACTGAGAAAAGACAAATAAATGAATGTTCTTACAAAGTGTAAACATGCTAGAACATCCAAATTTCCCCTTATGTGAATGATGAATGATTTCAAAACTAGGAGACTAAGAAAGCAAAGGGATTAGTTTAGACTTATTTGTCTTTCAGCAAAAGCTTTTATCTTCGGAAACTTACTGGAGTAACCTCAGATTAAACACTCACCAACTTGTTGTGCTGTATGTATTTGATTCAGTTAAGAGAACCAGCTCAAAAGATTAACTCGTTTGGGAATTGAACTTAAGTGGTCACACGTTATGTTTATGATTCACTAAAAAAAGAAGTAGCTCATAAGATTCATTCATTCAGCATGTTCGGACTACAGTGCTTACACTGTATCTTTTTGATTCACTTAAAAGATCCGGCTCATAAATTATTTTTGAATCCAAAATATATCTCAGTTACCAATCCTGATTCGAAGTCAAGAAAGTTTAGTGACCTTGGCAGTAGGCTACATAGAATTAGTGTGGCCGGTTTCCATTTTATTTAAATTTTTTGTGAACCAGTTACACAATAAAGTGGAGAAATGCGTGAAAGAGCATGAGATTAAGAGTTTAAGTGGTACAGGATGTGTCCTAAACTCAGGCCTGTAGAGCATGTCTGTCTGAGTGCTCTTTCCAGGCTGGAAGCTCAGGATTTGGATGGAAACTGGGATAGTGTCCATTGTGCAGATCCGCATGATCCCTGCCAGAGCAATCAGCTATCAGAGCTCGCACCAAAGTGCTACATTCCCCCCGTGTACTCAACACGAGGGGGTTCGCAAGGTTTCAAACTGCCCTTTGAGCCAGAACCCTGAAAAATCAAGGGAAATAAGCCCCCTTGTTTTCAGGAGCAGTTTCCAGATATTGTGTTTCGGTAAGAGCTTACAGGGAAAGTAAAGCCATATGAAGCAAATCGCATTAGCTTCTACCAGTATCCACTCCAGGGATGGACATAATACCGATGCATACCAATACAAATACATGTTTCCAATACTTTTGAAACCTAAGGTTTCTCACACAGGCAAATAAAGCACATCCATTCCAACATTGAAATCACAGCTCATTTTCCTTAATTTTGAGAGATTTGGTCTTTTCAAAAACAATGACTGTGTGAAAGAATGCAAATTGAGCAAGACTTGCATTTGTCATTTCATGGCTGAAGATAAGGAAATAACTTGGATAACTAGATAACTTTTTTCCCTTTGTATTCCCAAATTGCTAGTTTCTATTAAACAAAAAACTTTGCTTAATTTCCCCACTGCGAACTGTCAGATGTCATTTTGATCACTTTAACGATGCTTAACACGTGTTCACATTACAGTGCATTTTAAGATGTTTCAGACCAAAGATAGTTGAACTTTTCTAAGTTATGCAAGTTATTGCATTACAGTTTGAATTTCAGATAAGAGGTAAATCAGCAAGTCAAATTAAGTCCATATAGACGAGCTCTTATGTTCAACGCTGGCTTGGCATAACTGGTAGCAGAGCTGGTAAAAGCATTTAGGCTTTAACGCTTCATTGTTTGTGTTTCCAGAAGAAAGAAGAGCCTCCTTAGAAGTCAGCCAGAGCGATGGACATTGAGGGTTTTAGCTTGACCATTGTGAACTACTGTACTCGTTTTAATCCATTCTCCCAAACAGCCCTTACCCAGCTTCTGTGGATGCTTATTTCATCTGATTCCTGTGTGGAAACAGCTCTTGAACATCCCTGTAGTGACTTGATATACCTGTTGTGACTTGATGTATCTGTTAAACTTCCGTTTCTGCTTGGTAATGTCTATTCACATGTATTTATAATGCATTTGCACTATTTGATGGGTATTTCTTAACTAATTTATTAGCTAGCTAGCTGTCACATTGATGTATAGAATCTGATATTTTCATCATTTCGCAACTCATGGTTCCTCTATTACTGGCCAGAGATCTAGACATTTGCATAAGATATATTAGCTGTGTCCCAAAACCTACTGACCTAACCAAAGACTTTTCAAAAGCTAGACAACAACATTATGCTGCCCTTTAAATCACATCATATGGTCAATTTCCAGGTAGTATCACCTAATCCTTTTTTAGAGAAAGCAATCCCAGAATGCATTGTGATGAACTTCAAAACGATGAGAGAAATGTTGAAAATGTTCTAATTTGGTACTATTGATATTTCAAAACTTGTTAGATATAACTCACAATTTTAAGAAAATGTCAGAATTGTGAGCTGACTTTTTTTTCCCGTTAGAACTGGATTTTTAAATTCCCAATTAAGAGAAAAAAAATCAATTGGGACTTAATATCTCACAATTCTGGCTTCAGAATTTCGATTTTATATCTGACAATTATGACTCTTTTCTCACATTTCTTAGAAAAACATCACAATTGTGAGAAAAAACAATCGGATCAAACAATACAGGGTGTTACATGAGGAATGCTAAGCAGGTGTAGCAATTAGCTTGATATAAAAGAATACAAATAGCACATTTCAGCAAGATTATATGGTTACATTAGATCGCAATCGGGATTTATTACAAACACTCAATGGTGGTTTAAAGTGAGTTTTGAGTAAAAGCATATTATAAATTGTATAAATTGCTACAGTGTGCATGAATGGTCATGCAACAGGCATTTTCGGTCATGTAGTGTGGACAGAAATCTTTTCTGAAATACAGTGGAAACACCAATATGGATGAGGATCATTTTAATTTTAAATCACCGTTTTGGGGGTCGTACGTTTACACACACAGCCTCGCATGTGAGCAAAGTCTCTGGGCGAAACCAGCGTAAACTAGTGTTTTTCTTGGATGCTTCACCAGAGCCAATCACCTGCACTTGATTTATGCACATCAAGCATGCTGCATGCTTGATGACTCACTGACATTGACCAGATTGAAAATCTCAAGCTATCAAATTTTGTTTTCCGTACTCAATGTTATCGAGGCAATTCAGTCGGTGCCTAAAAAGTATTAAATTCGATACCCAGCCCTATCTTTATGTGTAGCATATGGAGTTGCTGCCTGTGTTGAGCATCCAAATCAGACAGAGGTTTCATTTCAGTTTGGGGCAGTGCCCATGGTTTCTCCATCCTTCACACCCCTCCAAGTAGCAAAAAGAGACATAGCTTGTTCCTCACCTGCTTTTTGAAATCTTTCTTCATTGTAGCCACTTTCCAGACTTCATTGTAAGAGAGCAGATACAGTGGCTTTTACTTCAATTTACATTCTTCTACTGTGAAAGGCACCAGATGGGGAAAAGGTCCAGTTATGCTTTTATGAGCACTTAAAAAAGTACACTGGCAAAATATCTGCAGTAATATGATGAAATATTTAATGTAATTGTTTTTCTTTGGAATACACATTTCCGTTTTTTTTTGTGTGTGTGTGTTTAGTTACAACATCTACCAGCAGAGACTATCAAGGCCATGCTAACTATGAAAACCTTGACCTCTTGCCCCCATTTTTAACCTCTCCCCTTCAAACAATGGTTTCATTCTGGTATACTCCCCCAGTAAATTCCTGAAGGATAACATCAAATCCCGTTTCACTCAGAAATATGTCAGATTACGGAAGTCAAACGGGTTGCTGATATTTCTTAATCCTGAGGTGAGTTTTATGGTCTTACACTGTAAATGTTAGGGTTCATACTGCATATGCTTATTCTAGAAGTGTGTAAAAGGGTCACTTAGTGCACACTGCATCAACGGTGGCTCATGTTGACACAGAGCTGGGCCCATTTTAACAAGTTCAACAACGATATTCTAAGCAGATTTACAATGGGTAAACAAACACATTTGCAGAAACTGCATGCTGTACAGACATGAACATTACTTTTTAGTAATACTCAATTCCCTTAGCCCAAAACTAAAAATGTAAGCTGTTCAGTGGGAACTCTCTGGTGTCCATACTGTATGGGGCACATGTACATCTATTGGCAACTGGGGGGCAATTGTGGCCTGCTTGAGTTTGAGTAACAGATGAAGGATGCTTGGCTTGTGTGGGAGGGTTATTGAGGGCTGTAAGCTGTGCGTGCATCATATAAAGTTGCCTGGGATTATCACAGGGCTGGAAGGTGCAATGCTGTTAATATGCCCTAATGGACCATGACTTCGGTTTGGGTCAAAACCTGATACCTTCACACTAAAAATCAAGACATTTTTCAGGCCAGTCAGTGGAAAAGCAAAAAATTCGAAGGGAACTCTGGCAAATGTCAAAGGCACTGGAAAAATGAACGTCCTCATTCCTATAGTCCAAGTCTTGATTCATCAGCGGAGAACTAGTTTTTAATCTTATATTATTTGGTTGCGTTAAATGACATCAGTGTTCAATGCGCAGAGCAGTCAGTTTCACTGAACTGCTCTGTAATGTATCGTCTGTTTGTTCAGCTGCTTTGCATGTGTGTCTTTTTGGACGGACCTACTTAGGGACAGCAGTCACTACTGGAGCAAATTGGGTTGAATGTATGCTCGAGGCTTCTGGGAAAAACCGCATTTCGGATTAGACTTCTTCAAATGAAGATTACAGTTTAATAGATGCCAGTCTGGAAGTTTTATTTATCTACTTATTTACTAAAGTTGAAATGTACAATGTTATTAAATGACTAGTGGCACATTGCAGAAATTATGAATACTTAAAGTTGTCAACCAGCCTATGCTGGTTAGCTGGTCTTAGCTGATTTAAACTGGACACAACCAGTTTAAGATGGTCTCTCAGCCTGACCAGCTGAAGATGTGGTTAATAAATCTCTTAAACCAGACAGCTAAGTCAGCTAAGACCAACTAAATCTAGTCAACCAGCTTGGTTTTAGTTGGGATAATAAACTAAGATAAAATGAGATGTTAATTTTTTCACTTTTAAATACAAACTGAGCTTAATACTATTCATTCAGGTTATTTGTGATGGTTTAGACATGAAATACAGATCCTTATAAATATTACACATCTAAGGGATTTCATATATGTATGATTGCATTCAAATAAATGCTAAATGGGCAGTTTTTCCCCCTTGCAAAAACCCGCCTCCCTTTGTTACTGTCTGACAACTCAGGCCACACGTCATGTTCTCACACAGTGAAAAATACATTGCTGACCAAAGAGGGCACTGACAGTGTGCCGACAGATAAGACACAGAATGTTATTTGGTCATTTTGTAAGAAATTCAAACAATAAATACAGTTTTGTGACTCTTTAATGTGTCGTAACAGATCGCTGTAGTCCCTCAATTCAAGGGTCATGTGAACCGATTATAGCATGAAATAAACATGAATGAACATCAGAAGATATCTTGCTTCAACCGCAGAAAGATGTCAATATACACAATTTTTTATGTTCAAGTCCACTGACATTAATCTACTTTCCTGTCTGGTTTGTTTGTCAGGCAAAAATGGCAGTTTCGGCATTATGATTGGTCAGATCGCCTGTCAATCAAACTGCCTGCGAAGGGTCAGTTGAGAGCTTGGCAAGAAATTGTCAGCATCTCTTCATGGTGGAATGTTTACAGTGTCCATTAAGGTTATATTTCATATTAACCATGTTTAATTATATCATGAGTGTTTTTGGATACCTGAATAAAACCATTTTGTGCAAAATTAGCAATTTGCTACAATACATATTTAGAATCTCTATTTTTACTGACTGATTTGGCTCAACTATGTTTATTTTGGGGAAAAAAAATGTGAAGATTGATATAAAACCAATTAAAACAAAATGCTCATTCTAACATTTTTCAGCGTAAAGGTGTGAAAATAGCAACATTTGGCAATCTAAAACGGTCATTGCCTGTTATTAATAATGTTGATGTATGAAGCACAGTTCAAACAGAAGACACATTCATGCAACTGCAACTTTCAAGCAACTGTCTATTGGTCAAAGCAGCAAGTTTAACACGCTTAAACCACTGCAAAATCTTCGAAGGGAATATTTCATCCTTAGGCGAATTTCCTAATCGTGTGGATTAATTTCAAAATGACTGGATTTCACCCTTGACAATTTGTCCTACATCAGTTAATGTAACTGTATAATTGGTGTCTAAAAGTACAGTAAGATTCTGAGGGATTTTTTGAGAAGGGTCTGGCTGCAGACTTGCATTTGCACTCTCAGACTTGCATTCTCAGACAATTGTGCTTCCGCTAGCGACGTCACTTGCAGTCTTTAATTTTTTTTTATTTTGTTTTATTTATTAATAACTTTTTGTTTGAATCTCTCAACATTTTACAACAGTAGCCAGGTGTTGAAGACAAGAAAAAAGAAACTAAATTACAATCGCCACTTGCACTCTATGCTACCTGTGACGTCACTTGCAATCAACACAAATTGTGTATGTTGCCAATGGAGACAAGACGCTGTGGTGCTTAAACGATTAAAACTAATTTAGTACTATAACGTACAGGGTCCTGCAAGAAAAAGACAAGCCCGGACCGTGGCCACAGAACAGTAGAATATGAATGCAATGCACAAAGTCTTTCGTTAAGCGTTTTCCTCCTGTAGAAAAAACAAACACTTAATATGGCATAATGTACTAAGATACATTAGGTTCAATTAAAAGACCAAATTTGATATATTGTTATTATTTGTACTACAAGGCAAGCAGATGGCTATGAACACAATGCGAACGCTTAATGTGGCCTAATAACAGACTAAGATGATAAAGACAATTCAGTAGGCCTAGCCTATATGTCTTATTGTTGACTCAATGTATATACAGACCAGCAAATATGAATGTGCATTATGAAATGCATTAAGTGATTTTAAAAGAATCGACTCCGTACAGGCAAGCAGACAAGTACAGAACGCTGTGAGTTAAATTGTACATTAAACGTTTTCCTCCTATAGAAAATCATTATAAATAAAACACATAATGTAGCTTTATGGACAAAGACAGTGATATAAACGAGTTGTAGACAGTTTATTCTATATGGAAAAATGCTTAACGCTAAACTTTGCATGTTGCGTTTATTCTGGGCTCACCTGCTTGCCTGTACATATTAGTTATGTATTTTAATAATGTGGAGAAGCATATTGAGTTTGGCCTTTATCATCTTAGTCCATTATGCCATATTTTGCGGTATGTGAGGAAAATACTATATACATATTCATTAAAATAATAAACTGTATATTGAATTTGATATTTTAATAGCATCTTAATACATTAAACCATGTTAAGTGTTCATGTTTTTCTACAGGATGAAAATGCTAAGTGAGAGACTACAAGCGCAAGCCTTCATACTCTGGTGTTCTGGCCACGGATTTGCCGGTCTTGTCTTTTTCTTTCAGGACCCTGTACATTATAGTACTAAATTAGGTTTAGTCGTTTAATCACCACCACAGCTTCTTGTCTCCATTGGCAACATACACGATTTGTGTCGATTGCAAGTGTCACAGGTAGCAGAGAGTGCACATAGCGATTGCAAGTGACATTGTAATTTAGTTTCTTTTTTCTTGTCTTCGTCACCTGGCTGCTGTTATAAAATGTTGGGAAATTCAAACAACAAGTAATAAAAAATTCAACAAAATAAATAATAAAGACTGAAAGTGATGTCACTAGCGGAAGTGCAAGTGTCTGAGATTGCAAGTCAGAGAGTGCAAATGCAAGTTTGCAGCCAGCCCCTCTTGGATTTTTTTAAATTTGAGTTTTTTCTTTGTTTTTTTTTTTGGAATGACATGAGGGTGAGTTCATTTTTGGGTCAACTGTACCCATGCATTGTATTAGCACATTCAGGGGTCTGTGACATGGGTGGTTTCAGAAGTGCCTGAGTGGGAGAGCTGGATCTGCAGGCTGATATACTGTGTGTGTAAAAAGTAAAGAGCACTAAGCAGAAAACGAGCCAAGAGCAGTAAAGCTGCTGTATATCTGGCAGGAGGACTGCCTTCAGTTGTTCTCTTCGTCTCCTCAAGTAGTTTTTCTAACAGAATAAGGGTCATATTGCGTCTATAATAGACACACGATAGATTAATCACGAGATATGTGGTGTTCCATACTTAGCGATTTCTTTTTTATAGAAATTGAATTATTATAAGTTTTCCTGGTCAGCAGGATCTGGGAGGGAACTTTGCAATCCATGAAGTATACATTTGAGACATGGAAATGTATTCTTTGCAAATTTTCTTGTAAGGGATGGTTACTTACTTCCACTTTGATGGAAAATGAGTTATCGTTCAAACCACTTTTGCAGGTTTATCGACCAAAGGTTTGATGGTGGATGTTGGATCAGCATTGTTGAAAAGCGCTGCTTGAATAGAACTCCATTATACTTGTGGTGCCAAATAGACGTATATGCCTCAGTTATTGCTGTTATTGTTAAGCCACAGTTCAAACAATTATCATAGCTGGCCTGTTTAATTAAAAGTATATGTATAATATAATCTGTATTACTGTTCTGAAGTTTGGGTGCTTTAAGATTTAAAAAAATATTTTTGAAAGAATGACCTCATACTCACCCAGGCTGCATTTATCTGATTCAAAATCCAGTAAAAAACTGTGATATGTAGAAATTTTATTACAGTTGAAATGTTTTGTAACATGTATTCCTGTGATGTAAAGGTGATTTCTTAGCATCATTACTCCAGTCTTCAGTGTCACATGATCCTCCAGAAATGATGCTAATATACTGAAACATTTCTTATTATTGTCAATAATGAAAACAGTTACACTTTTGATCAATTTAATGGATACTTGCTTGATTTCTTTCTTTAAAAAGAAAATATTTCGGACTAATGGTGGTTGTGTATATATAATATTATATACCTATGATAAATGTGTAAAATTTTGTAAGTGAAAAAAAAGGAATATATATTTATGAATTAAATATTATATATTATTTTGAATTATTAAAGTTAAAATCAACAGATGTTTTTTTTATTTTTCAGTAAATAGAGACAATAATTGTATAAGAGTATAGGCTTTTGAAAAAACACATTGTGTTTGTCAAGTGTGTAAATATTTCATTTTTGTTTTGTTTTGTGTGTTTTTCTTTCTCTGCTGTTTGTTTGTTTATTTATTTGTGTGTGTGTATGTGTGTGTGTGTGTGTGTGTGTGTGTGTGTTTGTATTCAGGTTGATTTTTTTAATGCATTTATGTAGGTTTTATGGCTTATTTATGTTTTTTTTTCATTTATTAGGTTTATTCAAATCAAATTAAACAGGATGCCCATTAAATCTCCAGGCTCCTCTAGTTTTTGTAATCTGCAATATTCTCAAAAACGAATACCTGTGGTACATGGGAAAGCTGCAGTCTCTTGGGGCATAACAGGATGTAGAGATGCAGACTGCTTCACAAACTACCCACACCTTAAGCTTTCACGTGGGGTGGAGTTGTCCTGTCCATTGCGAATCTAAATTTGTGAAGGTTGAGTGTGTTAGAAATACAGTTTATTCAACTGTGACATTGTAAACATTGTATTTTACTCTGTGTTTTGTATTGCCCTCTTTCTCGTTCTCTTCCGTTTGGTTTTCCCACCCCGATCCACTGATTGATCCAGCTGAGGTTGCAGCTGGTGTCCATGTCTGCTCAACTCATCCTAAGAGCTGGCAGCCACACATTACCGTGATTCACATCTTCAGGGAAGCAATTCCCTCAGCAGTTTGCATGTCTATGGACATTACGACTTGATGAGACTTTAATGCAGAGGAATCTCCAACATTCCATTAATGATGAATCACTGCATCTTCAACTCCAGATGCTTGATTTCACCTGCCGTTCTGCGATAAAGATGATCGAGAACCTACTCATGTTTTCGAACCTCCCACAGGTGCAAATGGAGCAATGGATGCGTCATCTGAAATAAATACATCCCTGCTTAGCTTGCAGCCATTATGGGTTAATATCCTACATGGGGATCTCAGATGAAAAACAACACTTTTGAGACGCGCACTTACGTCGGGAGATGGTGCTCGGTTAGCACATGTCTTTGGAATGGGATTTTATGTAGAACATATGGAGCCATTGAAGTGAGAAATATTTCTGATATGACCGCTGTTATTTGTAAAAGAGAGTGTCACTTTTTTTCCATTACCCTTCTGATCGTAATGGTGCCCTGCTGCGGTTTCGATACGCTTTAAAAGTACAACTGCGTTTGTTAATAGAGCTCTGGGGATATGGAAAAACTCGTTATAATTTATGCTGAATTTTTTTTAAATTACAAGAAGTGCTGACATGTAGTGACATCAGATCTGTCGGGCCGGTGTTTTGGTATATGATATGACTGACTCGCCTCAGGACAAAAATTTGAGGTAAAAGAAGCAAACTGAAATTTCCACAGTCAAGTCATGTAAATACTATGTAGTATTTGGAAGTGTCTCTGGAATTAAGTGTGTTGTGGGATATTCGGGGAGTAATGTGGGAAGAGAACATTATTGAGGGATGTTACGCAAGGGAAAATTGGGAGATTGTTTGCAAAAAAAAGAAAAAAAAGAAGAGAAGTTAAGTTGAATAATTTTTGATAGTGGGAATGGGGATTCGGTTAATAAGAACGAGCTTGTGGAAAGTTTTTGGAGCGCTTTGGCTTCTGGATTTGTGGTTCTATACTGAATGAATGGAAGTGATATTGGACATGCTCTAGATGCATCCATACATTTTCATTTCAAGCAGACCAAGATAAATATGAGTTTGAGAGCTAGGAGAAAAGAAAGACTTCCATTTGAAGTCTTGCGTCCCACAGTGTCTTTTGCTCTGCTAATCGTATGTAAGGTATCCTTGGCTTTTGATGAATCCTGAATGTCATTCAAATGGCAAGCAAATGTCAAGGCTGGGAAACAGGTCACATATCCTATTCCCAACTCAAAGAAACACAAAGAGGTGCCAGCAGCTATGGAAAGAGAGCCAGTGTTTTTCTGGAGCTGGAGAACTTGAGGGCAAGTGATGCATGCACTCATCCCTCGGCTCTGACTTTTGTGGACAGGAAGGCCTGCTGAGCAAAGATGTGCCGTGGATGGATGGAAATGGAGCGTTTCTTCCCTCCTTCAACCCAATGGAAAGCACACATGAAGGGAAAACAAATCCTGTATTGATCATGCCTTTAAAGTCCCAAATGGTGGCCTTTCATGACATTTATGCTTCTGTGACTGGCATCCTCTTTATGGTTTTTCTTGTTGAGCTTGAGGGATTTGTTGTGTATAGTAATACATAACTATTACATTTTTGGTAACAGATGCAATAGTCGGGTTTTGGAAAATGAAAAGCCCATTTATTTTCTCCATAGGGCAAGTGATTTTTTACAATAACTTATAAACTGTTAAAGACAGACTTACTGTGAGCTGTGAGGTTAATTGATAGTATATGCTTTTGTTGAAGCCATTAGCCTCCATTATTTCAGCTTATGTTTTAAGTAATCAACTTTAAAAGCAGAATTCTTGGTAGAAAAGCTACTTTGCCCATGAAATCTGCACCAATCAGAGAACTGCACTGAGGAAGTCACACCAGAAGATCTGTGTAGCGTCTGCCAACTCCAATGAAGCACTGTGAATGATGCAATAGTGTCTAACTACAAACTAAATAAATATTTGAACATATGTGCATACTTTGCAATTAACTTCTGCTTCTATTTAGAAGATTGCAGTTTTTTTTACATAGTCATGTACCTTTGTCTTTCTGAGTGATTTTCAAAGACTCTTGAAATCCCTATTTAAAAACGGAATAGGAAAAATACTACCCATAAACTCGGATGGTGAAATGGACAGGCACTGTTGAACTCTATATAATAAGCTGATAATTATTTAAATGTATTGCTTTGGCTGATATTAAAATTCACTGCGAATGGTTAATTAAATATCCAATAAAATATCGGAAAAATATATAAATATATTAAAAAAAAAAAAAAAAAAAAAAAAAAAAAATCTAATATTGGCCGATATGCTTCTGATATATTGTGCATTTCTAGTCATGTTATATCCGATTTATCTCAGTTTTCACAATCAGTCTCTATTCATCCATATTTGTTGATTAATGTATGTGATGAACTGTACTTTGGTCCAATGAAATTATACTGTGGATGGGACTTCCCAACACATCAGAAATGAAAGCCAGATGAACCAGAGCTATAATGGTCTCAGATGTTTGAGACTTTAATCTAGTAGAATACTGCAAAGAGATCAGATCTTCAGGTCGTCGCACCTCACCACTTCAAGAAGAAAAACTGCCAGAGCGCCTTTGTTATGTCCCTGTTGTGTCTTGGACGAGATGCTGTCCATAAGTGTCCTGACTGTAATGATTTCACAGAAGTTATGAACTCTTTTATTTATTATTTATTGATATTTTCACTACGATTACGTGCAGTCCCAGTTTCAAGACACACCCTGGAATGGAAACACAGTGTTCAGATGCTGAAATGCAACAAACACCTGACAACATTACTAATGTGCCTGCAAATCTCTTTAAGGCCGCCTGTATGTGTTCACAGACGAATTTGGGCACCAGAGACGGCAGTGGTGCATCAGGATTGTTGTGGAAAGTTTGTTCTGAACAGCCGAGCCAAAGACCGATGTCTTCTCCCACTTCGTACATTACACCTTGTTTATCATTCTTGATGGGAACCACCAAAGAAAAATAGCGGTTGATGTGATGGCTGATTTGAGGCAAGTGGATGGGATTTAAGTGTGAGTGGAAAGAAGAACAGAACTGTTTCCATCAGACCGCTTCTTCTAATCCTGACACGCAGCCACTGGAAGAAGCGGCTCTCCTCCGGGCATGTGTTCATTATTAATCCAGGAACTCCTCACACTTAACGAATCCTTACAGGTTTTGCTTCACTGTGGTATTATCCAGACTCCAGTTGAAGCATATCCCTTGTCAGAAAATTCATGTTGTATCAGAGTCAAGGCTGGAGCCAATTTCAGATTGCCTCCTGGATTCTAGTTTCTTTGGGTCTTTATATGAGCCATGGCTCCGAATATGAGAATTTTTATGTTTATGGCAGTCATTAAAACCACTTTAATGCATCTGCGATGAAAATACTGCTGATAAAAGATGCAACTGGCAAATAGTGTCAATTATGTAATTTTGTACAGACATTACTTTCCAAATTAAAACAAAGCTTTTAAATGTTGGCGACTCGGATTGGTCTTGGATCGCGATCGAACAGAATGTGTTTTTGCATTCAGAATTGTTTTATTTTTTATTTAACATGACACTGAAACTTGAGCAAGATGGTCTAGGTTTCTCACACAGGCCAGTTTTTTATTGTATTTGTATTGTATTTATTTAAAAAATTTTAATGTTTGGGAAAAAATCCTCACACTTGGATGATTCATCTGTTCCATTTTAGATATTCCATTTTTGTAAACAAGTCTCTGGATATTGGTTTTGGATATTTAATTGTGCGGCTTATTTAATCTTTTTACATTTACAGTATTTACATTATCTAATGCTCACTTAAAGTTAATCTTTAATATTAATAATTTAATGACACTGTTAAAGATAATTCCAAATCCAATGGTGAAAGTCCATGTGTTATTTATTGTCCTTTTCATTGTCTCTTTTATTGTCTCTCACATAAATATACTCTGAATATTGGAGCATTAATTGTATGCTCTATTTATTGCTTTACTTTTAAAGCTCTACATTTATCACCATCCTCAAGTCATTTCTTTTTTACTTTTCCACATAAGAAATAGTCATACAGGTTTAGGATGACATTAGCATAAATGTTGTTTTTGTGCGCACTAAGTAAATGTAAAAAGTCAAATACAGTGTAAATGCCATTTTTGTTCTCAAGGTTAAAATAACATTGATTTATTTAGCTTTACATCAGAGGTAACTACTACAAGATGGTTTGAGGGAACTGTTCAACAAATTTTGGCTTTAGTGTTATGTGACCATCAGCTTCTTTGGACTCCATAAATACCCTCCCATTTTCGTTCTTGCTTTCCAAAATCACACCAGTCTAATTCAAAACATGTCCCTGGATTTTTATCGCTGGATTGGGATTTTTTCCTCTCTATTGTGCTTTGGCCAGACAGAAAAAAACACAAGAGAAGGGAACCTGGCAAGGGAAGTTCATAGATTATTATTACCACTCATAAAGAACCAACACTTAATGCTGGACCGTAGAGCTGCTTCTTGATTGACTTCCACACAGGCCCAATGCAAACTCAACTGATCACTCTAATGCTTCTTTAATGTTCCAAAGAAATCTAAAGACAATTACTTCTGGAACTCTGTCTCTGTGTAAGTCATTGCAAAAAGGCCAATAGAGTCTAAAGCATGGCGATACATAAATCAATAGCACTGCTGACTTGATTCACCTTGTCAAAGACCGTGATTCACTCCTGCCTATGTGACTGAGCTCTGTGTCCATGAATGGAGAGCATAGAGTTCTCCTCAAACAACCAGCTGTCCAGGAGCTTCGAGTGGCAGTTTAAATATACAAGGATATTCTCAAACAAACCTGTATGCCAAGGGCAACAGCTTTTAATTATTTATGCATTTTTTGGTGTGATGTATATTGATAGATATGTCAAAACCTGTAGGCTGGATAGGAATTGTGTGTGTGTGTGTGTGTGTGAGAGAGAGAGAGAGAGAGAGAGAGAGAGAATACCGGAATTTTTTATATGCAACAAATATAGAATTCCATGCAGAAGTGATACAGGTCTGTAAATGAGACTGAACAAGATTAAGCAATAATTAGCTGATAGATGATTTCCGTGGAAAAAATGCTAAGGGATCATAAAAATATAATTTTATGTTCTTTAATTTATAAATGATAAAAAGTAAAATTATGATGAAGTAATACATTTGAATATTAATAAATTAGAATATTTTAAATTCTTAGAATAATTTAATAATCATAATAATTATTATGATTATTATTTTAAAATGTTATTGTTCTAATAAAACATTCAAACATGATCATGATGATTAAACATGTTACAATTATTCCAATATTCTAGAATTATTCATTAAATATTAACCAGTTTAGAAGTGTATAGAACGGAATATAATAATAATTATATATTATATACGTATATAATGGTTTCTTACTAAACTTTTTTTTAATTATTATTTAGTCATAGTAGTAGTCACTAGTAAAAATCATGAATCCCACTGAAATCATGTGTAAACCTTTTCTGCACAAACAGTATAAGTGTATGCAGTTATTAATACATGTGACTTTAATCGTGGTAGAATTCAAAAAGTATATGTTGTAAGTGAATGTGGTCTCGCTCTCATCCTATCAATAAAAATACCAAGAATAGGAGACTAGTTGACCCTGAGAAAGACGTGCAGACTTTTATTATAGCACTGGTTGTTGTTCTCGGCCCGTCCCACACAAATTTTGTGATAGCATTGTGATTTTTTTTGTTGTATCAATGTATTTTTTGGGTGGTTGTTCTTCTTGCATAATGTCTGTTATGTTGTTGAAGGAGACACATAGTTTCCACTCTGACGAATCAAATGTCTTGGTACATTCCGTGGCATTGGCATGTTTCCGACCTAGCGGTCTGAACCATCATTTCAAAAACGAACTTCGAAAAGGCTTACTGAGCTGAAAATATATCACTTCCACATTTAATAGTGTTCTATGATACAAAACACAGAAACAGTAATATATACTTTAACGTGCTAATTTTATAATAGATATTATTTATGAGTACAGCTTTAAATCACTACCATTACATTTTTGTTGACAGTTCAAACCCCAAGTTGGCTTTATTTTTCTTTGGCTTCCCCATCTTTCTGGGCCTGAGGAAACTCTTCTCTCTGACTGAACTCTCCACACGTTTATCATAAGTATGGGTTTGTAAAGACAGAGAACAACTGTCAGTTTGAAGTCCAAACGAATCCAAAATACTGAAGTAAACAAAAAAATCATGTTTTCATGATTTAGTGTGTCTGTCTTTCCTTCTTTCAAAATGATCTTCTCCACGTCTCCACAACATGGCGGTGGCAGCAATACTACAGCGAGAATAAAAGCGCCTTCTTTGCCTGAACATTTGGGCGGTGTTATGCAAATCTTAGTTCCCACACAGTGATGTAGATATGTGGCGGTGTGTTTGAGCGAGGCATTTTATGAAGGCAAGGCTGAGACTTCACTTTTAGAAAGAATATCTCGTTGGGTTCTATCATTCTATCTAGCATTATATTTATCTGTCACTTTATCATTCTGTCATTCTATAGTTCTGTCTGTCTATCATTCTGTCTATAGCTATAGTTCTGTCAGTATCTCTCTCTCTCTCTCTCTCTCTCTTTCTGTCTGTCTGTCCAACAGTTGGGGCTTTATTTTCATTTTTATTAACTCCAAATTTAGATAGATTCCAGTATTGACATAACGGTCAGAGGCGTAATTAATAGCATTTTTGGCTATAGTTTTTTGTTTATAATTGAACCTGTTAAATTGAAACCTGTTTAATATTAGACTATAGAGATTATTGTTTCTAGATTCTGTAAACCAATGACAAACAGACATCTTTTATTACTCAAAGAAGTCAGGGCCTCAGTCTGCTGTAATTGTCAAAGCATCCATCATCGACAGTAATGGTCCTTGACAGAGGGACACTGTCTCTTGGCGTAAGGAATGCTGTGTTCAATATATAGATAGGCCTCTGACAGCGTCTCCTGTCAATCAAACTAGTCACGGAGCGATCAAAGAAGGGCGGTCAAGTACTTATGCAATGGCCCTTTCTCCTCTTCTTTAAGAAAAGACGTGCTGTCTTGCCCCCATCATGGATGTATCGAGTGCATGTGCTCTTTGGAGGGTGCGATGACTGACATGCCTGAGAAAGGCCTCACTGCCTGTCACAACAGGAGGTCATGTCTGTTAGTATGATAGACGTGACTACTGGAAATACCATTTTGTATAAAGTTGGAGAGGTTATAAAATAACTAAGGAGTTGAGGAGTGATAAATGAAATGAGCACTTTTAAGAATATGAAGATTAATATCTCACTGTGGGACGGTTTTAAAGTCAACACAAAATCAAGCAATCAAAAATTTTACATTGTTTACATACTTTATACATGTTCCTAGACATATAGGGCACAAATAATTGTATTTATTTTTAACACTATTAAAACAACACTGGGACTGCATGTTTGTTTTTCGGGGAATGCCCCCCCCTCCCTTATTCAAAATTTATACAAAATAATAACAGAGATGTATGAATAATAATAATAATTTTATTTTTTACAAAAAAAAAAAAAAGTTAAACCATGCAGAATTATACTGTAATATTTGCTGAAATTTTTTTTAAATTTAATATTATGTATACTTAATTTCCAGCAATTTCGTCGACTTGAATGCACAGATACTATTTAAACTGAACTGTGCTGGAAAATGACATCACTGAATTCAATGATGAACTGCCTTTTTGCATTATTGACACACTATTGTCCTATTTAATGCTGTTTAGTTGCTTGATCACAATCTGTATTTTTAAAAGCGCTACATAAATAAAGGTGACTTGACTTGATATAGTTGAGCCACTCCGAGCTACTGAAAACATTGGATTATGAGCTGCTCATCTGCTCATGTGTGAAATAATAACACGTGAAAGTGCCTTACTGCAGAATCCATATACAGTATTTACTTAAATTGCAGCCTTTGTGATTTGATAGTTGCACTGAGCCAAATTGTGATTTAGTTTTTTATTTCGATAATGTACCCCCTTAATAGTGAACTGCAGATTGTTTTTGGCTGTGACAAGCAATATCCTACTAAAGCATTGATAAAGCGCTGCTCCTTCCTAAAGAAAACGTTCGTCAAGTAGTTTCATGGTTCCTTTTCTCATTGAAACATCTCATTCTCAAAGATGGAGTGTTTCGCGGTGTTAAAATTCACCACCAAACATTCAGAAATCCTGTTTTCTGAATAATAATTATCAAGTTTTATGTGGCTTGTGGAGATTTTTATGGCTCTGCAATTTATGGTGGTTTTGTGTCTGAGCAGGGCAACAGCAGAACATCCCTGCTGAGACAACATCCTCTGCCAGTTGTTTTGGTTGATCAACTCATTTAAAAAGAGCTAAACAGACACTCAACAGTTTGTTTTGGTTCCCAAAGTCAGCAGAGTAGGCCAAATTTCAACTGCTAAAAAGAGAAATATTTTACTTTTTTTTTGTTTGATGGGCATATTTTGTGATTTTATTACTTACTCCTCTCCTTTCTATCTGCTAATGTTTCTATTTTGTCCCAATTAACTTATGCTCCTGTTAATACAGCATGGGACGGTGTGCGATAACATCAAGAAACCACAGCTCTAACTTCAGGCAAAATCAGAGCAAAGGAAAAATTTAGAAACCAACCCGAGCTGCCTATTTGAGGATGGAATCAGCTGAACAGGGCCAGATTTTGTCGCGTTTAAAAACATTTAGCAGTCTTTTTCCATCCAGAAAATATGGATAAAATTGTGAAATTATGATTATTTGTTCTACGTGTGTGACAGAGAGTGAGCATGTTTGTGTATGTGTGTGTTCGCTTTATTTTACAGAGGCCTCCAATCCATTAGAATTTCAGTCTGTGCTGAATTATTACCATAATAACACTGGCCTTTCACACACCACATGTCACCGGTTTGGCAGTCCGTCGTTAAACGCTCCTCAGTCCATGAACTTTTAATCATCAACCTCACACCTCGTCCAGTCATGTAGATAGGTTAGTAAATTATCTTAACCACAGAATAGGAGTTGAAATCATCTATCAGTACAGGGTTTTGTTTAACGGGTTCTACAGCTTCACAAGTAGTGTTCAGAGGTTGTAGTAAGGCATGGCTTTCTTGATTGAGTTTCAGTGAGTCAAGTCAATTAGTCTGGCACTTTTTTGAAATCATAGTTTCAATCATGTTGTTAATTGCTTTAAAAACTCCATTAAATAAGGTGACAGGGCCAAGCAATACTATGTGAAGTAGATGAAGAAGAAACCTTCTACAAAGATAATACTTTGCGATTAAAGACAGAAAGATAACAACATCTGGTCTGGAGAAGGAATAAAGCTGAATATAATCAGCATAACAATGATTTTTTTTTTAAAATGTTAATATTGCCTAAACCAGTGTTGTCAAACTCATTTAGGGTTGAGACCCAGTTTGGACACAGTGTTACAATAAACGAGCCAATTATGACAATTTTAGTTTTTTAAGGCTAGTTGTATCCATGGAGCATGAATGTACAACACATGCACTTCTGGAATTTATAAAGTTCAGAATCAGTCTTATGAAAACATGAAATGAGGTTGGCTCTAATAGCCTTGTGAGCAGCACACTGACACACAGCGCCATTGCGCTATGGGTGTCCCGATTTCCAATCCCTACTCGAGGATCGAGTAACCGTCCGTGGCTTGTTTACTGCAAACACATATGAGCTTCGTCACTGTGTCTGTTACCGACTCTGTTCCCCTTTCGGGCTTGAAATGATGGTAAAATTTGATTAATTTGAAAGAGGTGGTTGATTATGGAAAGAGGTGTTATATTTCCAATCACAATGTACTGGGTCAGTTGGCCAAACTGTGCTTGTCGGGAGGAGGGACTTTGTAGTATGTACAGTTTTTGAAAAATGTTTTTTTTTTTTTTTACATTAAAGCATGTCAACATATTTTATTACACCAAATACACAAAATAATGATCTTTAAAAAAGCATCATATGACCCCTTTAACAAGAAGAACAACAAAGGACTCAACACGGAGCCTTGAGGCACTCAATGTTATGTTTGTCAGTTCCTTTCATTGCTTATTACAAGCATGTACATTCAAATCAACTGATGGTACAAAAAAAAAAAAAAACAAAAAACACTGTTAACCTTCTCCCTATGTTTGGCACCAACATGTACACTGACATGCATATAAGATGAAGACATCTGTCACATTGTCAGCTTATGGGTTTACATGCAAATCAAATTGAACATAATATATTGTTCGCTCAAGCATAATCAGTTTCAAATTATGTATGTAAACACGCTCAGTGTCTTGTAAATGTAGCTACTAAGAATGTTTGCCTCATAGCTACAATTTGAAATTGTTTGACAAAGTAGATGTTGCCTAAGGTGCCGCTTTCTCCAGAGTCTCGTTGCGTCTTTTTTGAATTAGTCCATTGTTCTGAGTTTGTTTCTGCTTTAAATGATGCATAATTCCATATCAAAGTATCCAGAGCCAGCTCTACAAAATCGTAACAAAGAAGGTGTTGATATATCAGCCGAACTGTCATATAGACAGCCCGGCTGTTAGTGTTTTCGCTTTGGTTACCTTGTTTTTCACAATCCATCTTTCTGTCTGTCTCTTTGCCCAGGGCACAGCACCCGTCTGCAATTTTATGAACCTCACATCTGTACCAGTGGGAGAAACCAAGAAAAAATAATTTTTTTTTGTAATTTCTCTGATTATTTCCATATTGGTCAATGCCCTCGTTATGCCAAATACTTCAGCCAAATCAAGATAAGTGGCTCAAACCTACATCTTTTAGTGGTTGTAGATGTTAGCATACTTGTTTCGTGACATATAGAGTCTCTGTATTATTCACTAACATAATTATTGACCTTATTAGTGAATGAATGGGGTCTAACATTCTTATTTTCTTTATCTGTCTTTGCTGTCAGCTGTTTGTGGCTTGCAATTATACCCTACGGCTCTCTCTTCTGGCCTGGCATTCTTTTAGCTCTTTGTTTCGATTAATTTCTATTTTATTTTAGACTTTCCATTTTCTCTGTGGGCCTCAATATTATATTAAATTATATAATATTTCACTGTTCAATGCTGTAATTGGAAGCAGTAAAATCTATCTTATGAGGGCAGTTTTATAACAAGGCTAATCTTTAAAGTGAGCCATAAACCAAACCAGATTTAACAACGAACCCCCTGAGACAGACAGCCCATCAAAAACTCAAAACAAACATAAAAACAGATACTCAAAAACATACGTTTCTATACAGAAATGCTTTACTCTCATTAGCTCACAGTTATGTATGTGTTTGTGTTCTTAATAGACTCTCAGTTTGCGAGTTTTATGAACCGTTATTTCAGACTGTTCAGTATGTCTTCTATTTCTACAGTACACAAGATTTGTGTTTGATGGTGGTCCAGGCTATTTTCCCACTTTGCTGTAATGAAGATTTTCTCAGATTTTACAGAAAGGGGGGTCTGGAGTGAATTATGTTACATATTCATTTGAAACATATTTTGGTTGCTTGTTTTTCCTCAGTTGTACTCTGTGTTTACTTGAAATCTTCACATATTTGTTGTGGAAGACACTTGATTTGGCTCAGCATACGTAATAGAGCCTCTGTTTAACATTCATTTTGACCATCCATCCTGCGGTGTTCTGTTGATGGAAACTTCTGAATTCTGGTGGTTTCGTTGTGTCAGTGTCAGTTAGCTTACTTTTATTTTTTCATAGATGGCCTAAAAGTTTAGAATTTCTGGTTGAAATGGTAGTGTGTGTGTGAGTGTAAATGCGCCAGCCGTATTTGACATTGACATTTATTAGAAGGGTTAATGTGAAAATTAACTGCCTGCAAAGAGACGTTGTTAGCACCCATTTACAGCACTAAAATGTACTTTGACTTTTCCATCTCAGACTTTATAAACTAATCTGGCTGTGCAATGAGAAACATGTTTTTTTTTGCATTCTATCTGCAATGGTGGCTGTTTCTGTGCAGACTACATAACAATGAGTGGTTGAAATTTTAGTGTTCTTTTTTGTCTTAAAGATGCTTAGATTTTTAAAGGTGATCATCGAGTCACTTTCACAGTTTTTGTTTCTTCAGTGGAACACAAAGGTAGATGGAAGTGTATGGTGACCAATGGCTGCCAAGCAAGACAGAGAAGAAAGAGACTTAAGCCATCTTATTATATATGAACCACTTTTTATCATACATTTATGTGCTTTTTGTCATTGAAATTGGCAGCCTATGGTCCTCATCCAGTTTCATTGTGTGGAAGAGAACAGCATTAACTTTCTTCAGAACTTCTCCTTTTATTTTTCATTGAACAAAAAGACATACATGTTTGTAACAACATAATGGTAAGTAAATAATCACAGAGTTTTAATTTTATAGTGAACTATCACTTTAAATTTGAAAATTATTTTTTAATGAAGGCAGCACCTAGCAATGATAAAGCTATTTTTTTCTTAGTGGCAAATAAATAGTCAGTAAACACTGCAGGTGTCATGATAGCCTTAGGCACGGAGGAGTTATGAGCTGAGTTATGACTGAAAATGACCTAGCCTGCATTGATTTCACAGTAAAATTCACAGTATTCACAGTATAGAGCATTTTATTGTAAGAAATTACTGTTAAACCTTGTAAAATCCCAGGAATTTTTACAGTGCATAAAGTTTGCACTTAGCTTTATGTTCTTTCACAGCATTAATGGCCTCCTCTGACACCTTTACAAGAGATATGCTTTCACACAAGCTGGAAAACAGTTTTCAGGAGCTGTGAACATCACATTTGAAAACCACTGTCATTTTCCCTCAATGCCCCAAACAAACAGGAATGTCCTGATGTCTGACAGCGTGCTTAGCGTGAGTAATGTTAAAAGCTTTAGAGACCCAGCCGTGCTCTGTCTCCTCTGCTCTGTAAAGCCCGCAGCCACCAATGTTCTCTCCATGTACTTAACAGATCAGTCTTGTTCCTGCCAATTATTCAGCCGCAGAACTGCATTCAAGCCAAACTAAAACACAACAGTCGACATTGCGATTCCTGCTTCCCTTCAGACTAAAGGGAATAGTTAAAAAAATTAGTTAAAAAAAAGTCTGTTATTATTAACTGTCCCAAACCCAAATGCTGTTATTTTTTCTGTGGAACAAGAAGGAAAACTTTGTCAAAATAATCTTCACCAGGGATTTCCATACAATGACAATTCATTGCGGCTGCAGCTGTTAAGGCACAAAGCACCATATTTCTGAGAATCTTTTTGTGCAATATATTCTAGATCTTTTGAAGTAATACAATAGGTTTGTGTAAGAAAAAGTTATTTCTAGTAATCCTCCTCCTGCAATGAGCTGTTTACTTAAGAATCAGATTATTGAACCAGTGAATTGAACTTGTGAACATGATTAGTGTATGAATCTTTCTTTTTGTTATTTTCAGTGAACTTATGTCATGCAGTTTTCAGATTTGACCTCAATGATTTATTCATAGATTGGACTAATTGATTAATTGATTAAAAGATTATTTGGCAGATAAAGCTGATTCATTCATGTTCAATGTATTCCACATCTTCTGAGGTCATACAATAGTTTCTTGTGAGAAACGGACCAAAATTCAAGTATGAATCTCTCAGAATCTTCCCCTCCAGTGAGCTGTTAACTTGTGAACCGGATTAGTGAATCATTACTTTGTGCCAGTTCTTTTCATTGAAACATAGTTAATCCAGGTCACAATTTTTTTATTTTATTTTTTACATTTTTTACATAATCATTATCATATGACTTCAGAAGACTTCACAGTTAATTTACAGATCATATGGATCACATTTGTATTTTCTTGGTGTTTCCTGTTTAAAATTCATGGCCACTATTTAATGTAAAGAATTTTTCAAATTTTTTTTTTTTTTTTTAACAGCAAAGTCATATAGGTTTTGAACAGCTTGATGGTTGAGTAAATGGTGGCAGAATTGTAATTTTTTGGGGGGCACTATCCCTTTAAGTATGCTGAACTGCATTGTGGCATACAGCATTCATGCCTGCAGCCATTTTGGAGTCTTTTCCATTTTCCTTGGACAGAAGTTAATTAAAGACCTCAACTGAGCAGCAGGAGACAAATCTGAAGATCTTAACACCACCAAGCTTCAAGATGCCACAGGGTTGAAAGAGCTTAAAATGTCAATTTCACTTAAAAGCCCTATTATGTGTGATTGTAATTGAGACACTATTTAAGTTGATTGAATGTGTGACTTTTGCCTTCTTAAATTCTGTTTAATTCTGTTCAATCTAGTGAGTAGATTGATAACTTGCAGTAAATCTCTGATATATTTCCCCAAGTTAACAGGTTCAATGACCTCATCAGTGCTGTCAGCTTTCACACTAAATGTGGCAAACTCAGTCCATGCATTTTATCTCACAATATCAGCAATTTCACTCCTGAATCTCCACCACACACTTCCTTGCGCACACTTAAAACCTCCAGCCTCTTTTTTATTTTATGATTTTTTTTTATATGACTGTTTGGTGGCTCAAAAAATATTTGTGTAAAAATTTAATTACTCGATTAGAATTCAGAGGGCTGTGATGCAACGATAAAGCAATTATCAGTGGATCTGGGTGCATGCTTTTTTCTATATAGGACTTTTTTTTCACTGTGTGAGAGGGTCAGCAGGTTTTTCCCACCTAATTACCCCCTTGACATCTATAGAAAGCAACAGCAGATGCAAAGCTGCCTTCAGTCCATCATTCTTGCACTCATTCACACATCATTACATTACATTTACATTTAATAATTTAGCAGATGCTTTTATCCAAAGCGACTTACAAATGAGAACAATAGAAGCAGTCAGATCAACAAGAGAACAACAACAGTATACAAGTACCATGACAAGTCTCAGTTAGTCTAGTATAGAACGCATAGCTGCTTTTTTTAATTTTTTTTTTATAAATGAAAAGACAAGAAAAGGAAAAAAGTGCTAGTATGTGTTGGTTAAGTGCATGCGAAAAAGATGAGTCTTTAGATGTTTCTTGAAAAGGAGTAAAGACTCAGCTGTAGGAATTGGGTTTGGTAGGTCATTCCACCAGCTGGCCACAGTCCAGGAAAAGGTCCGTGAGAGTGATTTTGAACTTCTTTGGGATGGTACCACAAGGCATCGTTCACTTGTAGAGCGCAAACTTCTGGAGGGCACATAAGATTTAACCAGTGGGTTTAGGTATGTTGGTGCCATGCCAGTGGTCATCTTGTAGGCAAGCATCAGTACCTTGAATTTGATGCGAGAGGCTACTGGTAGCCAGTGTAACCTGATGAGCAGAGGAGTGACATGAGCTTTTTTGGCTCATTGAAGACAACCCTCACTGCTGGATTCTGGATCAATTGTAGAGGCTTGACAGTACATGCAGGAAGGCCCGCCAGGAGAGCATTACAATAGTCCAGTCTGGAGAGAACAAGAGCTTGGACAAGAAGTTGGGTGGCTTGCTCTGACAGGAAGGGTCTAATCTTCCTAATGTTGTATAAGGCAAACCTGCAGGAGCGTGTCGTTGTAGCAATGTGGTCTGTGAAGCTTAACTGATCATCCATCACAACTCCTAGGTTTCTGGCTGTCCTTGAAGGAGTAATGGTTGATGAACCCAGCTGTATAGAGAAGTTGTGATGAAGCAATGGGTTAGCTGGAATCACCAGGAGTTCTGTCTTCATAAGGTTAAGCTGAAGGTGATGGTCATTCATCCAGCTAGAAATGTCACTCAGACAGGCTGAAATGCGAGCAGCTACCGTCGGGTCATCTGGCTGGAATGAGAAGTAGAGTTGGGTGTCATCAGCGTAGCAGTGATGAGAAAAGCCATGCTTCTGAATGACAGATCCTAATGACGTCATGTAGATGGAGAAGAGAAGTGGTCCAAGTACTGAGCCTTGAGGAACCCCAGTAGCAAGGTGTTGTGACTTAGAAACATCACCCCTTCAAGACACACTGAAGGATCTGTCAGAGAGGTAGGACTTAACCCACAGGAGTGCAGTTCCAGAGATGCCCATCTTTCTGAGGGTGGACAGGAGAATCTGGTGATTAACAGTGTCAAAAGCAGCAGACAGGTCCAGTGAGATGAGTACTGAGTACAAGCTGCTCTTGCTAGTCGCAGGGCTTCAGTAACCGAGAGCAGAGCAGTCTCAGTTGAGTGGCCACTTTTGAAGCCAGATTGGTTGCTGTCCAGGAGGTTGTTCTGTACAAGGAACATAGAAAGCTGGTTGAACACAGCTCGCTCAAGTGTCTTTGCAATGACTTTACAGGACTGAATCTGTCAGTTCGGATGTACCGTATGAATCTTCAGTCTCAGGTCTCCATGGAGCTATTGAACAGACTCTTTGGGCTGTGCGTGCCACTGTAAATATTTTTATGGAGTTGTGTAAGGCTCGTCTAACAAATGTTGTTTAACGTGCCCAATGACAGCTGCTTTACAGGAAGAAACAAGAACATTTTGACACATTTCACAAATGTTCAGATTTGCATGCAGTAAGCCTGACAGAATTGGGTTAAATAATCAACAGGCCCCAATTTCCACTTAAGATATAAAATGCACCAAAAAGTATGATTTGTAGTACACAAAATATAATAATAATAATAATAATAATTTAAAAAAAATGTGTTGAAATGAAACATTTAGTATTATCATTATTATTAGTATAGGAGAGCATAAGTCTAAGTGGATGTCCATGAGATGCAGAGTCCCACAAACTCAGAACTCATCTGTTTAGCTGTGCATTTATTGAATGAGCACTGTGTGATGTCTGAACTGATTGCACTGTTTTTTACATATTCACTGTATTTTATGTCAAATCATTTGATAATTTTAAATGTTTTAAATTCATTTTAAATAAGTATTTTTTTGTGATTATTTTTATTCATGATTATTTTACTTCCTTTTATGTAAAGGACTTTGAATTACCATTGTGTACGAAATGTGCTATATAAATAAACTTGCCTTGCCTTGCCTTGCCTTCTTTGAAGAAAATTCATTCAGTGAAAAAAGGGGTTAGCCTAAAATGAGATATTTGGCATTTAAATGTTATTCATAAAATGCAATAAATATTAAAATAATATAAAATTAAAATATAATTTAATTGTGCATAATATGTATATATACATAAGTACTATGTTAATGTTTATGAATGAGATTTTATATTTCTGTTTTCCCTGGGGTGCGCTGTGTTATTTCAAAATCTTTAATGGCTTATTTGTGTGTATGTGGTAATATATGTATATTATATGACAGTTACAAATCAATGCGGGTTCATGTGATGTCTGTGTTACAATGTCAATGTTTATAGAAGTATCTAGGGCTTAAACACATAACCACAGTATTGCCTTATGTTTTATGTGCCTAAAGGCCATGTTCATAAAGTGTAGTATGTTTTAAAAATGGATGTTTTATTCTCTACTCTTAAGCGCTCACAGTATGGGAACATTGTCCATTTTAAGTTGGGATAGGGTGTGGTGGACAAACACCGAATCCAGCAGTAGGTGTGGAAAACTGTCCCATCTGTGTGGAGTTACCAACAATCCTTCTGTTTATTATGCTGAAACTCAAGCCCTTTTGGAGTGTGGCTTTCTCTGAATTACAGTCTACAGGATCTCTGTTATAACTGTCCGATCTGCTTTCCTTTTCCACTGTTTAGATCTCCACACTGAAGGATGAGCTCAGAATCTGTGGAGCGAGTCTGCCCTGATGCTATAAAAGTTATAAAAATAGACTATACAGGAATCCATCTTCATATAAATGTTATTTGATACACAAAAGTCAGTGTTATGAGAACAGACAATCACTTAATTATTTCTCTTAGACACACTGAAACAACTTTTCAGCTGACATCGCTTACGTCATTCTGTGCTCGTCCCACCCTACATTTTTTCATCAAATATTGACGTCATAATTTAATTGAGAATGAAGTCTTTAGTCTGTGCATAGCTTAGCTATATGTTTGTCCTGTTTCTTTCTTTTTAAAGCCCCTTTTATTATATATATAATATATAATATAATATATATATACTATATATATATAGTATACACTGTCCTATACTAATTATTTAGTATATATATATACTTCAGTAGGAGAATCAAACCCATCTGGCATTGTGTAGCTGAAATTTTTTAAACTGCTATAGCTTTTAAGACCAATCTCCTGACCATTTGAGTTGGCTTCTCATGTTCTGACTGATTATTAAATCACACTGCAGAAAAGCTGATTTTTTTAATGAAAAATCTATTTTAATTGAATTAAGTTGACATCATTTGACAAGAACATTATTATGGAACATTTGAAATATGAAACGGCTGTAAATTACTTAAATATTTTATTTTTCACAGTTCCAGTTAAATTTTTATAAAATAATAAAAATTCTTGTTTATATTTAGGTGGCAAGTGTTCCTGTATATGTTGGATTTACCTTATTAAGATACATTTTCTTTGATCTCCATCGCAACGTCTCCTTTACACCACCAACCGTAACAGAAGATCGGACCTAAAACGATCTTGTGGCAGGATGGTCTGAGGTTGGAGTGATATGTAGAGGGTTTCCTTGAGCTCTCTTAACTGGGTGAGCTGGCACAACGCCACTGTAGGTGCATGCTTCCTGCTGGGGTTGGATGATGCGATAATCCACTGCGATCTTCCGATGGGTGATTTTCCTTTGATCGAGCTGAGTAATCTCATTCTGTTATTAAATGGTTCCGATTTGGAAGTTGAGGAAGTAAAGAGACTCGTCATTCAACTCCCGCAGGAATGCGCTGTGTCTCCCCAGCTCACCCACGCCGAGAACTTCCACATACCTCTCGAACGGCTCCTACCGCCTGCCTACCCCCAAATTCCCCGCATTCTTCCAAAGCTCCAGAGCGGGGTGATGTAGCGACCAGGAAGCTATAAAGGCACCTGCCACGCAGCTGACTTCAGCTTCGTGTCTTTCAGCAAGCGCTCTGTGTGTGCATGTCTAAAGTCTGTCTTTGTGAGTCTTATTTATTGTTGTCTGTCCCAATAAACAACATAATGCCAAAGAGCAAAGCAAAGACACGACATTTGAAGGGCGATTCCAGATCGCGCTATAGATTGTGTGTTCCTCTCTGCCCACGCTACATCACGTGTGGGGATACACACAGTCTATGCGTGGTTTGCCTGGGATCGAAGCACGCTGAGTCGGCTCTCGGGGGACTGCCAGGCCGGTGTGGATGATTCGATCCCGGAGGGCTCTCTTCGAGGAGGGAGCCTTCGCCAGTGTTCCTCGCGATACCGGTCCCGCTTTCGGCGAGGCGGAGTGGCGCCGGCATTCGTTGGGTTCGCAGATCGATCTGATGGAGGGAATGGAGACGGGCACGTCCTTATCTCCTACCTTACCCTTCAGATCTGCCCGATTCCTGGGTTCGGAAGCCCGAGCTTCGGTTCTTCCCCCCGAGCATCGGGCTTGACGCTCCGCCTTTCTTTCTCCGAGGAGATTGACACGGAGGGCGTCGACGAGCTTGTAGTTGCAAAAACAAAGTTGCATAAGCACCAGTATACAATAAACAGTGTTATGCCTAACATTATATGGGTAGCGTTAATGAGCAGCTATTTAATCTCCGAGGGGATTAATAGTGTTTGTGTGACTGAGCTATTCGCGCGCTGTCGAGGCAACGCGTGTATTACATCATGTTCACAATCCAGACAGTGTTTACTTGTCTGATTGTTTGATTGCTTTAAATTCTGAGGAATATAATGACTTTGAGAAGTCAATATATCACTTCAATGTGTACTTTATCACAATCTAGACCGTGTTTACTTGTCTGATTGTTGGATTGCATTAAATTCTGAGGAATCTAATGACCGTTATCTAACTTCGAGAAGTTCAATATATCACTTCAATGTGTATTGTTTCACAATCCAGACCGTGTTCACTTGTCTGATTGTTTGATTGCATTAAATTCTGAGGAATATAATGACAGTTATTTAACTCATGGAGTTAGATGTACTGGAGGGACTGCTGGGCGGGAGCAGCCCCCTCCGCGTACAAACAGAGTGTTCGCCCATGTTCCCCCGCTTCGGGACCAGAGGCTGAAGCAATGCTCTGGGCCAGTGACTTCCCAGCCTAATCTGAATCCAATGGAGCCGTACTTCAGGCTGGGAGGTCCACGGCCAAGAAGTCATGACGCATTTCAGTCACGACTACAGAGGGCGGCTCCTACTGGGGTAGAGCGGTGTCCACCTCATTACACGGTGGCCGTCTCACCTCAGTGCCCTCGGGAGGTGGGTCTGCCTACCCTGCCAGAGTTTCAGGGCGCAGCGGCTTCCAGCGAGCACTGCTCTCAGTTATTTCCGCCCGTGAGCGTAGCGGAGCTGAGACGCTCGCCGCCCCTTCGGGAGCCTCTCACACCAGAGGTCAGTCTCGAGGGACTGATTTCCTTAGTACATTAGTTAGCAGCGTGGAAACTACTGCCAAATGTATCTCAATGGGTCCTGCACACTATAGAAAGAGGCTATCGTCGACCATTCACCGCAGACATTCAATGGGGTTACACCGACAGTAGTCAGCCCCCAGCAGGCTCTGGAACAAGAAGTGAATACCCTATTAAGGAAGGCGGCCATCGAGGTGGTCCCTCCTCTAGACAGGGAGTCAGGGTTTTACAGCCGGTATTTCATAGTTCCAAAGAAGGATGGGGGGGTTGCGTCCCATCTTAGACTTACGTCATCTAAACCTCTCAGTAATGTCACTGAAGTTCAAAATGCTCACTGTCAAACAGGTTTTAGCTCAAATCAGAACCGAGGACTGGTTTTTCACAATAGATCTAAAAGACGCATACTTCCATATATCCATCCTTCCACAACACAGGAAGTTTCTGAGGTTCGCTTTCGGGGGCAAAGCCCAATAATATAGAGTACTTCCCTTTGGCCTTGCACTCTAACCCCGCACGTTCATGATATGTGTAGATGCGGCTCTGGTTCCCCTCCGTTTGCAGGGCATCCACATTCTGAACTATATCGACAATTGGTTGATTTTAGCTCAATCAGAGCAGATGGCAGTTCGACATCGAGATGTCGTTCTCGCACATATGGGGGAGCTGGGTTTGAGACTGAACGCCAAGAAGAGTGTACTTTCTCCAGTTCAGAGAACCACCTTATCTAGGCGTAGTGTGGGATTTGACCACGATGCAGGCACGTATGTCTCCTGCTCGGATCAAGTCAATCCTTACCTAAGTCAAGAGAGTCAGAGAAGGCCAGTCACTCACTGTCAAGCAGTTTCAGAGACTGTTAGGGCTTATGGCAGCTGCGTCTCACGTGCCTCCTGCACATGAGACCCCTATAGTGGTGGCTCCAGACCAAGGGATTTTCCCCGAGGGGGAATCCATTACGAACTATCAAGGTCACGCGGCGATGCCTTAGTGCCTTAGACATGTGGAAGAAACCTTGGTTCTTGAATCAGGGCCCGGTGCTGAGAGCTCTTGGTCGCCGTGTAACGCTAGTGACAGACGTGTCCCTCACCGGTTGGGGTGCAGTCATGATTAGCCACCCTGCCCACAGTCTGTGGAGCGGTCGCCATCTGACATGGCATACCGGTTGTCTAGAGATGCTAGCAGTGCATCGAGCATTGAAATATATCCTCCCAGACCTGAGAGGTCACCATGTGTTGGTGCGCACTGACAACACATTGGCGATCTCTTATATCAGTCACCAGAGAGATCTGCATTTGTGCCCCTTGTACAAGCTGGCACACCAGATCCTTCTGTGGTCCCAGGACAAACTCCTCTCGTTCAGAGCAGTGTATATTCCTGGGAGATTGACTGTGAGAGCAGACATACTGTTGAGACAGGGGCCGAGGCCAGGGGGGCTTTACCCCGAGGTGGTGAAGTAGATTTGGAGAGTTTTTGGACCTCTTTGCGACTCAAGAGATATCGCAATGTCCCCTCTGTTTCTCTCGAGTTCATCCAGCTCCTCTGGGACTGGACGCTATGGTACAGACCAGGCTGAGGCTTCATCTGTACGCCTTTTCCCCTATTGCTCTGCTCCTGGGAGTTCTGGTGAGGGTACGCCAGGACGGGGTCCGTCTTCTATTAGTAGCCCCGTTCTGGCCGGGCCCAGTATGGCTCGCAGATCTGATCTCTTTCCTCGATGGCTCTCCATGGGAGATTCCGATCAGGACAGATCTACTCTCTCAGGCGCAGGGCAAAATAATTCACCCTCGCCCGGAGTTGTGGAAGTTGTCGGTGTGGCCCCTGAGGGGGCACAGCTCATAGCTTCCGGTCTCTCAACCGAGGTTGTTGAGACCTCCCCCTCCAATCCAGAGCTCCCTCTACGAGGAAACTGTACGCCCTGTGGTTGAAACTCTTCTCCTCATGGTGCAGAGACCGCCATCTTGACCCTGTTAACTGCCCAGTTGGTACAGTTCTGGAGTTTCTACAAGCTAGGCTCTCTGCGGGGTTAACTCACTCCACCTTAAAGGTGTACGTGGCGGCCATAGCTGCTTACCACGTCCCTTTCAACGGTCAGTCAGTGGGTAGACACCCCCTAGTTACACGTTCCATCCGCGGTGCACTGAGGCTGAGACCTCCAGTACGGTCCCGTATTCCCCCGTGGGACTTGGTTGTGGTGTTAGAGGCTCTTTGTAAAGCTCCATTTGAGCCAATACAAGATATCTCAGATAGGCACCTGACCCTTAAGACTGCCCTGTTACTGGCTATTACTTCTCTAAAGAGAGTTGGAGATCTTCAGGCCCCCTCTGTGGCCCCTTTCTACTTAGACTTTGCCCCTGTTATGGCCAAAGCATTCTTATACCCTCGAGAGGGTTATGTTCCTAAAGCTCCCTCTGTTACGCCACAACCTATAGTACTGCAGGCCTTCTGCCCTCCTTCCCTTTCGGGAGCCAGACCAGGAGAAGCTAAATTGTATGTGTCCAGGACTGGACGCATACGTCCACAGAGCTGCCCTGTGGAGAAAATCTGACCAATTGCTTGTTTGCTACGGTCCTCCTAAGAAGGGTTCCCCTGCCTCTAAGCAGACCCTTAGTCATTGGATAGTCGAGGCTATCAACGTCTCCTATGAGTCCTCTGGTCTTCCCCTTTCTTTGGGAGCCAAGGCTCACTCTACTCGGGGTATGGCTGCCTCTAAGGCCTTTCTAGCAGGTGTGTCCCTTTTGGACATCTGCAACGCTGCGGGATGGTCCACACCCTCTACATTTGCCAGATTTCTCGATGTGCGAGCCGCTCCTGGCTCTTCTGTCCTCTTGCCTTAGCTGTGCTCTTCGGATACACACTAGGCAGGGGATTGGTAGTCTGGCAGCGTTGGCACATCGTTCCCCAAAGCGCTTGATGCAGCTCGAGTTCCTGAAGAGGAACGTCTCTAGGTTACGAATGTAACCCTAGTTCCTCGAAGGAACGAGACGGTGCGTCGTAGAGCCATACTCCCGGTACCCTTTCCGGGGCTTGCTTCCCTACTCGAAGCTGAAGTCAGCTGCATGGCAGGTGCCTTTATAGCTTCCTGGTCACTACGTCACCCCGCTCGTGACGTCACGCCCTTCCATTGAACAGATTGCACACAATATTCAGAGTTGATCTTGCCAAAGGCGTTTCCCCAAAGCGCTTGACGCAGCATCTTGTTCCTTCGAGGAACTAGGGTTACATTCGTAACCTAGAGAAGTTTTCCCTTAGTTGGTGACCGTTCTTTTGGTGATGCGCAAAAGATGCGGCTCTGAGAGCCGATGCTTTGTAGTGAATCAGAAGAGCCGGCTCGCATCGAGTGAGAGCCGGCTCCCAGTTTTTTCCTTTGGCTGCTTACCTCAAGGCAGAACTTTGTTTTGATTTTGTCAGCAGTCGCATCGCCGCCAATCAGATGTGTGTATATGGGATCTTACCATTATGTAAAAACAGAGGGGGATGAAGTGAAGCGTGAGAAAACAGTGCAGATAATCACAGAAAGAAGAAATAGGATCAGTCAATCAAAGCTGAGGCATCTGATTTTTAAAATTTATTTATTAAAATTAAATTAACATTTTTGAACGCCAATCTTCACTGAGGACATTAATACTGTTTGCTTGAGTTTGGTTCTAGTTTTGTGGATTTATTTGCGGTTTTGTTGTTAATTTGTGCAATAAAATGTTTGATTAAAATATTAAACAAAATAATGTTTTTGTAACAAAATAAATGCACAAAATTAGGCAATTATAAGGATTCTCATAAAAACACTGCACATGAAAGGGTTTTCAACACACAAACCATACATTTTTGCAAAGTTATGGTAAAACAAAGGCTTACAAAAAATCCAAAATTAAGAGCCATCCAGGAATTGAAAGAGCCGGCTCTTCTTTGGGAGCTGAGCCAAAAGAGCCGGCACTCTGAAAAGAGCCGAACAATACTTTCCGAGAATGAGTCTGATACTGACACTTTTTAATTTTGTACTTGCTCATGCCAATATCTGCATTTTCTTAACATTTGTCATTTTTACACATTTTGGGTACAGAAAAAAAGGAATCATGCTAGCTGGCTTTATTTAACAAACGGATATTTCCTAAAGTTATTTTTACACTGAATTATACCTCTTCAAATGTTTTGTACAAGACTTTGTTTTTCACTTTAAATTTTATTGCTGTATGGTATTTCATCTTTAATTTAGTAGCGCATTAGTGTTGCTCCATTCCAGCAGCAGATTTTATAAGCACGTTTTGCTGCAATATAAGGCAGGGAGCCATTCGTTATACATAAATCTTTTAACAGTGATGATGAACATATTTTCTGACATATAAGTCACACTCACATCAAGCAAAAATAAAATAAATAACAAATATAAAATATTAATATTAAAAATAAATGATGATGATGATGATGATTCCTGAGCAACAATTATTTCATCTCATTTAATAAATTGTAATAATAATAATAGGTGTTGTTACATTACTAACATAATTTATTACTAAAAAACAACTATAACTGATTTTATTTTAAGTTTAAAAGTAAAATATTATTGTGTAATAATATAATAATATAATATAATAAGCAAACAATAATACTGGTACATTTAAATAAATATTTCAATAATACATTTAAATACTTAATAATTAATATTTCTATAATTATTACTAAACAGCAACTGCTACAGTATAGTAATTTAGTATGCAGTATACAAGTTCACAGTTTTCCTTACATAGAAAGCTAGTGTTCCATTTCAAGAACTTTTGATGGCCTCATACATTTTTCTCATTGTCCAGTGTCACTCATCCACGTTTTTATTGTGTCCAATATAATTACCTGTTCTTGGTTTTCACATCTTGTTCATTTGAGCGTCATTGTGAAGGTTGTTGGCTTAAGTCCCACTGGGCATCTCGCAGAGTATCCCAGCATTTAGCTTCTTTAATATCCTTATGCTCTCAGGGCTGTTGGTGAGCTTCTTCGTGCTCTTAGGGCAAGCTAATAACAAGCTCTTTGAAGAATAGAAGCGCAGTAGCAATTACAGTCAGGCCAAGGGTGACAGATGTCATGAAAGGGACATTGTCGTCTACAAAGAGCGCTAGATTGAAGTACGGTTGAGATGCACATGGTCTAGCCTCTCCTCACCTGTATCCTCGGCTACATTTTTTTCAGCTTGATGCACTTTCCCTTGCTTTGGCTGATTTAGCAGTCAGCTACACCTGATATAGCCACTGGCCACAACATTTTGATAGTTGAAATGCTGTTCTCAAGGTGTACGAATCCAAATATATCCCACTGCAGCCCAATACTGCACATCTTTTACCCTTTGGGCTCAAGTCCTGGATGGGACCGAAGCTTTGTAGCACGAGAGATACTTGTTTGTCAAAGATGAAAGAGGTGCAGACTCGTGCGTCTTCAGGGATGAGCAGCGGTTTGTTGGATCCATATTCAAATTGGACCATAGATTGCAAACAGCTACCTTCCCACTACCCCAGGACAACATCATCTGATGTTGACAAAAAATGTTTTGGCCTAAAAAATGTGTGAAATCACTTAGAGCACCTTTAATGATGCATAATCTCATTGTTTTAGCCTGATGTGTCTAAACCTTCTCGCAGAAGGTGCATCTTTAAATGTAGTCGCTTTTGTAGCAAATTCACTGCATTCATACAAAAATAGACACTTATGTGATTGGAGGAGTGAATGATTCACTTGTTTACTTGATTCATCGCTTACAAATTTTGCAGATTCTTATGCATCTGACTTTAAATATGATTTTTAAATTGTGAATCATTTTTTGTGGTCAACTTAAACTGATTAAAGTCTAATTTGAGGTAATAAGGTAAAATGGCCAAATAAATAAACAGTAGATATTTTATGATTTTGAAACATTAAATTAGTTGTAGGAATAAAATGCACTAATTAATGGAAACATATGGTCGGATAAATACAAATACTATATTTAAAATACTGAAACATTATATACATTGTATGGATTTTATGTGCATATTAATGGAAACTAATATAAGTTGAATAAATCTGAATACTATACATAAAACACTGGAACATTATATAAGTTGTATGAATTAAATTTATGATTTAATGGAAACAAAGTGTGTCATCGCATTCTAGCTCTTTCTAGAATACGACCTCATGTTATGTCAATCACGTTTACACACTGCCAACAAATTTTTAGTCGGTCATAAAAAATTTGTATCGGGTTTGATTTTTTTCCCATTTTTCACATCCGGAGCAGGCATTTTGAGAGGTGTTTAGAAAGTTTGACTCTCCATCCTCTCTGTATTTCAGGATTGGATGGACTCAATATTTCCACTGTTTTTCTCTTTTTACGACGCCAGAAGACAGCAAAGACTCCATTTAGTGCTGTTTTGCGAACAGATTAATTAATATGCATCAGACTCAGTGTGCAAGGTTTCTATGCATGACAAATGTTTAAGATTTAGAATACGACAAAACATATGAAAATTTCGGAATTTTCACCTTTAAGCATGTCCATTTTTCATAAAAAGTTTTAGCTTTTGCTCATCCATGTTTGTAAACTAGCCAGATGTTCCCGGAACCCCCATCAGCATCAGTGCACACACCTGTGAAATGGTACTTGGAGAAACATGACTTCAGAATATAAAACCACAGGTCCTGAGGTGCACTTACAGCAGGGTTATGCACACACGCTTGGACTTGTGGATCTGCTTTGGAAGTCTTCATAGCGGCTGTCCTGAAGATATTGGCTACAACTACAGGAATTGCTTTGGAGACGAATGTTGCCACTTTCATCCTTGTGAGTCTCATGAACAGCAGCGCCAATGATTCGATGTATATCTCCATGGTTTTGCTGCTTATTCCATCTATTATCAATGGGTTTTAATAGGCCTCAATGTATATTTAATTAATGTGCTCCATGCAGTCTGGATTTATTTTCATAACCTTCAAGATCAGTTAGATCAAGTCGACAAGTCCTTCCGATGGGGACAGCCTGCCATCATCTTTGTTTTCAGATCTTTCATATCAAAAACAAAACACATGGGTTCAAAAACCGCCACTTGGTCTGTATCTGATGAGTCTGGTTGTGAGAACTCACGCCATGTGTTCAAGAGCTGGAAAACACTGAAGAGTGAAGTACACTCATGGTATCTTTAGCTACAATTTCAGGCACATTGAATATGGCCAGAAATTGTAATGAATTGTAATGATGTGAGACCTCTGGCCAAATTATTTTTCCTAAAAGGTTTCTTGAGGAATAAGTGTTTGAAGCTCTCCTTCAGGCCTTTTGGATCTTGCCCTGAATGGTTTTAAATTCTGACATTAAGGGCAAAAAATGGAAATATGACAAGAAATATTTAAGGCCGCTTGGATACAACAATTCCATGTGGATAAATTTAAAACAATACATGTTAGCAAAACATTCTCACTATGGTTAATTAGCACATACTGTTGCTTAGTCTGGTAATGTGTAGTTTGTAACACTTTTGGTAGCTGACCTTCTCTGAAAAAAAAAAAAACCTGATTCATTCTTTTGAGTCAGATCTTTTCACTGAACTGTTTGAACAATTTATTAAAACAAGACTGAAAGATTTGGTCACCTCACTGAAAAGGTTTTTTTTTTCTTGCATTTGACATTTTTCAAGAAATTACTGTTTCATTCTGTATAATAAAAAATGCAACGCTAATTCAATATGCTTCTATTTTGTGGTAATTATTTGTGAAATTTACTCGCAATTTTTAAGTGAAATTAAAGTATTTTCTACACCAACTTGTTTTTCAGTCCCAATTCTCGAGTTAACAACTGTAACTCACTAAACCAATAACTGACTATTTCACATATACTTGGCAACCTGTGATATTGAGATATTAATGATATTTTCATAATATTGTATGAATGAACCAAGCTAATATTAAGTGTTTGGGGAGTAATTTTGAGATTTGGCTTACAGAAGAATTTTTTTATACATAGGCGATCAGCTAAAATGTTAAATTATTTTAAATTATTCAAATTTTCACATAACACCGACATTGACTGGACCTACTAGAACTGAACACAGGAACTTAAATACACAGACCAAACAAGGATAATAAACTGCACGCACCTGAACAGAATGACACAATCAACTCAAAGAAGGGGAACGGCACATGAGGAAATCAAAGTGACAGCAACACCTTTTTTCAGTCAAGATCAAAATCCATTTTAGTATTGTTTATTGTGAATGGAAACTATATTTGGGCTCTAAATTATGAACACTTTGAAGAACTATAAACACCCTTATTAATGTTAATTAAAAATAATAATTAAAAAATAATAATTGACAATATATTCCTACTAGTGCTGTCAAAATTAGCGAGTTAATGCAGTGCAATTTATTTTATTTTTTTAGTTTAGTGCGTTAAAAATATATAACGTAGTTAACACAAGAGTAGAGCAAGGTTTGCCAGTGCACTCACAACTACTGCTTCCGTCTCCTTTTTCTTGACAAGAGTTTATTTAGACGCAGAACATCTTTATGACCACATCAAATGAGTGTCTTTTCAGATGCGCACTCCAACGAGTCAAACAAGCGCGAAAACGGTACAGGTGTCGACGAGCTTCAGTAGAACAACAGTGAACTGCTGTCAGTTGTCAGGACATATGTCAGTTAAAAACAAATGTTCCTGTCCTGTCTGCTATTAAACTGTGCTTGTAGTGTGTGCTATAACCTGTATCATTTCATACCAAAGTGGGAAAGAAACTATGAGCATGCAATGTTATAGTTATGTCAACAGTTAAGTCATGAAGTTACCAAAAAGGCAATTAAAGCTGCCTTAAATCTGTAAAAGCATGTAATTATTTGTTATATGAGTTGCATTTAAGAACATGTCTCTGAAATGGTTTTCAAAACTGTCCTGGAGCAGCCCATCTCTGTCTTCCTCATCTAACAAACCCAATTCAACTCACCAGCTCATTACTAGTGACCTGACTTAACATTACTTGACATTACTAGTGACTTAAGACCTGAAGTGGGTCAGAAAAGGTAAAGAGATGTGTGTCAGATCCGCATCACGTTCAGCGTTCAGTTGTTCTTTTATCGATTGACAGCACTAGTTTCTACATGTGGCATTTTTGATAAGTTGAACATGTGATATCCCATACAGGGATGTCAGGAACCATAGGGTGGCATAAAAGAGACAATGAATCAGTTCATTTTAATTAAACTGTTCAAAAGAAACAGTTAGCAGAAATGAAGCAGACTTTCCATTACTATTTTTAAATCTAAACCACGGAGCACGCTCAGCCAATGCAGAACCATTTTAAACACCCATCTGTTGTCCAGAACTATATTTTGTTCCTTCTTTCTCTTTGTTTTATGTATGGATTGGCTGTCATCTTTACGTTAAGTGATTTTTGACCAAATTCTTTTTAACACAACAGATTTCTAACCACAGCCAAGTTCTTTTCAGAACAATGGATTTAAATACTGCCCAAGCTCTATTTAAGGGAAAAGGCCATCGAAGGCACGCAAAGCAGCTGTGTACCAAAGACATGCAAATAGACTTTAGGGGTTTTAGTACTTCTGCTTTTTTCAGCTTTTCCACAGCAAGCTTCAGCAGTGAATGTTCAATAGGGTATTGTGTGATATGAGGTGCGAATTGAGTTTCATTGAATTTACATACTTTTGTGAGCACACACTGACTAACTGTCTGCATAAAATGAGTCTGGTCCATGGGTGTAAATGACTGGCATAGTGGTTGATGGCCTGGCATGCTGTGTTAGTTCCTCAAAACATTAATAGCATTCATGGCGAGCCAGCGGATCACAGTGTGACTGCTTCTGGGCTGCATCTTCAGCAGAATCACCTGGACTTACTCAACACTCTTGATTCTCAGAACACAGATTGTTCTCTCGTTTAGTTTCAGTTTCAGTGTACGGTCTACTGTCCATGCCCAGAAAGGTAAGAAAAACATCATCAAAGTAGTCCATGTGACATCAGAGGGTCAGTTAGAATTTGTTGAAGCATCGAAAATACATTTTGGTCCAAAAATAACAGAAATTGCGACTTTATTCAGCATTGTCTTCTCTTCCGGGTCTGTTGTGAGTTTGTTCACAACACTGCAGTGACGCTGCTGACGTGTTATCTTTGTTATTTGGCGCACCAGAAAACACATTTTCAATGGAGGGACTGAAAGATCTCGGACTAAATCTAAAATATCTTAAACTGTGTTCCAAAGATGAACGGAGGTCTTACAGGTTTGGAACGACATGAGGGTGAGTTATTAATGACATCATTTTCATTTTTGGATGAATTAACCCTTTAAGTATGCTGTATTATTATTAATGTTTGTTTTGTACTTAGAGTTATGGATATGTATGTCTCTGTGCTATATATGGTGACAGTAGAACAAAACCCCTCATTTATTTGAGTAAAGTGTTCAACGTGGCCCCCTCCAAAATTCCAAAACACCTCCTGATGTAATTCATCTTGGCGCCAAGTTTTCAGTCCATACCTGCTAAGAGAGCACTGCTGTCAAACCTCGTTGTTTGAATGTATGTGGGAAAGTCATCATTAAAATTATACATGAGCAGTGTGGCTTCCTGAAATAGTTTGCTGTCATGTTATGATTGATTAACCGCCATCTGCAACATCTTAGTGTCAACTTTAGTGTCTTTAGTGACATAAGAGTCTGTGGGACTGTATGAGTGAGGGTTCGGGGTGAACGTTCTCGCAAGCAATAAATCCTTAAAGCTTTTAAAGGTTTATTAGCAGAGAACTGATATGCATCTGAAGTCGAATCTGAGCATGACCAGGAATGCTGCTGCCTTTAGTCTTTAAAAACACAGCAAGGAAAAAAGATGCAAAAAGAAGCAAAGAAAGAGATATAGGAATGTTCACATTGGCATACTGCCATACTACTCACAATGTTTTTACTGAGCGTTCTTTGCAGCATCGATTTGAATTTGTTTTGTTGTTCTTTAAGTATTAGATATATTTGGTTTGTACTAAATATAAGATCAAGATAATATACACAGTTAAACTGATAGAATACTTTCTTGTATCTTATATCTTATTTTATATATTTATTATTAATATTATTATTTACATTATATAAAATTTCACATGGCATGGACTCCACAAGACCTCTGGACCTGCCTTCTTCCCAGAGTGCATCCTGTTGCCATCTCTTCCCCAGGTAAACAACACACAGACACCCAGCCAGCCACTTGATCCAAAAGAAAGAGATTCATCAGACCAGGCAACCTTCTTCCATTGGTCCAGTTCTGATGCTCATGTGCCCATTGTAGCTACTTTCGGCAATGGACTGGGGTAATCATTGGCAAAGTTTGTGGCTCTGCAGCCCCGTAAGCTGCAAACTGTGGTACACTGCGTGTTCTGACACCTTTATATCATTGCCAGCATTAAGTTTTTCTGCAAGCTGAGCTATAGTAGCTCTTCTGTGTGATCTGACCATCCTTCATGGATCAGATTTGTTGGTTCAGCACATCCCATAGATCAGGGTGTCCAACTCAGTTCCTCAAGGACCAATGTCCTGCAGAGTTTAGCTCCAACCCTAATTAAACACAGCTGAACCAGCTAATCAATGTCTTCAGGATTACTAGAAACTTTCAGACAGGTGTTTTGGAGCTGGTTGAAGCTGCATTCTGCAGAACAGTAGCTCTCCAGAAGTCGAGATTTAAACATGTGCCTTGGATGCCCAATCGGATTGAGATCTGGGGGACCCTAAAACCCCTTTTGTCATGTTCCTCAAACCATCCCAGAACCATTTTTGCAGTGTGACAAGGTGCATTATCCTGCTGAAAGAGGCCGCTGTCATCAGGGAACACCACTGCCATGGTGTTTATGTCGTATGTTTAACAATCTTTAGGTACAGTAGGTGGTACTTGTCAAAGTAACATCTAAATGAATGCCAAGACCGAAGCTGGTTTTAATGATGTGGCTGATCAGTGTTTGTTGTGCAATATCTAGTTTGCTCTAGTATCCCATTGTGATCATTTTAAATAAGAATAGGTCACAGACTGGTGCTCAGTAGAGAGTGACATAGCCTAGGCTGTTCTGCTTGTAAATCCAAATTAAAATGATAAAGTTTCACTTCTGTTTCTGATGTGTCACATGAACCATTGTATTTTTAGCCAAACTACTGCCACAAATAATTTGGCACCGGAGAGAAGTCGCATATGGGTGGTAACTTCCCGTTAGTGTGGCAAGCTTTCACCACATCAGTGAGATATGACTGTTTCTCATTAATCACATATTTATTTGAGACACACATGCTATATTTTGCATCCAGAAACATGGCAGACACTCAGAGAACTAAAATAACATGCTGTGTTCTTTTCATTCCCAAACTCTTCGCATAGAGCCAGAGTTTGTATCACCATCTCGTGGGAAGGAATTGTTTTCCCTGTCTCTCCATCTGGCTCCACCAGAATTCATTTTCCAGCCTCATAGTCTTTTTTTTGTCCCCTATATGTGATAAGTTATTGTGGGTAGCGGTCGACCGACGTATTGCCAATGCCGATATATCGACCGATATTTGACATTTTTCATATCTCGGTATTGGCTGCTAAGTTCGTCTGCTTGTTCTCAGTTCTGCCTTTCTCGTTTGCCGTCAGCATTCGGCAAATACGCATTGAATTATAGAATCAGGAGGTTGTCATCTAAAGTATGTTTATTTTACAAATTTATTTTAATACAATTCATTTTCAAATTATTTCAAGTTTCTCAAACATTAATTAACATAAAAATAATAATAATAAAAAATAAAATTGTATTTATCTGCTTTATGTAGGCCATCGGTCATCCTGCTCTCTAAGATATCAGAATTGGCTGTCAAAAAAACAATATTGGTCGATCAATAATTGTGGGAATGTATAATTTTACCAAGGACAGTGAGATCCCTTTAAATACATTTTAAAATGACACCAGCTGCACGGTTTTCAGGTGCACAACTGGTCATTATTTCGAACAAATACAGCTGGAAAATCATGACTGTCAAATTTCTATCAGTCATAAGTATCTTATTTTTATTCTCTTGCCAAAGTGTGCAGAAGCACATGCTAATGGACAAACTTTACGATGTACTGTGGTTTAGTCTGAACCATAAGACGATGAGCGAATGTGAAATAATTCAACCTTAAAGTGTTTCTTTCATAGTTACATGGCCACTGGGTTGATGCCAGTGCATTTAAAGTAGCATTTAAACTCAAAACATTACCATAACAATTGTTGCCATCCACAATTTTTTAAAATGCATTTTTACAGCAGTTATTCAAAATATGATGTAATTGTTAAATATTTGGCTTACGTTGGAAATAAATTGTTGGAAATGTACTACATTATCACATTTTGAAGTAAAAGGGTTGTGAATTAAATTTTATATCAAAGTATGTCTTAATATTTCACAGTTGTAACTTTTTCTTATAATTTAGGAAATTGCAGTTTGACTTAATATTTCACGGTTGCAACTGTTCCTGGTAATATGACTTAATATCTCGGAACTGTGACTTTCTCGCAATGTGATTTTAATATTTCTTACCTTTTGTTTCATGCAATTGTAACTATTTCTTGCAGTGTTATATTTTACAATTGCGTCTTTCTGGCAATGTGACTCCATATGTCTGAATTGTGACTATTTCTCAAAATGTGACTGATCTAACAACAGCAACTTCATTTCCCTCAATTCTGACTTTTCTCGCAGGTGTGACAATTTATTTATTATTATTATTTGCAATTGCGATTATATCATGCAGTCTCATGGTGGAAATTGCAATTATTTCCAACAATTTTATTTGCAATTATGATTATATGCAATCTCACTGTTGCGACTACTATGTTTCTTATTATTGTGACTTTCTCACATTTGCAATTATTTTTATCAATTGCAATTAGGTTATTAGGCCTGTAATTGCAATTTTTATTTCATGCAATTATGATTACATGTGAACTCACAGTGACTACTTGTAACATTAGAATCCACTGTAGGCGAGTTGTGATCAAACCCAAGTGCAGTTTATTGATATCCAGAAGTGTACAGACTTGACTTGATCATACTTGGCTTGACAAAAAAACATGAAATGAACTAGAACTTGAAACAGAACCTGAACATGAACTTGACACTCACCAACAGCAGTTACAGGAAACAAAGCTAGATAATGGACAGTGACAACATGAGGGCTATATAAATCAAACAAATATGGTCACATGACATAATCCAACCATTGAGAACAAGACACATGAACTAAACAATCAATCAGAACATGACACATAGAACAAAGGAACCAATAGCAGGATCACATGAGTGCAAGGGAAACATATAGTATGACAGGAATCACGACTATAGAAAAACAAAATAAAAGACATGAGAACATATACCAACACCCAAAACAAACGTTTTACCATGTTTCTCATAATTTTGTGACATTTGCAATTTTCTCTCGCAACTGTAAATATTTCTCAAAATTGCGACAATATCTCACAATTGTATTTTTTTTTCTATGTAAAATTCCCATTGTAATCACTTAGTCTCATATGTGCAACTTTCTTCCACAATTGTGACTTTCTCATGATTGAAACAGTATTTATTTACTTTCTCATAATTACCAGTGGTATATTTTACTTTGAGCTTCCATATTTCACTAAATAGCTGAATGAAGGGAGCTTCAGAGTTTCACAGTCTCAAAATAAAGATAGCCTTATGCTGTGTATCAACTTATTTGTTTTTGTAAATCAATCCATGCCTTTGAGTGTCTTTCTCACTCCACTGTATCTACACAAATAGAAATATTTGGCTGTCAGCTGAAATATTAATGGTAAAGCACACGCATTTTTCCAAGCCTACCCCACTTCACTGGAACTTAACTATCCAGGGTCCTGATAGTTTTTTTCCCCCATCTGTAGTGGGATGGGCTCTGGACTCGGCTTAGGAACAGTGGATAAACGGAGCTGGAATCCTGTCCTGTTCTTGATTTCTCCCCCTTTCCTTTCCTGTATCTTCAGGTCCCCAGTAGTTCATGGTAAAAATAAAACAGCGCTAAGCCTGGCACCATGCTCAAGCAGCAGTTGAAGCTGATGGACCGCTGCTGGCTCGGTGCCTGGAGCATGGCTTTATGAGTCTTAGGGAATCTTTGCAACCTGGCGCTGGGTACGGATGCAGGAGGGAGTAGGGAGGGTGTTGTGGTTGGGTAGACATGAGGTGTGTGCTTGTATCAATGCACAGTTCCTGCATGTTTCACATGTCTGTCAAAATATGCAGCAGTGTGTAATAAGAAAAAAGGGGATCCTTCTACAACCCGAATTCCGGAAAAATTGGGACGTTTTTTAAATTTTAATAAAATGAAAACTAAAAGACTTTCAAATCACATGAGCCAATATTTTATTCACAATAGAACATAGATAACATAGCAAATGTTTAAACTGAGAAAGTTTACAATTTTATGCACAAAATGAGCTCATTTCTATTTTGATTTCTGCTACAGGTCTCAAAATAGTTGGGACGGGGCATGTTTACCATGGTGTAGCATCTCCTTTTCTTTTCAAAACAGTTTGAAGACGCTTGGGCATTGAGGCTATGAGTTGCTGGAGTTTTGCTGTTGGAATTTGGTCCCATTCTTGCCTTATATAGATTTCCAGCTGCTGAAGAGTTTGTGGTCGTCTTTGACGTATTTTTCGTTTAATGATGCGCCAAATGTTCTCTATAGGTGAAAGATGTGGACTGCAGGCAGGCCAGGTTAGCACCCGGACTCTTCTACGACGAAGCCATGCTGTTGTTATAGCTGCAGTATGTGGTTTTGCATTGTCCTGCTGAAATAAACAAGGCCTTCCCTGAAATAGACGTTGTTTGGAGGGAAGCATATGTTGCTCTAAAACCTTTATATACCTTTCAGCATTCACAGAGCCTTCCAAAACATGCAAGCTGCCCATACCGTATGCACTTATGCACCCCCATACCATCAGAGATGCTGGCTTTTGAACTGAACGCTGATAACATGCTGGAAGGTCTCCCTCCTCTTAAGCCCGGAGGACACGGCGTCCGTGATTTCCAACAAGAATGTCAAATTTGGACTCATCTGACCATAAAACACTATTCCACTTTGAAATAGTCCATTTTAAATGAGCCTTGGCCCACAGGACACGACGGCGCTTCTGGACCATGTTCACATATGGCTTCCTTTTTGCATGATAGAGCTTTAGTTGGCATATGCTGATGGCACGGCGGATTGTGTTTACCGACAGTGGTTTCTGAAAGTATTCCTGGGCCCATTTAGTAATGTCATTGACACAATCATGCCGATGAGTGATGCAGTGTCGTCTGAGAGCCTGAAGACCACGGGCATCCAATAAAGGTCTCCGGCCTTGTCCCTTACGCACAGAGATTTCTCCAGTTTCTCTGAATCTTTTGATGATGTTATGCACTGTAGATGATGAGATTTGCAAAGCCTTTGCAATTTGACGTTGAGGAACATGGTTTTTTAAAGTTTTCCACAATTTTTTTCACGCAGTCTTTCACAGATTGGAGAGCCTCTGCCCATCTTTACTTCTGAGAGACTCTGCTTCTCTAAGACAAAGCTTTTATAGCTAATCATGTTACAGACCTGATATCAATTAACCTAATTAATCACTAGATGTTCTCCCAGCTGAATCTTTTCAAAACTGCTTGCTTTTTTAGCCATTTGTTGCCCCCGTGCCAACTTTTTTGAGACCTGTAGCAGGCATTAAATTTTAAATGAGCTAATTAAGTGGATAAAAGTGTAAAATTTCTCAGTTTAAACATTTGCTACGTTATCTATGTTCTATTGTGAATAAAATATTGGCTCATGTGATTTGAAATTCCTTTAGTTTTCATTTTATTAAAATTTCCGGAATTCGGGTTGTAGCTATACTGTATATGTAACTATATTAGTTGTGCTTTGATTATATATGATTAGTTATTTATTTTGACAAACACCTTGTGGCAGGGGAGCTGTGGTTTAGCGAGGTCTGCGACGGGGGAGAGAGAGTGAGGAGATCAGCGGTGGTAAGTGAGTTAAGTGAGAGACAAGTGACACCTGCTTCTCATTGCAGTGATTGGCGTGGGGAAGCAGTATTTAAGCCAGCTGGGAACCAGAGACAAACGAGAGACCTGAGGACTCGTGGGAGGAAGCGACCGACAGAAAGCGAGAGCCTGAAAGTATCAATGTTATGATTTATGCGCATGTGGCGCGACTTTGTTTTCCGTTCTTTGATTCAGCATAATAAAGTTCCCACGAGCCTCAGTACGCCGACTCTGGTCTCCTTCCTTCTCTGCCATACGAACTTTACACACTGGTGCCGAAACCCGGGAAGGAAGGAGAACGACGCCGCCATGCAAACCCCGTCAGGATCATCGGGAAGAAGGAGGCGGGAACCGGCGGACAATCAAACAACATTTTAATAAAGCAAAATAAACACAAAACAGCGCACCAGCCCCTCACGGACGACTGGTGCGCACAAATAAAAACCAAAACACAACTAAAAGCCCAGGCCTGGTCCTCTCTTGTCCTTCACTGTCGTCGCTCCAGTTTTATATCCTTCCATCTCCTCCGTGGGCCTCGAGACCGGCGGGTCGAACAGGTGTAGCTCATCTCCAATCACTCCACCGGCCTCGCTCCCATGTCCCTCGGCCCCGCCCCACTCGTCACACACCTGAACACGATTCATCTACCATCTGGAAAGCATTGTTTTCTGTTTTAAGCATCTGATAATCATCGCAAACAGATCAAATTTACATATGTTGTAATGTTAAACATTAAGCAAATTTTTGTTTAATGTCATTCTAAATTACATTCTAAATGTTGTTCTAAATTGGCAACATATGTGTGCTTTCATACTTATAAAACTCACAAAACCTCTTAAGATCATGTTTGGGTGGTATTTCAGCACGAAATGAAAAGAAATAAATCAATAAATATATAAATAATACAAATATATTTAATTTTTTTTTTTTTTTTTTTTTTTGCTTTAAGAAAATAGTTTTTGCATTTTAAAGGACGAGTTCACTTCTGAATTAAAAATTTCCTCATAGTTTTCTTAACCCCACGTCATCCAAGATGTTCATGTTTTTCCCTCTCCAGTCGAAAAGAAATAAAGGTTTTTGAGAACAGCATTCCAGGGTTTTTCTCTATAGAGTGGACTTCAGTAGGGTTCAGTAGGAGGAAGGTCAGTGCAGCTTCAAAGGGCTCTACACAATCCCAGACGAGGAAGAAGGGTCTTATCTAGCAAAATGATCAGCTATTTAAAAAAAAAAAAAAAATACAATTTATATACTTTTTAACCTCTAATGCAGGGGTGTCAAACATACAGCCCACGGGCCAAACACGGCCCACAGAGGTGTCCAATCCGGCCCGCAGGAGGATTTTAACAATAATATAAAATAATAAAATAAACATCAGTTTGAAAATTAAATAAAGTGTGTTCGCTACAACATTTTATTTTTAATTTAAAGAGGAACAAATTACTAATTTATTTACGTTGATATTACGCCTCGGGAGTCTGGACACTTAACATGCGCATTTTAAAGCGGTGCCAGAATCTCGAGCAGCATGAGGATATGATGATAGCTGCGTTGTAACTGTGTGGCAATTTTTTCGTGATTTTAAAAGTCCAAAAGAAGACATTTGGCCTGGAACGACGGACAGGTTATTTAAGGAGAGATGGAAAAAAGTATTATTATCTCAACAACATGTAAGTTTAATCACAACTCGTGGCTAACATTAAATTACACTGTGACGCACTGTACAGCTTCGTATGGAGAAAGTAAATGAGCAAGGAGTGTGCAATATTTATCGTGTACTAATATCCTAACTGTTTTAATGATGTGTAAACTGACATTTTGTAACTTTGCAAAAAAGAAAAAAAAACATTGTGAGAGTTTTTCAGTGTCGGATAAAGGCTATCAGGTTACAATATAATTCAAGATATGAGGCAAAAATGCCCTGTATTGTTTTTAATATTTATGTCATGATCGTTAAGTAATGTATAACTATGTCAAGAGTGTTGCTTTCCCGAATGTCAGCACGATCGCTTATATACCATAGCTCAACTAAAAAGATGCTATTAAGTGCGTTATATTAGTCACAATGCTGTCTATCTCTGTTAAGCCAAGGAAAAGTTTTTAACAAGGAATATTTTGTTACTGAATTAATCTTTGTTTTTGAACAAAGCATTTGAATCTATTTTGATTCAGTGGCCCATTCATAAAGATAATCACTAACTTCATTTCTAAATGAATCAGCCGTTTTGAATGAGTCAGTTGATCACTCATAAAGACAGATATTTGCTGCCACCTACCAACCGAGATGGTTTAGGGGTGAGCTGGACCGCAGACAGAAGGCAAAAGGGCCAACAAGTGCTAAGCATCTCTCAGGGAACTCCTTCAAGACTGTTGGAAGACCATTTCAGGTGACTACCTCTTGAAGCTCATCAAGAGAATGCCAAGAGTGTGCAAAGCAGTAATCAAAGCAAAAGGTGGCTACTTTGAAGAACCTAGAATATGACATATTTTCAGTTGTTTCACACTTTTTTGTTATGTATATAATTCCATATATAATTCCACATGTGTTAATTCATAGTTTTGATGCCTTCAGTGTGAATCTACAATTTTCATAGTCATGAAAATAAAGAAAACTCTTTGAATGAGAAGGTGTGTCCAAACTTTTGGTCTGTACTGTATATGTGTCAATCTTACACACCCCTAAAATAACCAAGCATCATCTTGCAAAACATTTCCTATATGTGTGTGTGTATATATATATATATATATATATTAGTTTGTATGGTTAATATTAATGTAATTGTAAGCAAACTAGAGTTTAACAAAACTCCCGCACAAGTGGACACTTTCTCCGATCCGGCCCTCAACCTTAAATGAGTTTGACACCCCTGCTCTAATGCTTGTCTAGCTCTGTGCATTCCGGTTCATGAGTTAGGGTATGTCGAAAAACTCCTATCTCATGTTCTCCTCCAACTTCAAAATCGTTCTAAATCATCCTACATCACCGTTTTACCATGTTTTTGTAAAGGGTGTTTGACCACCTTTGCATGTTCACTTTGTAAACACTGGGTCGGTACTTTTGTAGAGACGTTGGAGGGCAAAATGAGATGGGATTTTAGCCTTACTGTTTCAAACCGAACTGCACAGAGTATGCATGCACGTTGCAGAACATTGACGAGCTTTTGAAGTTAAATGAAATGAGAAATGTTTTCATGACATACTCTGTAAGATTAACCCATAAATACTATGCATTATACGTAATACTGTATGACCTATTCTATTCAATCACCTATTCTGCAGTGGAAAGCAAGAGCACATTAGCACTGAGAGGTTGTTATGGTGGGATTATCGGAGAGGTTACAGGACAAGAGAGGGAGGGTCAGCTGAGGCGGGCTGCTGGAATCCAGGGTAAATCAGGTCTGTTGCTTGGCCCCTTTACCCACGGACAGGTGAGCGACACGGAACAATGAGGACTTTGTGAGAGAGCAGGACAGGTGCACTGTTCACCCTCACAGAACCTCACGCTACATGGCAGCGCTCCTGCCTCCATGTCTCTCATTTGCTTTATCTCGTCTCGTCTCAGGCCTCATTTAACATAACTCTAAGAGTTTCTCAATGCATGCAAAGAAATACCCTTGAGAATGCACCGTAGTTCTAGCATAATAACCACAGTTGGCTATTTGCAATAGAGCCATATTCAACAGTAAAACCAAGGTTAGATCAATGAAAATACATTGTTTAAATTATAATATGTGAAAAATATGGTTTGCCACAATACAACTGTTAATTTATATATAATATGTTTCTTAACGTTAAAGTCATTATAAAGTTTTAACACAAGCTTATATATTTCTTGTTTTCTATAAGTTTTAACTCATGAATATTTATTTTTATTAGTAGTTTGTTCACTAAAATGGACTAAAACATGAACTGCCGAAACGTAGATGCTTGTTCATTAACACAACTTACTATGAAGAAATGTAGCTTATATTTACCAGGTTAAGGCCGTTCACAATGAGACAAATATTTGGTGCGATAAACATTTTTATGGAATGAACAGCTGTTAATGCGTCTGTTCAGGCCAACACAAGCATTGTGCTTTGCTGAAAAGCCTGCACCAAATTTGCTTGTAAATCTCTCGTCATCTGATATTATCACCAAATTTTGGATACAATCTTTTATTTCAACTAGTGCTCTTTTAATTAGCACGGGATTGATCATAGGCCTTACATACTATAGTTTTTGAATGGCAAAGGATTCTGGTTGTCTTGTCCTTGTACTCTTGTATTTGGGATTGTTAGATTAACACCATTGCGAGTAAAAATAAAAATGTTAATGCCTTTTAAAAAAACTTTTTGACTGCCTTCTCGGTGACTAGCAGTTGTCAGAAAGTTGCGAGGAAAATTACGTACTGCTGCCTTTGTGTATCTATGTATTTTTGAGTTTTCATTAGCACCACCTAGTGTCAAAGAGTGAATTTGCAATTTTAATTTAGCACGTCAACTTTTTTAAATATTTTTTTTTTACAGTAAACTGTCAAATTGCATGTGATAAGACTGATAAGGTTTTCCGAAGATTACCAAACAACATCTGCGTAACTTTATTTATATTTGTATTCATTTTAGATTGGATCCGCTCTCATTACATAAATTCTTGTGCGATGACCAAATTTCCAAATTTGCAGTTGTACATGGAGTGATGTGCTTTTAATCTGAACTTCTGGCCACCCTTTATGATGACAAATTGGCTTGATTATGCTGCTGGATTTGTTACCATAAACATTCAATAATGTACTAGTATTCGCATGGTACTACGTTTCAGTTCTTTCTTTTGCAGCAAGGCAGTTGACGTCTGTGTCATTGAATCGTGTGTATATTTCCTGTACAGTAATCACGGTGCTGTAGATGATCAGGCTATATGAGATGTTGTGTAATTAGTTGGTCATGTCATGGGGTGGCTGCCTAGAATTTGCCATGCTGTTTTCGAGTTATTGCTTTTGAAAGGTAAGCAGAGCAGACTCAAAATAAGGGGAAACATCTTAAATTATTGGAGAAGTGCTCTGGCTTAAGAACCGAAACCAGTGCGGTTTCTTTTTCCGCAGTGACAAAAGGTCATTTGCGCATTTCCAATGGCAAATATTATTGGGGGTAGAATGGTGTAGTTGTCACAAAACGGCTATCCATCTATCTATCTGGGATGTAACGGTACACTTATTTGTACTGAAAACTTTCTTTTGATAAAAAAAAAATCTCTCATTTCAAATGATGTCCTTTTTTCGGGAAATTCAAACAATAAATGCTGTCTTGGTGACAGATCACTGTATTAATGTTCAAGTGGTTTAAACTCATCTCTTCTTTACTACTAGTTTTAATGCAAAATAAACATGAATGAACATCTCATTGCTCATGTAATCGCAGCATTTCAACTGTGGAAAACCCACTTTTAAATAAAAGACTATACACATTATATTTTACTTTACCTCTCTATGTATATTATTTTTATGTCTTTAATTATTTAATATTTAAATAAATCTGTTATGAAAAGAGTTAGGATAGGCACTGTGTAAATATTTCAACAACAAATAGAATTTTTATGATTTAGAAATTAATAATTGACACGAAACACCTAAACAATTTTAAAATATAATGTAAAATGATTTTCATGTAAATGCACCAATATAACAATGCATAGTTATAAACGGCAATAGCTACAATACCTTTTTATTAGGTATACAATAACTACTTTTATTTTTATTTTTACTAAGCATTTTAATGTGAGACCATTGCCTTGCTTTGACTTCCACAGACATTTATGAGTGATGACGCAAATGTAATAATTTTTTTAATAATTCATTGACAGATTGAACTGGATTAAGTGGTTGCCCAAATCCTAATTTACAACCTATTTAAATGACTAATAGAGTGCTGCATTGATGATACATTTTTGGAGGCCAAAACCTGGAAAAAAGTTGGCATTTTAGGGCTTCGGGTTCCATTACCCTTAAGTCAATGGGTTTTTTTTTAACAGGTTTTTGGTTAAATGCCTTAAATGAGGTCTATGGTGAGCAACACAAGCTCAAAATATTGTCACATTTTGTTCTACAGCTTGAAATATATCAGCAACATTTTTTTAAAGCTTTCACTTCAAAGTTAACAGGTATACTCATCTATTCACTTTCACATCCTCATTTGGTTCATAAATCATACTCTTGAAAACTATTCAAACTGGCTTTTCGTCAGGGTTGACCTTTAAAAATACGTAATCACTGCAGTGCTCTATATTGTGTATAGAAGAAATGCTCATTTAAGCCTAGTAAGATGAGTCCAAGACAAATGGGAAATGATGCATATCAAACAGGAAGCCGCAATGCCCGGGCACGTATTGATAATCTTTCATCAGGTTGCTGTGGCCACTGGTGACCCGAGTTACAGTAGAATTTGACTGCCTTTCCTTCACAGCTGTATTGGAGCAAAGCCAGTTGTTCATGTTATAGGCTGGAGATACGCCAACTTCCTCCTGCTGCCAGTCACCTCACACACTGGCATCTGGCCATATAGATAGAGACCCGGTTAAAGCTTCACCCTGTCTTTTTATACTGTATCTTGGTCTTACCTTCTCATAGGCCTTCATGTAGAGCTGAATCGGCTGTTAAATTTGACACCTTTTGAGCTCGGATGAAATTAAGATGTAAATATTTATAGTGCTTGTTCTATACAATTAGTTTCATTCGAAATGGCCCACTAACATGACTGTTTAAGGCCCTAGAAACTTTTTAGAAGTCGAACAGTTTCATGATTGTCTTCACAGACTATGAAGTAGGAACGGTTTATATAAATTGTATAATAATGAACTTCCCCAGAAAGTGAATGGACACTAGTAAAAACATTGTGAAATTTCATTCCACTCCTTCCACGGAAATCTGTAGATGCTGGAGTGATTCCCAAACCACAGCCGTTTGTGATTCCTATTCCCCGAGTCCCTATAGAAGTTTTCTTTTTCCAGAAAATAGGTTGTAATAAAGACCACTACCGTCCCTTGTTTATTGTACACACCTGCTCTTCTCTTCATTCTGTTGTATTTCAGAATATCACTCTATTATGTCTTCTGGCATGTGTTATTTATTACATTTTTTGTATCTCTTCTAAGTAAGTATTTACTATACTTGTTCAGCACTGGGACCTTTTTAGAATCTGAGGCTTTTTTTGCCATAATTCCCTATGATAAAATTAGCTTCCTAATGCAACTGGAATGAAAATTCTGGACACACTTGGACAGAAACTGAAACTGTAATTTTTAAAGGGATACTCCACCGTGTTTTCATATTAAACTATGTTTTTCCCTTACCTAAGACGAGTTGATACATACCTGATACATACCACAAAACAAAACGTTGCGCTTTTCTAAGCGTGTAAAATGGATAACTATATTGTATGGCGAAATACCATGGCAAGTGCTTGTAAGCACTTCGTCTGGGCGCAGTAATATCTTCACTCGTGAAAAATCCTCTCACCGGCCCCCGCTCCCACTAGTGAAGATATTACTGCGCCAAGACGAAGTGCTTACAAGCACTTGCCATGGTATTTCGCCATACAATATAGTTATCCATTTTACACGCTTAGAAAAGCGCAACGTTTTGTTTTGTGTTACCGTCCTAGGTCGAGTTACACTACGCGAGTAACTGTATTTAAATAGGGAAAACGTGGAGGTGTTTGGTAGCTTCTCTGCTTGGCCCATATTGAATGAATGGGCTAAGCTAAGTGCTTTCAAAGTGTCACCGTGCGCCAAAGCGATTGAGTGCACGCACTGAGACGAGAGAGGTATGTATCAACTCGTCTTAGGTAAGGGAAAAACATAGTTTAATATGAAAACAGGGTGGAGTATCCCTTTAAATGATAAAATTATAACAAAATAACTTATTTTATAGCTATAAATAACAGAATAGCAAGTCTATTTGAAAATATTCCTTTTTCATATTTGCCATATTATATATATAGAGGTATTGCAATTAAAATTTACTTTACAATAGCCTTTGAATGAAATAGCATAAAGATTTTTAAAGTATGTTTTTAAATACATTTATAGTAATTTTACAATTATTGATTGTATATTATAATACTATTGCTAAAATCAAATAATAATAAAATTGATTGTATCAATCAACTGTAGATCAGTGGTCATCAACCTGTTTTAAGTCCAAGGCCCTCCAATGGCCACAACAACAAGGCATAAAAAAATTCCTATGCATTTTTAAAGTTTTACTAATATTTTTTTATTATTATTAATTTATTTATTTTAAGTGCTTGTTTTATCTTAATTTAAGTCATTTTTAGGCCCGCTTACAAGTTTGCTGAGGCCCCATAGTGGGCCCCGGCTCGCTGGTCTAGATGTATAAACAGTGCAATTACACACGCCTTCCTAAATTTAAAATCAGCTTGAAACAAACTATTGTTCCAAAAGAATAGATGTCAGTGATGTGCAGATGTTTGGTTTTGGATGTATCATGCTTAGTCATTTACATTAGATCCAATTAGTCCTAGATTGTTTCATGAGTGCACTGCTTTTGGCAGCTGAAATTACAGTACATCTTTCACAGTTAGATAAGTTTGAACATTAATTTGGATGCAACTTACAACTAAAGCTAAGAACTCTCAGTAACCTAACAACCTTATTGATTCACTAGTTTGATGCTATTTGACTATCATGATCCATCCCTTAATCCTGAACTTAATCCTTAGTTTTGCATCGAAAGCTCCAGATGTTCTGGAACTGGATGACCCAGAAGTGGGTTTCCCATAATCAACTTGTGACTCACACCTGCTAAGCTCCAATGATTGGCCCACAATGCTCTTTTTGCCGGGAAGAGGGTGTTACATTAACACCCCCAAAAAGTGGCCTCCAAACCTGCCATCAGAGGGAGTATCAGATCAACCGCTTGACATTAAAGACATGCTTGAAAGAGTCCATGTGTAAACTCATCACATTGCACCGACTGGAGCTTTCCCATCACACAATGGCACAGCAGAAGAAAGGCAAACCAGAGTGTGTGAGTCTCTGTCCCAAGACAAACACATCTGCTGGCGAGGATTGTGCCACACACCATGCACGTTAAGTGCTGGACATCCCGTCGGCAAACGTGCCCTCTCGATTTCTGTGCAGTCGGAGCAGAAATGGCACAGCTTGTCCCTCTTGGACTTTTAAAGATGTTTCTATGCACTCCCCTTGATTGCCGTTCAGCTGGAGTTCGTTTTCCGCAGACAAATGTGAAACACTTTCCCCAATCCTATTTCCCCCGGAACATTGGCACTGAATTTGGAAAACCGCCATTAGAAAGATTGAAAACCCAGTAATACTGTCAAAATTTGCATTGCTTTCATCACCAGCACACAGAGATCAGGTTCACCTGTTTCATAAAAACCACATATTATCGTGAGCTAAATGTTTCCATGTATTATCTAACAACACGCCAACACTTTTCTTGTGTTGGGTGCAAGTAGCGGCATCGGGTTACCCCTTAGTCTGTACTGGTCATTTGTAATAGTGTTTAGATTAACTTCAGTGTAAATCTTTCATAGGTTCTCATATGAACGTTCCATCTGGAGAAACCATCAACTCTCCGTGTGCCGTTAAACTTCAATCTGTGGTGCTGCATGTTCCCTGCTTTCTACTTCGAATCACGAAGAAGGAGATTTGGAAATCTTTATTACCCATGACACAAACTGCAAAGACTTTACTCTTCTCCTGTTGAAAAAAAGTGGTTCCAGAATAAGGTTTAAGGTTGATTCTCATGAAGCTCTTCCAAAGGCAATCAGCAGACCCTGAAAAATTACGAAAGACATGGGAAGTCACAACGCTTTATGTTCAAGAACTACTGCTGCGGGAAAGAGAACATGTAAACCTACATATATTTATAAGGTCTCTACACTCTTTAAACCTTTAAAATTAGTGTTTGTTTCAATTTCCTGCTTTTGATTTTAAAAGGTATTTAAACCAATTACTGATTTTCATGTCGTTTTAATTTTTCACAACAGTGTGGGGATAAAATGGGAGCAACTTTTGGAAGCAATAACTTACCCATTCCCCCAAGTTTCTACCTCTGGTAATCCATAAAACACTTGTAATTTAACCAAAATCTTCAGAAGCCATATGATGACTTTGAATGATAAAAAGTGTAAAATCTAAGTGTTTATTCAATCTCAAATCCCAAGTCAAATATAGCAAAACTGGTAAAACATCAGAACTCATTGGTTCTTGTGTCATGACATTTAGTTGAGACACCAATGCTTGATGTTTGATGCGAGGCTTGATGTTCCGGCAAGACAAGAGGTGGTGGATTGTGCATTTATGTCAACAAAGCTTGGTGAACGAACACTGTCATTGTTGGGAGACACTGCTCAGCTAACCTAGAGCTTCTCATGGTTAAATGTAGACCTTTTAATCTGCCGCGGGAGTTCACTTCCGCCATAATAACTGCAGTCTATATTCCACCGGATGCTAATGCCAAGCTTGCTTTGAACAAACTTCATGCAGGTATTAGTAAACAACACACTGCTCACCCGCAGGCTGCTTTTATTGGCGCGGGTGATTTTAATCACTGCAAATTAAAGACAGTGCTTCCCAAATTCCATCAGCATGTTTTCTGCCACACCAGAGGAGACAAAACTTTGGATCATGTTTACACAAACATTGATGGAGCTTAGATTGTGACCCCCCTCTCCCACCTTGGACAGTCTGATCACCTTTCTTTGTTTCTCACCCCTAAGTATTCACCCCTCATCAACTGCGTGAAGCCATCAGTGAGGACCATCAAAGTGTGGCCAACTGGAGCAGACTCTTTACTTCAGGACAGGTTGGACTGACGGACACTGACTGGAGTATGTTTGCTTCTCAGGCTGCCTGTGGCTCTCACACGGACATTGACATACTGTATATACCTCCTCTGTACTGAATTACATCAACACCACCATTGACAGTGTTACAACAGAAAAACAGATAACAACATAGCCTAATCAGAAGCCATGGATGAACAAGAAGGTGCGACTCCTGGGGCATCAAAAAGGCCAAGGAGACAGCCACCAAAATCACACCCTCAGCAGACCATCAACCCTTCAAACTCACCTCCACAGATGTCCACACTGCATTGAGCCGGATCAGCTTGCAGGGGTCTTCACAGACATCTTCAACCTGTCCCTCACCCAAGCAACTGTGCCAACATGTTTTAAGTCCACATCCATTGTGCCAGTACCGAAACACTCCTCCCCAATGTGCCTGAATGACTATCGCCCCATAGCACTCACAACCATCATTATGAAGTGCTTTGAGCAACTTGTCCTAGCACACCTCAGAGACTGTCTCCCACCCACACTGGACCCACACCAATTTGCCTACCGTAGAAATAGGAGCACAGAGGATGCAGTATGCACAGTGGTGCACTCTGCACTCACACACTTGGACAATAACAACATGTATGTTAGGATGTTGTTTGTTGACTTCAGTTCAGCATTTAACACCGGCGTACCACAGGGCTGTGTGCTGAGCCCATTCCTTTACTCCCTTTACACCCACGACTGCAAGACTGTGGATGGATCCAACTCCATCATTAAGTTTGCAGGCGACACCATGGTGATTGGCCTCATCAGTGACAATGATGAGACTGCCTACAGGGAAGAGGTACAGCATCTGGTGCGCTGACAATAACCTGCTCCTTAACACCAGTAAAACAAAGGAGCTCATTGTGGACTTCAGGAAGAAGAAAGGAAGCATGCATGACCCCATCCACATTAACGGGATGGTTGTTGAACGTGTCTCCAGCTTCAAGTTCCTAGGAACCACCATCTCGGAGGAGCTGTCCTGGACCACAAACACCTCCAGCCTGGTCAAGGAGGCTCACCAGCGCCTCTTCTTCCTCAGGACACTGAAGAAGAACCAGCTGCCTTCAGCCATAGTGGTGAACTTTTACTGATGTGCGATCGAGAGCATCCTGACCAGTTGCATCACAGTCTGGTATGGAACCTGCTCAGTGACTGACCGCAAAGCACTGCAGAGGGTGGTGAAAACCGCCCAACACATCACAGGTACACCACTTCCTACTATTGAGGAGAAAACAATGTCTACGTTGTGCTCGCAGCATTCTCAAGGACTCCTCTAGCCCTCACCATAGACTATTTAACCTCCTGCCCTCCGGGAGGTGCTTCAGGAGCCTCCGGACAAGGACCAGCAGATCCAGGAACAGCTTTTTCCCTACAGCTGTCTCCTTGCTGAACTCTGCCCTCTGACACCCCTCCACACCATACACACAGACTCATCACCCCTCTTCATCACTACATCTGACTGATTTATTTATTTACAACAAGCAAAAAACAGTAAATTTGTTATTACTTGCACTACTGTCTGTTCATCCAAAAAACTAAGTAATCCATTTGCACACTGTAATATTTTCTATGCACTTTACTGTCCATTGCAATAGTGTAAATTATGTTCATATGTTCATAGTTCTGCCTATAGTGTACATACACTTTTACATAATCCATCTGTATAATATGTTCATATTACACCTATCTGTATATCATGCTGATAGTATTTAAAATCTGTAAATTATGTCCATAATTCTTATCTGTATAGTTATTGTACATATTGTAGACCTTGTATACTCTATACTTACTGCTTATTGCACTTCTGGTTAGATGCTAACTGCATTTCTTTGCCTTGTACTTTACATGCACAGTGACAATAAAGTTGAATCTAATCTAATCTAATCTTATTGGTCTGTCATTATTTTGGTTTTGGTCTTAGTATTGATTGGTAATTTGATTTGAAAATGAATAACTTTTGCTTTAAAATGAAAACTTGCATTATACCACTGGAGATTGGATTACTGTTACACTATTTCCTTTTAGGAGCTTGAAACTTTTGGATCCCATTGACTTTCAGTGTACGAAAAGAGCTTTGTGTGCTGCACACATAAAAAACATACACGTTTGGAACGATATGAGGACGAGTAAAAAATGGCATAATTTAAATTTTTGATTGATCTATCGCTTTAAATGGATTAAACAAAGATGCTGTTCCATTCATGATGAATAATTTGCCCTCTTTCCACCGCCATGGTACCAGAGATCGTGCCCAGTCTGGCTACATACCGGATGTTTCCACTGAAGACAAGGCTGGAAAAATTGGCTCCAAGTTGGACCCTTAAACCAGCTGGTGTCGAACCAGGAACCACTAACGTTAGTTGTTGGGAGGTGGTAAAATGTCCTCGCCATGAAGTTTTCAGCCGGCCACAGAGGGGGTGGCATGGCTGTTATAGATCTGGGCTGGTAACTGAAAGGTTGTAGTTTCAAACTTTGGATATAATGTCTAATTGATAACTTAAAATCCAGACATAACACAGACGGTGGACCAAATGCAAAATAATTAATACAAATGTAAAACAAGGAGGGAATCCCAAAGGGGCAAGCAGTGAATTTTTCCATCTAATTAACAGCAGTATAAAGTGTTGAGACTTGTATTATGGGACAGTACGTCATTGGCTCCTTTGAATACTTTCATGTCTTAGGTTATACTGGCTATTTCCTAATTTCCAGACTCTTAAGTGTACTTTGTGTCACTGACCAAGAGTTATTCAAGTCCTCCGTTAGCACACCACGACAGATAATAACAAACCCTACTCTTGTACCTAAATAGTTTGCCCAAAAATGAATATCACCCCATGATTTACTCACCCTCAAGCTATCCTAGGTGTATATGACTTTTTTCTTTCAGCAAATACTATCAGAGTTATATAAAAAAATGCCCTGTCTCTTCCAAGCTTTATAATGGCAGTGAATAGGGGTGAGAATATGCTAGTCTCTCGAGAACCAAGTTTTGTTTGCAGCAAAAGAAAACCATTCTCCTCTTGGCCTAGCTCAAAATCCTCCCAACATTTTTTTTTAAAATCCTTGTTTTGTACTTCTATTTTGTGATCTGTGTTTTGTTTTGCTCTCTCCTCTACGCATCCACATTCATCACTTCGCACCAGAGCTTATGCTAAGCCTACTGTACATCCTACATCATTCGCTGGAATGCCACTCTCACGTGAACATGCGTACGACAGTTTGCTGAAGCTAGAGATTACGGTTTATAAAAAGTTATATGGATATTTTGCTTACACAAATGGATCGCTTCAATTCAGAAGGCCTTTTCATCTATCTCCCCAGAACTGTGTGGAGCACTTTTAATGATGGATGGATGCTGTTTATTGGACTTCTAGTGGACTATTGAATAACAGCCATTCACTGCCATTATAAAGCTTGGAAGAGCCAGGACACACACACACATATATATATATATATATATATATATATATATATATAGTTTTTTTTGTTTTTTTTTAACTAGGGGTGTAACGGTACGTGTATTCGTACTGGACCGTTTCGGGACAGGGCTTTCGGTACGGTGCACGTGTGTACCGAGTGACCGAATGCAATATTTTGTATGCAGCTGATTCTAAGGCCGGTGACACACTGGCTGCGTGGCGTGAGCGTGGCGTTTCTGCTGCGTGTCAGTTGCGTGACGGCTGCTTTGCGTTTTCTGTGTCTTTACCCCTCTTTCACACCGCAAGCGTGAGCGGTGCGTATTTTTTTCGGAGTCCATGTTAATCAATGAGTGCATTCACACCAGGACCAGGAGCAGCGCGTGAGCGTCAAGCAGGAGCGTCACGTGAACAGCAGTGCAGCGGGGGTTTCGGCGTCTGGTCTAATTTTGCTGTGCTGCTCACGCTCAATTAAAGTGAAAGCACACCTTTGATGGACAATAAATGTGATTTAACACAAAACGTTCTCAAAATGCACAGAATAAGCATGTCAAGAGTTTTAACAACAATGCCGATGTCTAGTGTTTCCACAATTATGCCAGAAAAGAAAATTAAGTATAACAAATATGTATTTACCCATTTAAACTTTTTAATTAATCGTTTTGGGTGAAAGTATGGTGTTGTTATAAAAACAAATGTTGAAAGAATTATACCCATTATTTGAAATGGTTATACTGTCTGCCGAACACGCTTTGCAGCCGCTGCTGTGATGCTGTACTTATACGCTTCCAGTGTGAATACTCGCGAGAGTCTGCTGCTGCAGTGACGGTGTAGTTGCCCGGATGCGCTGCTGCTACTGTAGGTGACATAGAGGGAGGCCGCCGAGGCGCCGACAGACCAGGATGTTGTCTTCACGACAACAATATCTATACTTCATGTTGAGCATAAATATAAAGCCTACTGATAAAGGACACCGTCAACAGTATTGACGGCAAAATAGACTATGTTTGACAGGTGCAATATGCCAGTGTGTCACCCTAAGGTTTTCAAAAGGCATCACGCGAGTGTGAACATCACTACAACTAGGAAAAAAACGATTGTAATTCAAACGCAGCTCCCGTCGGCATTTAAACAGACCTTTGCTCTTAATTCTGATCGGTCCAACGCAATAACGAAATCTGAGCAGGAACTGAAAATGTTGATGCTGCAACATTACACCTTGGAAAAGTTATATATATATATATTTTAAATATGAGCAGGCCTACAAGCTGGGATTGGTAATGCTGCACTGTAATCATAGTTATTTATTTATATTTTTCATTATATTTTATTATATGATATTGGTTTGAGACTGAGAGTATTTTATTTAGTGGAGAACTTTGCAGCAGTATTTCATTTCTTATTCTTTTTTTATTTTATATATATTTTATTAAAAAGTATTTTAAAAAAGTGTAAACCAATTGTTAAAACATTTTTTACAGTTATAAACAACCTGCAGTTTAATGTTTGCATTTCTTTCCCTTACTGTACCGAAAATAAACTGAACCGTGACTTTAAAAACCGAGGTACATACCGAACCATGATTTTTGCGTACCGTTACACCCCTAATTTTAATACCTTTAATTATGAGCAGCATAATGTCAACATTGAGTGTTTCTCCTTAAAACATTTGTACCTTAGAACTAGTTTTTAGGAAAACAAAAGATTTTTTAGCCTATTTTTTTCGGGGTAATTTGACTTAACAGTTGCTAAAAAGGATTCTCAGAAAGCTAAGAAGCTGAAATGCTTATGTTCACCTCAGCGACGTCACTCTCTAAAGTCTCATACCCCTTGGATATTCCTACACCTCACTGCCCTCCTGTGAAGTGGCTGAAATGCACCGTCAGAGGTCAACAGCAAAGCTGGAAGACTCTTCCCAGCAAATTACAGTAGAAGGATGAAACTTCATTTCAGCACAGCCCTGTGACACACTCTAGAGTTTTATTAGGTAATGTTAAAAATCATTTGGAATAGTACCTATATCTGTGATTTTTTTTTTACAGAATGAACTCCATTGTGTGGCTAAAATAAGAAACTGAGTCTTTAGTCTTTCGCATACAGAGGAAAAAAGAAACCATGCTTTTGTGCTAGTCATTTACAGTAAATGTGATCAGTATGTCCACCATGAAAGGGCCTCCTTGCAACTTTTTCCACCTTGAAGATGTTAAGATTGCAGACTGTAGCATTTTGGTCCATTGTTTTTTTTTTTGTTTTTTGTTTTTCTTCTCAAGGTGATGTAGGTTAGTTGTAGTAAATTAAAAATTATACAACTTTTCATTTAATTATAATAATGATCTGAATCGATGATAATAATAATAATAAAAATAATAAATTACACAAACAGAAAAGAGTTGTTTTAAATGGTAATAATATTCACATTATTACTGATTTTGTGATTATACAAATTTACCATTTAGGTTTTAAATTAACCTTCTGTCATGAGAGATTTATTTCAATTAAATTATATCTTATATTATATCTTACCGACCCCCAAATTGCGAAAAAAGTAGAGCAAAGTTTGTTTATTGAGCTTTTTTTTTTATTCTTTTTTTATCAGATTTGTTTAATGAACGATAATTGGATTTCCTGTAAAACTAATTTTGTGTTTCATGGAAGAAAGGAAATAATATGGGTTGCAACAGCATGGGTTGAGTAAATGAGTTTTGAAATGAAATGTTGTTGAGTCGCAGAGGAAGTTATTACATTTCAACTATGAATTTTTTTGCGTAACTGATAACTTGTGCACTATAACACCAGGGACATTTATTAAGAACGTACACAGGATCGGTTTTGATTTTAAGAATTTTTTGGATGCCAGAAGCAGTAACTCGGCCAGCATGACACTTTCATCTCCTCTGCCTCCCAGTCCATCCCTCTGAGAATGAAGTTATGCCTGCTGCTGTTTCCCACACAGAAATACCTGACCCATTCAACATATCTGCGGGTTATAACGCCTCATATCTCATCTGCACCTCTCATCTCATTGGAGCAGCCACAAAGCACTTCCTCTGCATCTAGCCAGGTTGTTTATCCCAAAAATAATCTGAAAGAATGAAAAACCAAGACGAAGAACAGGAAAAAATAGTTTATAGAAGCAGCTGATACTATTTTGCTTCAGATGTTTTTGTGTTGTTACATTAACAGTCCTCCATACGTCTGGGATCACAGACTCGGGGTGATGGCCAGGAACAAAGAGTGTTGCCTTCGTGACGGGGGAGCTGGAAAGGTCATCGAGGGTCAGACAGTCAGTGGAACACTTGAGGGACAATAAAATAAAGCATATTGCCTCCAGAGAAGTGTCTGATTTAAAACACTTTAACCAAGTATTGAGAATGTCTAGAAAATAAAAAGAACTGGTGAGAGGAGGGCAGCTGCTGCGTGTTAGTCTGTAATGAGATCGTCTCTGTGGCCCTTCTACCCCTGCGCTCCATTGCCGAATGGAAAAAGGCCTTTTAATCTTCCTAAAGAGGCCCTGCTCTCGTCTGCTTATTCATGTGTCTGCGCGCGTGCGGCCCTGCCGTATTTTCACAGTTTAAATTTTCCTTTATTTCGGAACTTCATTTAGACTGCATTGGAATTTGATTCTTTTACTTAACTTGCGCTTTCTTTTTATTTGGGAGAAGAAACTTTTTCACATTTTTGTGTGATGTGAATCAGGTCGCTTATGTTGAATAGGAAAGACTTATTCTTGTTGCATTAAGGGTTAGTTCTTGCAAAAAATAAAAGTTGTAAGCCACGTTGTTTTAAAATGTACAAGCACATCTTCCAACACCATTTCGGAACATTCACGAAACAAACAAGTCACTGTTTTATACTTCAGGTTAGGGGTTAAAAAAGAAGAACCATGATTTGTTTTTACTTTGGGTTGGGTTAGTGGTTTGGGTTATGCAAAGGAAAAAAAAAGTAGAAATTGCTTTCAGTTTGTCATCATAATTCGTTCACAGTAGCTGGCATTTAACATTCAGACTGCGGGAGTCAGAGTTTATGCCTGGTATTTCCTATCACAATGTAAACCTTACAGAATCGAGGGGCAGAGAGCAAATGTTCCACACTATTACCTAGTAAAAAAAAACACAGTGAGGAACGAAACTGGTCACAGTGAACGCCGCACTAATGGTGACGTGAAGACAAAACAGGAAAGTCTCTGACAACGTTTTGTTAGTAAAAATTATAAACTTTATGGCACAGTTGCTCTGAGGCCACATTATAGAGTTCAAAACTTGAGCTTGAGTTCCTCTTTCTCTCTGCAGGGAAATTGGACAATCCTGTTGAAGTAATTCAATAAGTGAAAGCTTAACCGTTTTGCTTTTGAGGGTGTGATGTTGGTTTTGTGTGCTGCTGTGCAAGTCAGATGGTATTAGACTTGATTATCATATGGTTCTGATTTGGTTGGAAATGATGGCTGTTGTTTATTCATATGTCCACTTTAAATAGTGGTTAAAAGTAGTTCTTTAGTTGTTTTCTCATCCAAGACCGAGTGTGACTAAGTTCTGGTTATATAGAGTTTCTTCCTGAAACTGAAGACTCTATATGAACCATAACTGACCTCGAAAAGCAATTCATGGTGACTGAATTGGTATGGGTGATATTCATTGAAGTTCATTTTTGAAGATTTTGGGGAAAATGAAGGTAGATTGAAAGCATGTTGGGACAACAGTCTGAAATGGGAAAATGTTGAGTTTGTCAGTGAAAACGTGCGAGATGGTGAGAAGGTTTCTGGAGCACACTGTGGGGGATGGTGGCCGAGTCGAGGAGGAATTATATTAAGCACGCCGTTATAGGTGTCATCGATTATTGTTGTTGAAGTGATCCTTGATTTTTAAAGATGTAGAATGCATTGCTGTTTTGGTTACAGGCGATAAGGTTAGTCTTGGCTGCACTAATGGATGGGAACGCAGCGGTGAGATATTTGCAGTGTGTAGATTTTAGCTTTCAGCCACAGGGCATCAGATTGGTGTAGTGGAAAGGTGGTGTCTATCGACAGCCTTTCATATACTGTGTATGTGATGTACAAAATGATACAGATCTATGTAAACATCATAAGTTTAAAAAACCCAAAACAGTTCTCTCTGCGTTCAGATAGGACCTGGACTTTAAAGTGGGCTCAAGTTTATTTTCCCACTTTACACTCACACTGTTATTTTTTTTTAAATGTTATGTAATGGTAATAATGTATAATATACTACTATTATTGTTATTTTATTAAAATAAAGACATAAATATATTACTATTGGATTGTAAAATTTTATTTCTAATTATAATTTCAGTAATTGTATTAACAATAAAAGTTTTGTTATTATTATAACTAAAAATGTTAATGACAATATATTACTGACAGAAACAAATTACTGTAGTAAATGGCGTTTTATTAACTCTATATAAAAAAACTATAATTATAAAAAGACCGAAATGTTACTATTGTGACATTACTACTGTAGAATGAATCAAATTAATGAAGTAAAAAATAATAATAGTAGTAATAATAATAAAAATACTTATTTAAACAAAAAATAGAGACAGACATATGTTACTATAGTAAATGCCATTTTACTTTAAAATAAAATGATTATCTCTACAAATAACTATAACTCTAATTATAAAAAGAAAAATATATTGCTATTGTGACATTACTTTTATAGAATAAAATCTAATTAATACATATAAAAAGTACAAACCCAAACAAATCTCCTTTGCCGCATCTTCCTCTTTATGATGCGCCAAATGTTTTCTATGGGTGAAAACTCTGGACTGCAGGCTGGCCATTTCAGTACCCGGATCCTTCTTCTACGCAGCCATGATGTTGTAATTGATGCAGTATGTGGTCTGGCATTGTCATGTTGGAAAATGCAAAGAAAGTTCCCTGAAAGAGACGACGTCTGGATGGGAGCATATGTTGTTCTAGAACTTGGATATACCTTTCAGCATTGATGGTGCCTTTCCAGATGTGTAAGCTGGCCATGCCACACGCACTCATGCAACCCCATACCATCAGAGATGCAGGCTTCTGAACTGAGCGCTGATAACAACTTGGGTTGTCCTTGTCCTCTTTAGTCCGGATGACATGGCGTCCCAGTTTTCCAAAAAGAACTTCAAATTTTGATTCGTCTGACCACAAAACAGTTTTCCACTTTGCCACAGTCCATTTTAAATGATCCTTGGCCCAGAGAAAACGCCTGCGCTTCTGGATCATGTTTAGATATTGCTTTTTTGACCTATAGAGTTTTAGCCGGCAACGGTGAATGACACGGTGGATTGTGTTCACCGACAATTCCTGAGCCCATGTTGTGATTTCCATTACAGTAGCATTCCTGTATGTGATGCAGTGCCGTCTAAGGGCCCGAAGATCACGGGCATCCAGTATAGTTTTCCGGCCTTGACCCTTACGCACAGAGATTGTTCCAGATTCTCTGAATCTTTGGATGATATTATGCACTGTAGACAGTGTTGGGAAGGTTACTTTGGAAATGTAATAGGTTACAGATTACAAGTTACCCTATTTAAAATGTAATAGTAGTGTAACTTTTTTAATTACTTTAATAAAGTAATGTAACTAATTACTTTTGAGTACATTTTGATTACTTTTATAAATTTCTAATGAATGTTAATTTGCAACTGTAAATCATCTTCAACCATTTTACACCATGCAGGTTTAACCTTACAGTAGTGCTCAATACTGTCAGACTTTCACCATCCTTCATCACTTAAATTAAGATGATCACATTTGAACACTTCCACCACACAATCAGACTTTACTTAGAGATTGATCTGAAGTTCAAAGCAGATTTAAAATCAAAAGAAATAGTTTATAGATACTGTTTTTGAAACCAAATCTTTGCATAACTACAGGCATCTAACTGCTTCTAACAATGGTTTGGGGAAAAATAGTTAATAAAAAAATAAAAGCATATACATCAACTCAAATACGGTTATCTAATAAGCATGTGTCCTATTCTGTGTACTAAACTCCTGAAACATTGGTGTCTTTCTGAAACACTGCTGTCTCTTTGTATATGATATGATGATAGTTTCTCAAAATAAGTAAAAAATGCTCATGAAGTGACTGTTCTAGAGATTAATTTCCATGAGAAATGGGGAAAAAAATAGTCTGGGAAATCTCACACTCATACACCCCCAACCCATTCTGAAACATGGACAACACTATTTTTTTTTTTGGACCTGAAAAAAGATTTGAATCCTTAGGTTGGGGGACATGCAACGTAATTAAGAGTTCTCTCCTGAACTGCACCTTCACTTCCATTATCCATCCATCTCTCTCATGACTTTAATACTGAAGATTTTTATTTGACTTTTACCATGTTTTGTAAGTGCAATTTTGTTTTTTTGGCAAATGAATTACCACTTGTATTTATTTTTACTACAAATTCCATAGTTAAATCACGGTTAGTGCCATAGGCTACCATAGGCTACATTAATTTTCCTAAGGGTTGTGTTTTTGTATGCACTAGCTCCCCCTAAACCTATGATAAAATATGATGATTTGTCTGCTAACTTACTACTGTAACATTACAAAAGATAATAATGACGTCGTTTATACAGTATTTTGAGTGATTGCGAGTAGTGTGCTGCTACTTGACTAAGTAAACAAAGACAAAACTACATTAGCATATTTACAGATGAAACTGACCTGCACCTGAAACCCTGAACAGAAGTGTCGCTTCTCTGCTCCAGCTGTGCGCTTACACAGTTCACTCCGGTCTCTCTCTCTCGCATTGATTACTCAGAGTCTGATCCAAACCGTTCGGCGGAGGCGCGGAGAGCGCGCGAGCCAAACCATTGCCAGTCACGACTAACCGATTCATGATTTCTTAGAGATTTAATTATCGAATCGCGGATTCGGAAATAATCGCTTTAGTATATTCGGCCTGCATTTATACAATAACAATATAAAAGTAGAAGTCCAAATCGTCTGCCAGGCCACCGGGAATAGTCCCGGTTCTCCCGATGTCCAGTCAGCGCCTGATTTCCACAGACACGCAGAAAGTGCAGGATTCATATTCAGTCTTTTTGCGGCTTAATATTCACAGACATCAGTCCATATCGGGTTTTGATTCAAGTGTACTGACCTACTTTTGATTTATTCGTCCAAAATGTGGCATATTGCGTCCGCGTTAGCCTATAGGCTGAATTCCATTTTTATGACTGGATTCTACGAATGTGTTTTCCGCGTCTCTGAGATTATGGGCCATATGTCTTAGTGCAATTTGGGAAAGAAATAAGCTGTATGTGGATGTGTGTAAATATTCAAATGTAATCCTCTTTGTAATCGTTACAATTTTCATAAGTAACTGTAATTTAATTGCTCATTTTTTCTTAGTAACTGTAACTGATTACTGTTACATTTATTTTGTAATTAAATTACGTAACGCCGTTACATGTAACTAGTTACTCCCCAACACTGACTGTAGATGATGATATCTTCAAACTCTTTGCAATTTTTCTCTGAGAAACTCTATTGTAACTATTTTTCGCCGCAGCATTGGGGGAATTGGTGATCCTCTGCCCATCTTGACTTCTGAGAGACACTGCCACTCTGAGAGGCCCTTTTTATACCCAATCATGTTGTCAATTGACCTAATAAGTTGCAAATTAGTTGGCAAATTTTCCGGCCTCTTATTGCTACATGTCCCAACTTTTTTGGAATGTTAAGATCTCATGAAATCCAAAATGAGCCAATTTTTGGCATGACATTTCAAAATGTCTTGCTTTCAACATTTGATATGTTATCTATATACTATTGTGAATAAAATTCACAATATAATTTTATTCACAATAGTTTGAGTTTATAAGATTTGTAAATTATTCCATTCCTTTTTTACTGACAATTTGTACAGTGTCCCAACTTTTTTGGAATCGGGTTTGTAAAATAATAGTAATAACAATAAAAATACTTATTTAAACTAAATATAAAAGGGAAAACATATTCTACTTTGTAATAGCTACTTATTGTAAAATGAAATAATTTATTATTATTATTATTATTTAGACATATGGAATTGTAATATTACGTCTGTGTTGTAAAAAAATAAATTATATTTATATTATAATTTATACTATTATTTAAATACATGAACAAATTATTATTATTATTATTATTATTATTATTATTTTATTGTTAAATATGATCATTCTTTATTTTATAGTGCAATGGTAATGTATTCCTTTCTCAATTTCTTCAGTTTTACTCAAGCTTTTATTTTGATGGATAAATAGGGAACAGTACTGCACTAAGCCATATTGCTATTTCAATTATTTCAATGAATTGTGCTATACTAGAGTAAAGAAGCAACCCTATAGACTTGTATGAGTTAATATCATGTAGTTGTCAGTCATGTCTGACAAAGTGACTTTTGACTGTTGTCCATTGGATTAACAATAACCAAAAACAGACAAGCTGTACCCTATAAATGCCATGTATAATTAGCTGCTTTGCTAATTACTCTACTTTAACATGTTGCTATTTCCATTCTTTGCTAGCATCCCTCAATGAATGAAACTGCACAAAGCTACAGTAGTCCCAAAATAAAATGAAAAACACTGTTGTTTTGAGTCCCGAAAGGCCCCTGTACCTGCATACTCCATCTTGAATAGAACAGAATTCGCAACTGTTGTTGAATAACAAATATAGTCAGTATGAAATAAGAAGAGATCTTATTTGATGTTTTTGGTCTTGTTGTGCATGATTCATCTAGACAGAGTTCAAATCTTTCCCCGTCACTGTTACACTAAGAATTCTGCGTCTTACTGAGGGTTTTGTATTACATTCAGTGCAATGACCCAATGCTGTTATAAAATCTTTGATCTCTCACTTCACCAGTGTTGGATGGCGTCGCTGTTCTCTCATTCGTGAACTAGCTATCGATGCCATTAGCTTCATTTAATCTAACTTAAAGCCATTTGTTTGAGTTAGACCTGGGTATATGGAAAGAAAATATTTGCTATGATAACAAGTAAACTTGCTGCCTACACTCAGCTTTCGGCAAGTTAAGTTGTGAACTCAGGCAAACACACGGCCATCCGCACATTCATTTGTACTCCTGTTAACCCCAAAATTTCTTACACATGGTCATTTGAATTGTGATTTCTGAAGAATCATGAGACACTGAAGACTGGGGGCTGAAAATTATAAAAGAAACTAGTTACTAGCTACTTTGCAAGCTAACAAAAAAGTAGCTGTATTCATTAAAGCAGCAGATTTTTAGTATTTATTACAATATAGAATTCTATATTTGATTTGAAAAAAAAAAAATAATAATAATAATTGCAGGATTTGACAAATAAAAGACTGCATTAAATATGCTGCCGAGATTCTTCTTCTTGGAAGTGTGTAGTGGCCTGTCAATAGGAACAAAGCAGATTTATCAAAGCACACCTTCATCTATAAGTGTTGCAAATTTTAAAAACATCCAAACATCAAAGTAATTTTATTCTTCTTGTTTTCACAGTCTGCTTTTGATGTGAAAACAAAACAAAAACAAGTAAAAAAAACATTTACATAATATTTGTAAATAATACTATTATTTAGGAAAATAAAGTGGCTGAAAATGAGTCCTTGAACTGCTTGAAATTGAAGAGTTATTTATGTGAAGTTTTATTTGTATTTCATTGTCATGGTGCTTGTTTTTGTCTTGTTCTGGTTCTGAAAACTTTTATCTCAGTTGGTAGAGAATGGTGTTATCTAAACGGCAAGGTCATGGGTTCGATTCCCAGTGAGCACATGTATCGCCAAGTTAAATACACTCAATCCACTTTGTCGCTTTTTGTCAAAATTATGCAAGACTCTCATTTCTTTCTTATTTGTTTGTCCTTAATACAAATAGCTTATTCAAATTGTTCAGTGCCCGTAATACAAATATTCAGATTGTTCAGTACCAGTATCTTCTCTTCTTTTTTTTTATTATTCACCTTGTCTGGCCTCACATTCTTGTGTAACAGAAATACACTTCTTTCTGTTGATCCAATATTTATGAGGGAGCTGTGTGTGTGTCTAGAGTGAGATTGGTAATATGAGGACATGGACCTGTAGCAGAACACTGTTTAGTTTTCATGGCGTGAACTTCCCCATCAGATCAATTATTCCAGGGCAATCAGAAGGCACAGAGATAGCAATCTAAAAATCCCTGATTCATTTCAATTGTGCTGTTTCCATATTCTAAATGGAAGACCGGAATTTTTATCCTTGGACATTAATTAGATTATGAAAAGTAAGCTACATACAAAAACAAAGCCAATCTGGAGTCAAAACAATAGCTGTTTGGTTATTGGCCAGCATTGTCCAATCGCATGTGTGGCCTCAGTGATGTCATCAGAAAAATAGTTACAAATGTTCAAGTTATTATAATTACAGACTGCAATAACACACAATTTAAATTAATAATAAATAATGAAAAAAAATTGAAAGCTCATACATTAATTGAGTGATTAGCAAAAAAGTACAAACATGACTTGAGAACACCTAATTATTTTGATTGAAGATTACAATAAGAAAAAAATGTGCACTGATGAATTGTTCACAATCAAATAATACGTTTATTAGCATTCCTGTAAAATTAGCCTAAAGCCTCTAGAAAAGGCATAGCCAAAGTAATCACATGCTGTTCTTGAACCATTGGGAGCAGTGGTGTACATTCACACAAACCCTCACCCACAAATGTATTGCGATTTATTTAACATCTCTTGACATTTAACTGACTTGAATCGTTGCATATTTTTATTGATTTTCAACTGGCCAGCATGCATCGTTACACCACTAGTAGCATAACCAATAAAGGTCATAATTTTTTAAAGTCAAGAACCATCAGTAATAAAATAAGTACAAATGAACAAATTACAAGCACAGAAAAATAAAACTGAACAAAGTTACAAATAAAATAATGTCAAACAAGAGTTAGGTACAGAAATGTTTTTAAGTGTAAAATAACACTGCATAGTGTTCACTACATAGAGATCTTAGATAAAGCCGAAAGACAGCAGCAGGTAATTATTGGCTGCTGCTCCTTTAAGGGATTCTTGATGCCCTATAATACGTTAATCAGTTATTTTTCTGCACGCTGTCTGAAATGCCACTTTCTGTGTGCATGAAAATAACAGCTCACGAGTACTGATTGAGTTTTCTTTTGCCTCTTTTTGCACTTGAATGGTTTAAAACACTTGTATGCCAGCAAATCTATACCAAAAAAAAAAAAAAAACGAGTGCACCAGTTATGTTTAAACGCATGGTAAATTGGAAGCCTGTGAAAAGGTGATCCAAAAGTCACATGTGACCTGAGACATGGCTTTATCAATAGATCAGATGCATGCAAGTTGTCAGTTACTTTTTTATAAATATAGCTGTTTTGGGAGAAATTTAAAACTTTAGCAGAAAGTTTATTAACAAATTCTTCTGTTTACTAGTGATTGCAATTTGGTGATGTTATAAAGAGAAAACATGTGACTTATGGATCGCCTTTTCACAGATGTCCAATCACAGCCAACTTCCGGAAAAGGGTAAGTAACCAATAGCATTTAAGATTACAATTAAAACAGCAAGTCCTGCCCCACAACTGCCGAAAATAAGTGTTCGCATGAGCAAAAGCAAGCAGGTGAAAAAAATATGGAGCGCTAGAAAGAGGTGGATGATCATGCGTGTGCGATGAGACATATCCTTGCTCACGAGGGCTTGTATTGTGAGCACAAGTGATGTACGCGCAAGACTTTAAAAAGAGCAAGCAGGCTCCTGTGGATCTGTTATTCTCTCGCAGGAGCAATTTACTGTGCACGTAAACATAACTGGTGCACTCTGTTCTTTTTGCCATAGATTTGCCAACATACACTTGCATTTTTAAATCCGCAAGACTTAAACACATGCAAATGATCAACTATGATCCGTTTCACCACTACAAGCGAGTAAACAACGCAAATCAAGGAAGGAATTTTTTATCACTATTCGAGATGGCCTGTCGGGCAGGGAGGTTTTGCGAGCCCTGATTAAGAACCTAAATGCTGTCCATTTTGATTTTGTATAGATGGTAAGACATATTTGATACTAATTTTACCTTCTTTTTTTTACTCTATGGGTGCAAACCAAATGAAAGAGGAATCATAATAACTGAAAGTGTAGTTCATTGCCATTTAAGAAATACACTGTGTAACACTTTAAAAGACTCAGAGCAGTAACACATTTCCAATCTTAATGAGCCACGTTTGTAGTTGTAAATCACTACATACAGAGTGCATCAAACTAACAGGCAATAACAGTAACTGGTCAGGCAGGAACAGACAGGAACATCCAAACAACGACCTGACAAAAGACAAGGTGAAAACAGAAAGACTAAATAGACAGCGCTGATCATCTGCAGCTGGCGTGCTGATCAATCCTGATAGGGGTGCTGATCAGCCCAGTGATCAGCGGCTCCACCCACCCACACACACACACACACCAACACAAACACAGACAGGAGAGAGACACCGAATTCATGAACCGTGACAAATTATTCGTCACAACAGCTTGAAGTGTTTCAAGTATATAGTTGTAATTTGTGAAAATTTACTTGTATAATAGGTTAAATTTGTGTCAGATAAATGTGACCCTGGAGCACAAAATGCTTATGATGCTGGGGTATATTTTTAGCAATAGCCAAAAATACACACTATAGGTCAAAGTTATTGATTAATGTTTTATGCCAAAAATCATTATGATATTAAATAAAAATCATGTTCCATGAAGATATTTTGTAAATGTCCTACTGTAAATATATTAAAACTTAATTGTTGATTAAATTACATTTATGCATTTAGCAGACACTTTTATCCAAAGTGACTTACAGTGCATTCAGGCTATCAATTTTTACATATCATGTGTTCCCGGGGAATCGAACCCCCAACCTTGCGCTTGATAGCACAGTGCTCTACCAGTTGAGCTACAGGAACACTAATTATTAATGATTAGTAATATGCAAAGCTAAGAACTTAATCTGGACAAATTTAAAGGCAATTTTTTTCAATATTTACATTTTTTGCACCCTCCAAATAGTTGTATCTCAGCCAGATATTGTCTTATCCTAACAAAACATAAATCAATGGAAAGTTTATTTATTCAGCTTTCAGAGGATGTATAACTCTCAGATTTGAAAAAATGACCCTCATGACTGGTTTTGTATCCAGGGTCACAAATATTACTCTTACTGTAAAAATTATATAATCTAATAGTTGTATATATTTATATATATTTAAAGTAGCAAACTACTTTTCTGAAGTGGAGCTTGACTATTTTAAATGCTTTAAATTATGAGTAGTGTAAATGTTTTATAATATCTTCTCTAACACTGATACACAATCATTCTTTCAGAGCTCCGTTACAATAACTCAATAGGCTCCATGTGCTCTTACAAAAACATGCACAAATCAACTTATTCCCTCTGTCTCTCTATTAATCTATCACAAACACAAATGGTTTCTTTTCAATTGAACACTCACGCTTCCCAACATCCATATCCCCTGCAGGCAAATTACCTTTGTAAACCTTAAACACATTCATTCAAGCCCTGATAGAAGGCCGCAGGGAAGAGTGCTTGAACTGTGAGACTGTTAACACTCATTTAAGCCCATTGCTATCTGCTACTATCAGACATTACTCAAGAGGTGCAGACAACTGAGAAAAAGCTCTCCCGAGTGCCTGATGGTGTTTGAGGTTAGTGTGTAAGCCGAGACTAAAAGAGGCGCAGAGGCTTTAAGAAGAGACAGTACACATGCTGTGGTTTTGAGGTCAGGGTGAGGGCAGAGCATAGTCTGACAGTAAGGCCTGTTTCACATCGCACGCATAGCAGCACAACTGCAACACTATAAAATAGTGATTACTGGGTTACAGAATTAAGTATTTTCTTTAATAATGGCCATAAATGATAAAATGTTGATTAGAAATTAGCCACTGAGAATTATTTAAAACATGACAATAAATTTACATTGAGTTGATGATTTCACTCTTAAAAAGTTAAAAGTTTAATTTATCAACTGTTACCGATCATCAGCGATAAACTGGGGAGGCCAAAGTCCGGCACGGCGATAATTAATTGTGATTGTGAACAGCCATGTTCACTCCGGAATTTCGCTCGATGGTTTTGTTTTCACAGCATACCTGTGTTTACAGCGGAAGTTCAAGGCGGCTGAGCCGGGCGAATAACACACGTCATAACCAAACGTTATGACATTTGCTTACGTGAACACCAATGATTTTAAAATTCAGACAAGCAACCCCCGCTAGAAAGTAAACGCTTGTCAATTATGCCCTTCCAGACTCTGTCTACGAAGCAAAGCAAAGTAGCAGAGTTTGGTATGACCAGACTAGGGAAGATAGGACATAACACATGTTGGATTATTAACTATTATATAGACAAAATAAAATGTACACAAACCTTTATTTTACTGAGGAATGCATAAATTCAATGGTGCTTTAAAACTGCTCTCCCCTGAAGAAGACGCAAACTCTCCTTGATAGATAACATCTGACCCAGGATCTGAGTAACACAAAAACCACCCACACATTGGGTTGTTACATTTGACCCAGGAGCCGGGTAACACAACAATTACCCAAACACTGAGAAAATAACCCCAAAAATTACCCAAAAGGTTCAACCCAGCATTTGGGTTAAAAAAAATAACCCAAGATCTTTTTTTAGTGTAACCTTCCCCTGTACGTGTGTTTTTGTGTGACATGAAATAAAGGCATCGCTTGTCTTGCAACAGCTTAAATCCAGCTGGAAGCCTGGCATTCAAGTTTTGAACTTGAAGCAGTGAATTCTCACACCATACTTCTAGAAAAAAACTCTTGTTCTTTGAAAGATAAAGGAGGTAAAATTCAGTCTGTTAACAGCTGGCAAAATACATTACATTTATGTCAAAGGTACCCTTTGCAAATCTACAAGTAAACCGGTCTAGGAAAGGAAATTAATGTGAGTGATGCCTCATTAGACCTCATTATTTTTTTCATTGCTCAGGGATCTACATTTTCTGCTCCGTATACCAGGTGATACAGTACATCTTTGCAGGCTGGCCTTTAGATACAGGCATTTTCCAGAGGACAACCCTGCCAAAAAATTCCAGGTTTGTGATGACCACAGAGCTCAGTATTTGTTGAGACTGGGTCAGAGAGGTGCAGATTCAAGCCTGTGGTAAATCTTGATGCTACCGTTCATCTACTGTCCTGTGAAGTGTGTCTATCTTTGCTTAAACTTGTAGAGAGAACAGTTTTTTTAACTAAATTTGGATACTGAACATTTATGTGTGGTACCCATGAAAAATGAGTACACAATATGGTTGTGTGAATAATAATATCTTCCTTCTATGCCTTTCATATGGACATTCATGAAGTACTTTATTTTTTTTACTTTGCACGGACACTTGAAACAGAGACTTTTATTTTGACACGGGATCGCGCTTTCGGGCTATCTCTGCAGCTTCCGCTCACACGATACAGAGGAGCTGGCAGAGAACAGACGCGATTCCCGACTCTCTTCTTTCTTTCCTGTATTTTCAGTAATTTGTCTGCTAGGTCTCCGGAGGCGGGGCCTGCAACAGATTCTTGGGGGCTCGTCCGGGATCCACTCCATGTGACGCTAGGAGGCGGATCCAAAGATTTCCAGGACATGGGACCAGGCAGCGTTGGGGCTAGAGGCCGGCGACTGCTACATCCACGGACAACGAGGCAACAAGGCGTGTACCAGGTGATCTGCTGGTGACTGTCTTTTCATCCTGAGGTTGAGGCTACAACCGGAGTACTGAAAAAAGCTACATAATGGCGGGTCGTGCAAGGAAACAGCTGGTGTGGGACGTAAAGAGAGATTTAATCAATTTACCTGCTGACGAACTGTTCCGCATTGCCAAGGGCATCGGGCCAGTACCTGGACACCACACAAGTGAACTGGATCTGGAGGATAGTGAGGTTTGTTTCAAGTACATTGACGATTACATGTCCAGTGAACATTTGCTTGAGGCTGAGGACCAAGGGATGAGCGAACTGTTGACATTACAAGATACTGTAAAATCAGCAAAACAGATTGGCGCTGCTGTATCTACACCTGATGTTGATATAAACACACACTTTGCACATGTGTTACATCCATCCACCACTGGTGACACTTACATGACTCCACCTCATGTGGCATCTGACTCAGGGGGTGTTAAGGGGACTGAATCTGAAACAAACACAAACATACATAAAATGCTTGCAGAATATGAAGAGATAAGTAGAAAAATCCACCAGTACATGACACTTACCCAGCACACGGACTCGACTCACACTGTAGCGCAGGGAAACACCACTACAGCACACGTAAATCACACTGAGCGACCTAAACATGTAGCTCATGATTTTGCTTTTCCTACGGGGTTACAGTATATTCAGCCCCGTGAGTTTAAGATACACGGAGGTCAGATTGGGGACCACTCGTCAGACATCACGTATAACAACGTATGCAGGCAAATAGACAGTGGTCTGAAAGAGAACTTCAGCAATGCCGACATTGTCAGAGGGGTGCTGCGAATTATCAAGCCGGGCATTTTTAAAGATATGCTAATGAACAAGGATGATATGACTGTAGCTGAGTTAAAAGGTTTCTTACAATCGCACTTGGGGGACCGAAATAGCACTGAGCTGTTCCAAGAACTAATGTGCACCAAACAGAGTGAGCATGAAACCCCTCAGCAATTCCTGTACAGAGTAATGGGGCTGAAACAGAAGATACTTTTCGCAGCAAGACAAGCTGATTCAGAGAGAAAGTATAATGCAGTCACCGTGCAGGACGTGTTTTTACATACAGTGTACCAGGGCTTGAGTCACCGATGTAAAGACATTCGCAGTGAACTGAAGCCGCTGCTTGCGGACAGTAATGTGACTGATGATGCCATCCTCCGACATGTAATGAAAGTCACAAGCGACGAAAATGAGAGGCTGCGACGGTTAGGGCCACCAACCAGAACAAAACAGTCCACAGCGAGTAGTGCCCAAGTCCATAGTGAACCGGGCAGTGATGTGGGAGGAAGGACAGAGGCTGCTGTAAAGAAAAGCCAGGACGACCCAATCAAACAACTGACTGCAAGGATCGACGCTCTAACCAACATGGTCGATACACTACAACACTCGATGGCAACACAGGTCGAGCGGGGCTGTCACTGCTGCACCAGTCATCCAGTCTCCCACAGAGTAAGCCGGTCACGTTGCTGTTCACAGTGTACAAGAGAAGGGCGACAGGACTGTCCCCATTGCTTCATTTGTGGTGAGGAAGGGCACCGGGCAGCTGGGTGTTTGAGACGACCTCAGCGGCAGGGAAACGAGAACCGGCCACTGTAGAGGGGCAACCAGTGACCGCAGAGCGAATGTCCCACACTTATGCAACCTGCTCAGAGCTGGGCAGGCCCGGACACAACAATCAGAGACAAAAAAACAAATCAACAGACACAAAAGTGGTGCATAGGAGCCCAGGAGCCAATGATCTGGATCCCTGGCAGAAAAAGAATGACACAATAATTAAGCTAATTGGAAGCAAAGCTTTAACCCAGTGCAACCTAAATGGACTCACTGTGAGAGCACTACTTGATACAGGTGCACAGGTCAGCATAGTGGATCGAATGTGGAAGGATAAATACCTACCCAATATTGAGGTGAGGCCACTGCGAGACTTACTGGGATGTGAAAATGACCTGGAGGTCTATGCTGTGAATGGGAATCCAATTCCATTTGACGGATGGACAATCATTACAGTTAACTTGCTAGGAAATGAGGATCCCAACCTGTCCATTAATGTCCCATTCTTAGTGAGCAAGATGCCGATTGAGAGACCACTTCTGGGCTTCAATGTAGTAGAGGAACTGATTCAGGGACAGCCTGAACGACTCATGCCAACACTTACCATGCTACTAGCTGGAGCCATTAATGTTCCTAACGAGAAGGCACAGACCCTAGTCGAGGTGATACGGACAGCAGATGAAGATGAGGAAGGTGGCAGTTTAAAGGTCGGCCAAAGAGGAGTCATCATTCCAGCAGGACAGGTCGCCTGGGTTCAATGTCAAGTTTCACCAAAGTTAGCACAGATGGACGCTGTAGTCTTGTTTGAACCACAAGAGGATAATGCCCGCTTAAGACATTTGGATATTGGGGAGGGACTCTTGGAGATACCAAAACAACGTAATCCATGCATCTCCATACCCATTGGGAATAACACAGGATGTGACGTAGCTCTAGAGCAGGGTACGCTCCTCGGAACACTGCAGCGGGTAGAGGAAATAGTTGATTCTGGACGAACAAGTGGAGCAAGGCAGATGGCAAGGGTCCAGACTGCAGCGACACAAGAGGGAGGAATGAACACAGCCGGGTGGTATCCTCCTGTTGACTTAGAACATCTGAGTGAGAGCCAACGTGAAGTCGTACAGAAGATGTTATATGAGGAGTCTGGCGCCTTCAGTAAGGGCGACGACGACATTGGAAGTATCCCCAGTCTGCAGATGTCAATAATCCTTCAGGATGACATTCCTGTTCAGAGGGCGTATTCGGCAGTTCCAAAACCCCTGTTCAGTGAAGTAAAGAGCTATATACAAGATCTCCTGGCAAAAGGATGGATTGTCAAGTCCAAGTCGCCATACGCCGCTCCAGTGGTTTGTGTTAGGAAAAAGGACGGCAACCTCCGGCTTTGCGTGGACTATCGTCTCCTAAATAAGAAGACTATACCTGATCGACACCCGTTGCCCAGGATACAGGAGCTAATTGACACACTGGGGGGATATTCCTGGTTCAGCATCTTAGACCAGGGTAAAGCATACCACCAGGGCTTTATCGCTGAGGGTTGCAGACATATGACAGCATTCACTACACCATGGGGGCTGTATGAGTGGGTCCGTATCCCTTTCGGCCTGTCAAACGCACCTGCTGCCTTCCAACGTAGCATGGAGGAGATGCTTGACTCATTAAGGGATGAGTGCTGCATACCATACCTAGATGATGTCCTATGTTACGCAGAGTCCTTTGATGAACATGTAGAGAGCCTAAGGAGAGTATTAAAAGCCCTTCAGCACCACGGAGTCAAGTTAAAACCTGGAAAATGTGAGCTGTTCCGTCAAGAGGTCAGGTACGTGGGGCGTCTGGTGTCGGCTGAAGGGGTGCGGGTAGATCCAAAGGACCTGGAAGCTGTCCGGTCTCTCACACGCAGGATTCCTCAGACGGTGGGGGATATACGAAGGTTATTGGGGTTTCTCAGCTACTATCGAACATTCATCCAGGACTTCTCCAGAGTCGCAAGACCCCTGTATGAATTGCTGCAGAGGAAGCCAGGGACTGAGCAGGATGTACACAGCCGAAGAAAAACTAAAGGGCCACAAGTTCCTTCAAAGACTCCAGTGGAATGGAACCGAGACCACCAGCAGACTCTAGAGAGACTAATTAATATGCTTGAGAAACCACCAGTTCTGGCATATCCAGACTTCAATCAACCCTTTACACTCCACACCGACGCATCGGAAGAGGGTTTGGGGGCTATCCTGTACCAGCGACAGGAGGGAAAGTTGAGGGTCATCGGGTATGGGTCCAGGACACTGACGATAGCTGAGAAAAACTATCGATTACACAGCGGAAAACTCGAGTTCCTGGCGTTGAAGTGGGCGGTATGTGAGAAATTCCGGGACTACCTATTCTACGCCTCACACTTCACAGTGTATACCGACAACAACCCACTGACATACGTGATGGGCACAGCGAAGCTAAATGCAGTGGGCTATCGCTGGGTCGGGGAGCTATCCGACTTCCGATTTGACATCAAATACCGGCCAGGCAGGGTTAACATCGATGCAGACACTCTGTCCCGTCTCCCCCTGGATATTGAAGCATTTGAGTCAGAGTGCACAAAACAGTTGCCTACCAGTGTAATACAAGCAGCCTGGGAGGGTAGTCGCGTATCAGAAGATAAAGATGTGGCCTGGATCGCAGCATTGTACCTGTCTACGGGGGGAGGCGAACTACAGCCATTTACCACTTGGTTGCCGACAATTGGACTGGAAGAGCTGGTTACCGCCCAAAAAGAGGACCCAGTGATTTCACAAGTAAGACAGTGGAAAGTCGATGGGGTCATACCAACGGAGGAAATGAGACGAAGCATGACAGGGACCAGCAGAAAGCTCATGTACGAATGGAAAAATCTGTATCTGGGAAGGGGACTCCTCTACCGAAGGGCAAGGGAAAGAACACAACTAGTCCTACCAAACATGTATAAGAAGTTGGCTCTCGAGCACCTCCACGACCGGATGGGACATGTGGGTACGGAGAGAGTACTCAATTTGGCAAGGGATCGATTCTACTGGCCGTACATGAAGAAGGAGATAGAGGGGTATGTGACTAGGAGGTGCCCATGCATAAAGCAGAAGAAACCCACCGCACACGTCCGAGCACCTATGGGCAGTATCACCACGCACTCACCTCTGGAGCTGGTGTGTATAGACTACCTCCACTTGGAGCCGAGCCGAGGAGGATATGAGTATATCTTAGTGGTCATGGACCATTTCACCAGGTTCGCCCAAGCCTATCCAACAAAAAACAAGTCAGGGCGGACTGCAGCAGAACGCTTGTTCCAGGACTACATCCCACGGTTTGGATACCCGGCCAAATTACATCACGATCAAGGCCGTGAGTTCGAAAATGAACTGTTCCGGAACCTCAGACAACTTGCTGGCATCGGTCACTCCCGCACTACTCCGTACCACCCCCAAGGGAACCCAGTGGAAAGGCTCAACCGGACCCTTTTGCAGATGCTGAGGACACTAACAGACAGGGAAAAGGAGAGATGGAAGGACCACTTACCTCAAGTGGTGCACGCTTACAACTGCACACGACACGAGTCCACAGGGTATTCTCCCTTTTATCTGTTGTATGGACGGCATCCTCACCTTCCAGTGGATCTGATCTTTGGCCTGGTGGAGCAAGAGGAAGAAACAACACCAAACGTGTATGCGGAGCAGTGGGCACACAGAATGACTGAAGCATACAAAATCGCAGAAAGTCACAGCCGTCAGGCAAGCACCAGAGGGAAAGAGCAGTATGACCGGAAAGTGAGAGGAGTTGTGCTGAAGGCAGGGGATCGAGTACTGGTCAGGAACCTCAGGGAGCGTGGAGGCCCAGGAAAGTTGCGGTCCTACTGGGAGAAAGCGGTATATGTGGTAAAGGAACAATTGACTGACAACCCCATATACGTGATATACCCTGAGAATGGTGATAGCAGAAAAACCAGGACGCTGCATCGAAACCTGTTGTTACTGGTGAATGACTTACCGGTGGAAGCTCCAGCAATGACACCTAGATCCATGCGGCCTGAAAGACAGAGAAAGACAGTTAGACGAACAGTCAACCAAGAGAACGTCGGAGATGGTGATCTGACTGACTCAGATGCCGAGAGTGGAGTAGGAGGATACTGGTTGAGAGCTCCAGTCAGCTGGCCAATAGTGGGGAACAACCAACTCCCAGAACGAGCACCTGTAAGGGAAAACATTCAGTTAGTAGCTACAGATACCTACCTTGATGACGCGACATGTCCAGACAATGCTGATGAAGGAAACTGTGCGAACCCCGAAAGTGAGTCTGAGGACATAGATGGGGCTGTGGATCTGAGGATGGAAGGGGAAACCAGTGTGAGAAAGTCAGCCAGGGAGCGGAGGCCAAAGCAGATTTATACATATGACATGTTGGGTCAACCTGCAATCCACCCCTATCCCACACTGAACTCAGTTACTGCCTACCCCATTCCACACATGCCTGTTTGGGGTTCACCTACTTACACCACACCTATCACTTACCCTCACTTATACTTACCTCCAGTACACACACCTTATGGGGTTGCTACTGCTGTTTATTAAGAGTGGTTGGTTATGGGATTTTGCATTTCCTTTTGTCAGGGAGAGTGTGGTACCCATGAAAAATGAGTACACAATATGGTTGTGTGAATAATAATATCTTCCTTCTATGCCTTTCATATGGACATTCATGAAGTACTTTATTTTTTTTACTTTGCACGGACACTTGAAACAGAGACTTTTATTTTGACACGGGATCGCGCTTTCGGGCTATCTCTGCAGCTTCCGCTCACACGATACAGAGGAGCTGGCAGAGAACAGACGCGATTCCCGACTCTCTTCTTTCTTTCCTGTATTTTCAGGTATATAGTACAAATGTTCGGGGAAAACTTGACTAAATAGGGTAACATCCATTTAATTACAATGTACAGTGAGGGCTGGTTGTGAGAGTTTGATAACTTACATCTGTGATTTCTAAAAGTGTTCATACTGAGGTAAACCTACTGTAAATACTCCTGTGTAATGCAATATTTGAGTCTAACATGTTTATTCAGTGTCTCAGATCTAAATGTTCCATTGAGTTATGTGTAAAAGTTAATTGTTTATGTTATATGTTATGTGCAAAGCTCACTCTGAACTCGCGCTTGGCGCGCTTGATGGTCACGTGACCAGCTCATGCAGAAGTGTGTAACGGCAGCTTAAATAGCTGTTAATGCTTTGAAATGTTGATTTTTGACAAACTAACGGTGAAACAAATGTCACAAATGTTTTAAGAGTTGAAACAGACTTAAAATATGCACTTAGGTGAATAATCAAAGTAATAATTTGCTAGATTTGACTGTTGACCCATGAGAAAGTATGGAAAGAGTATTGTTATATGTTCAAACAGGTTAAATGAGAAAAAGACAAACAATGAAAAGAGATTATATGAGTTTATTTTTGTGGTTTAAGAAACTGGTGGATGTTGAAGATTGATTTGTTGTCAATAAACACACGATACAGAGGAGCTGGCAGAGAACAGACGCGATTCCCGACTCTCTTCTTTCTTTCCTGTATTTTCAGTAATTTGTCTGCTAGGTCTCCGGAGGCGGGGCCTGCAACATATGCCCCCGGAAATCTTGTTTGGCATCCCATAACTCATCCAAGTGCATACAGCAGTGAACAAACACAAACCGCGAACTCACACCCGGAGCAGTTGGGGGTTTGGTGCCTTGCTTCTACTATCCATTAGGCCACAGCAGGTCCCTCTTTTTCATCTACTCCCTAACTGTGCACACTTATTACATTGCATTACAAAGAAATTCATAAGAACAGATGTACATTTGCCAAGAAGTAAAGAATTTTTCCAAAGAAATTCTTGTAGTTTGTAATGGCCAAATTAACTGATACAGCTAACATCATGAACTAGGGGTGTGCAATAATGATTTCATAATTTTCTGAGCATGTTGATGTGCTGGTTATTTCTTTTCAGGGGTAACAGAAATGTAATTGTGGCTTTGTTTGAAACTATTTTTGTTGATGAAATACAAAACAGGAACTTGACTAAATCCAAATATTTTAGAAGATATTCTCTGATGGCCTGGATAACTAAGGGCATCAAAGCAGCGTCTTGTGAGCACCACCACTGTTGCAGTTTTTTTTTAACCTGGTTTTCTTCAATCTGGGGGTAATTTTGACTCACAAGAACAGGAAAGGCCGCATCACAGTCAATGCTCCATAGGGTAAAAACTCCATTCTTCCAATAAAATATAACTGTTTCCAGTTTATCTGCCAAACCCGCTTAATAAATGATAGCATAAATAATAATCAGTCAACTTTAAAGAGCAAGTCAGTTCACGACAATTATGCAGATGTCAGACAGAGTATGAGCAAGTCTTGAGAGCTTTCGCTTGTACATTGTGATTTTTTGAGCTGAAGTTCAGTGCAACATTTCAGTTAGCAGCTCTAATCCTTAACCACTACACCACCCACAATCAGTGTTTTAGTCCAGACTAAGGCTACAGTACAGTATCAGTAATTATTGAGCTCAGACTGCAGCATGTAGTCCATTTTGTCATGCCTAAGTGCTTTTATCATTAATAGAGCAAGTCAGCCGGCATGGGGAGGGGCTTCATTCACAAAAAAAAAAAAAGTGATTGGTTCCTGCCAATGATGTTTAATTTTGCCCTTTTTGGACAGACTGTCTGTTTGGCTCAAGATTAAGAAGCTTTTTTTTTAAACACAAAGTGTGTTAGAGTCTCCGGATCTGTGCTGTCCTTCAGAACATGTCCGGTTTTCTCACAGTCTTGAGGAGTTACATGAGAACTAATTATATTGACAACAACAGGGTATCTGGGTCACTGGGCTTGCATGACAAGTAGGTCAGTGCATAGTCAGCGTTTATACCGTTTTAAACCTTTTATACCTTTAACAGAAAAGTCACTTTTCATTGTAAATCAGTGATTTTTTTATTTATTTTTTCTTGTGTTTGGTCTCTTCTGTTATTACAGTTGAAGTGAATCATCTCAGATTTAAACTGTTTCAAGTCCTATTGAGCTCCCTCAATCTCTCAGCAGGTAATATGTATGTTGTAAAAGTGTCCATGTGTGTAATATTAATAAACTCTGCGATTGTCAGGTAACCTACAACATTAGAACTACAGAACAACCTTTTATCAGTGTTTTTCTGTAAATTATGTTTATGGAGTAGTGGCAATTAACAGTGCCCAAGAAAATTGAGATAAAATAAAAAAATAATAATAACGTAATTGTCTTTTAAACATGACATTTTTGTACTCTTTGTATTTATTTTGGTTTCATGGTTTTGAAAACCTTTATACCTTTTTGAAGAAAAGATTCTGCTTAATGGCTATTGTGGTGAAACCAACAAATAAAAATAGGTTTTTATCTCTATGCCAAAAAAAAATAGTATAAATTATCTTTAAATTATTCAAGCTTTTGAAAATGTGCACCACAAGGCATATTAGCCACATGGCTTTTTTTTTTTTTTTTTTTTTTTTTTTTACAATGCATTCTGGATTTTAAATAAACTTCCAGTCTGATGACTTGTAAATTAATCAACTCTTATAAACATCAGCATCTTTTATGGATCATGTTAGAATCTTTTTTTTTTGTTAAAAATGTCACTATTGGGTGGACATTTTAGCCACTTGAGCAATAATATTCTTTATAACAGTCCTGTCCAGCACACACACACACACACACACACACACACACACATAAAATGTGCAAGTTTTAGCTGTAATGTGCCATTGATGTAACTTAATGATGTACATTAAAGTGTCACGGTTCATGAATTCACCGTCTCCTGCTGGGTTCATGTTACGTCATGTTGATTGTTTCATGTGGGTGTTACCGCTGATCATCTGATCAGCGGCAGCTGCAGCTCATTCCAACAGCCTACTTAATGCCCTGTCTTTCGTCTCTTGTTTGTCAGATCGTTGTTTGAGGTCCTCGTGGTTCATGTCTGTTCGTCCTCCAGCGTTCCTGCTCATGCTCTGTTTCCTGTTCGGTCGCTTCTGGATTATCACCATCACCACCTCCACCAACGCACTCAAGATACCCACTCACCTGTCTGTGCTGCCGTCGAGGTCCCTGCGTCACTCTCCAACATCCACTCACCATAACCTTTCTTCAATAAACATCATTTACTTGCATTTGCCTCCTGTCCTCCATTTCACCGTGACAGAACGATCTGACCAACAATGGAGGCAGCGAGTAATCAACCATCCGCCCTTGAAGATTTTCTCAGTGCCAGTGTTCGGAGGATGGACTCTCAGGAGAGGAATCTTAACGACACTGGTCGCACGGTTCAAGCTTTGGTGACGCAGGTGTCCGAGCTCACCCAACAATTCCAGCTACTACGAGTTCCCACTGCGCCGCTCACGCCGCCTGTTCCTCCAGCACCATCAGAAGCCCCCTCCCAGCTATTCTGGAGTCTTACTCGGGTGAGCCCAACTTTTGTAGAGCTTTCTTAACCCGCTGTGACATGCACTTTTCCCTCCAACCCAGAACCTTCGCCAACGAGAGAGCCAAGGTGGCCTTCGTATTAACCCTGCTCACTGGGAGGGCGGCATTATGGGCAACAGCAGTGTGGGAGAACCAGGACCCATGCTGCACCTCGTTTCAGTCACTCTCCGCCGAGATGAGACGGGTCTTTGAACTGGCTTTGTGGGTCGACGCACGTCTGACGCGGATGAAGAGGCGGAGCTTACCCAGTTCCACATCCAGGACACAGACTGAAGTGCGGTTCAGCGGCGGGGACGCGGCCAGCCCCTCCTACGATCACGAGCCCATGCAGGTAGGGCGAGCTCGGCTTTCCCAGGAGGAGAAGGAGAGGCGGAGGTCCCTGGGCCTGTGCCTCTACTGCGGGGGAACTGGACATCACGCTTACATCTGTCCGGTAAAAGGCCAATCCCGGTAGTACGTACGAGGCTACTATCGGGTGGGATCTCCGCCGAGAAGACCTCATCATCATCTACGCTCCTTCCGGTAAGACTAAGATGGTCAGCACAGACCCACGACTGTCAAGCACTACTGGACTCAGGGGCAGAAGGTAATTTCATGGACAGTACACTGGCACACAGACTACACATTCCCCTCAGAGCCCTTCCGCACCACATCACGGTTCACGCCCTCAATGGACAGAAACTTCCAGTCAAATTTCACGTCACTGAAGACATCACCCTCATCACATCAGGCAATCACTCTGAAACCAATTCCTTCCACGTCCTTGACTCTCCTCTGGCACCCATAGTCCTCGGTCACCCCTGGCTCCTCCTCCACAACCCCAAAATAGACTGGTCCTCTAACTCCATTCTAACTTGGTGTAACAGATGTCATGAGTCTTGTTTAGTGTCTGCCTGTCCATCTGTTTCTATGTCTGTGTTTCAGGAGGAGGCGGTGGATTTGTCTAATGTGCCCGCCGAGTACCTCCACATGAAGGAAGTGTTCAGTAAGTCTCGTGCTGCTTCTCTTCCTCCGCATCGTCCCTACGACTGTGCCATAGAATTACTGTCAGGTAAGTCTCCGCCTAAAGGCAAATTATATTCACTTTCTGTTCCGGAAAGGGAGGCTATGGAGAAATATATTTCTGATTCTCTAGCTTCGAAGTTCATCCTCCCTTCCTCTTCTCCAGCGGGGGCGGGGTTCTTTTTTGTGGGGAAGAGGGACGGATAATTTTTTCTTCTTCTCTCCAGGAACATGTGCAGCACGTCCGACGAGTGCTTCAGAGGTTGCTAGAGAATGGGCTTTTTGTCAAGGCCGAGAAATGCAAATTTCATGCACCGTCGGTTCCATTTCTGGGGTATATCGTGTCGACTGAGGGAATACGCATGGATCCCGAGAAGGTTAAGGCTGTGGTAGAGTGGCCAAGTCCAGATTCCCGTAAGGCCCTACAGAGGTTTCTGGGGTTCGCCAACTTCTACCGGCGTTTTATTCGCAACTTCAGCCAACTAGCCGCACCTCTGACCTCTGAGCCGCACTTTTTTTCGGACGTTTTGATTTTACTATCTCGTACCGCCCTTGTTCCAAAAATATTAAACCCGATTCTTTGTCATGTATTTTTGACCGTTCCGAACGCCCGTCCACTCCCGAGTGTATTTTTCCTGAGACATTAGTGGTCTCCACACTCACATGGGAGATCGAATCGAAGGTCAAGACAGCTTTAGAAGGGGTAACGCCTCCGCCCAGGTGCCTGTCCTCCATTTCACCGTGACATAAAGGTTACCTGAGAATTTTTTTTTTTATAATGCGGTTACTTACCAAGAAATTCTATTTAAAAATTATTTTAAAAGAATCTAACGCAGAGGAGTTCAATACTTTATTATAATAAAATCATTCTGTGTCCATCAGCCGCTATTTCCATTACTTAATCAAGCAACTTTTCTTTCATTGATGTTTTGTTTAACATGTCACTGCACTTGTGTTGGTTCTTGTGTTGCGCTATTCTGCCCGCAACCATTAAAGTATTTGATTTCTACAACAACTAATTTGACACACATCTGTAATGGGGCTGACAAGACGAGAGGCATGCGGATCTATGTGCAAGCTTTCTTAATAAACAAGGTAAAAAACACAGGCAGGGTCGAACAACAGCAAACAGGCATGGCACAGGCAAGACAAAGAATATACCTAAAGTTACCGTGGGTCTTCGATCGGCGAAGGTCAGTGAACAGACAACAAGGCACCATGAAAAGATTAAAACTAAGACTGAACTGGAACAGAGAAACACGGAATTGCTCGGTAAAGCAGCTAACACTTGGAGATTGATAAATGCAGAACAATACACGGCTGTTTGAAAGGGATCTGAGTGAGTGTTATATAGTGAATGTGTGATTGGTTCCAGCTGTGTGCAATCAGTGCAATAAATGATGGAATATGTTGTCTGGGATGACATGCAGCAGTCTGTGTAGTGCGAGAGTCAATGTAATGGAAGGATGACCTCTGGTGGTGATTGGATGAAAGTTCATGGACTGGATTCGTGACAGAGCCCCCCCCCCCCCCCCCCCAATCAATACAATCCAGGAGGGTGGTGGAGCGGAGGCAGAAGAGGGGAAGGGATGGTGGTCCAGGTCCATGTGGAAATGGAGAGACTGGGGACTGAGGCAAAGCCGGCAGAGCAGAGAACCAAGACAGATCCAGTTCTACAGCAGTATAATAAGGAAACAGGGAGAGTTCATTACTGGGCTGTGCAAGAAGCTGAAACTGGCGACGCCACCTTGGGAGGTTCTGCAGCATGATCTGCCACCTCTGGAGAAACTGCAACAGGCACCATCACCTCTGGGGACACGACAGCGTGAGAAATTACCTTGGGAGTTTCTGCAGCATCAGCTGCCACCTCTGGAAACATTGTAGTAGGTGCCACTCTCTCACGGGTCTCAGTTGTGGTGTATGCAGCCCAATCACTCCATAAAGCAATTGTGGGAAGCACTACATACAGGGGAATAAGTTCAGGAACAGGAGGGCTAGAATGATTGGGTTTTGGGATACCAGCTGCGCATGCCGCCACCAGCAGTGGATCCTTCATGCTGGATGCCAGTCTGGGAGACTGAAGATCTGACCTTGAAGATCTGGGTGCAGCAGACAGGAAGTGACGGGACTCTGGATGAACAGATGAGACATGATAAGACTCGGGACGATCAGTGGAGACGTGACTCTGGACGAACAGCTGTGCTCTGACGTGACTCTGGATGAACAGCTGTGATGTGACGTGACTCTGGGTGAAAAGACATGATGTGGCGTGACTGTTTCTAAGTAACCTGCATTTACTGGTTCTTACTCTGTACTATACACTATAGTGACACCAATTCTAGAGAGGTTTGCCTGAACATTGTAATTATTTTGCACTTAACTTGACTTCAATCACATGGCTTTTCCAACTTATTTTCGCATGTGTCTTGTGTGTGGCATATTATTTCTTCTGTGCGGTCACAACGAATGAAGTGCACACGAGCAGCTTAGAGGCAATATTGGTTAGAATACTGAAATGTAGTTTTACACAAAACTGGCTGGATCATCAGTTTTGCTGTGCTGCGTATCTCCACCCATGCAGAGGTCACTGCCGAAAAAAATTCTTGCCATTGAATTTGTCAAAGTGCACTAAACTTGAACCCTCCACAAATTTTGCATTGGGAAATTTCTTTGCCACAGGAAGTCCATCAAGTGAAGTTTTTTGTGCTGATTCCTATTGAAATTTCTGGATGCGAAATTACGATAGATGCGACCACACCATTAGAAAGCAGTGTAATGTTGCTGCTTACTCTTTTGGAACATCGAGAACTGTGAAACTTAATCAGTCTATATTTAATAAAAGGTTTTATTGTTTGTTCAATGGGTTGTATTGTTATTTGATATATATGTATATCCAAATCATCCAGCCCCCGCAACATTCTTTCCAGTGGGCCAAAAACAACAACAACAAAAAATTCAAAATTAGGGCCTTAAGCCAGTACACTCTATTGAATGATCAGCACACCTATCCCTCACAGAGATGTTTAATATGGCCAATGATGCCTTTGTAGGTTGCCCAGTTAATAAAAACCAGATCCGTGATTATCACGTTGACCAATCTCAGATTCCCCACTGAACCTGTCGTTCTTCATAGGAGCCTTTGACCATGAATAAATAAACTGTTTTAGAGTGAACGTTTTTAGTTCTTAAGATAAGACCCTGGAAAAAGCCTCTGGAAGCTGAGGGGTTGAGTGACTGACAGCATGAGGGATAATAATGCAGGTCTCTCAAAGCAGCATGGCTGGATGACAGTGTTCAGAGGCTCTGCAGTGAGTTAGGAAAGATTAAAGAAGTCAAAGCAATTCAGTGGGTATTAAGACCCTTCTGGAATCTTCTGAAATCGTCCATCTTTTCAGCCTTTTTCAGCCTTAATGCTTTCATATTGAAATATCTACAAGCTGAACTGATGGATGCACCTTAACCGTGATCTGGAATGAGTGTGTGATGTTTTTGATTTGGAGAATGATTGTCTGCCCATGTGCGCACAATACAAGAGGAAAAGTGTCCGAACAGATTCTAACTGTTTTCACCACGATTACATTTTCTCTTAGGAATACATTGTGTAACCTGAAAGATTCATCATGATAGTCCAAACACAATTTCAGCAGTTTGTTTTAACAGGACTATGAAATTGACCCTGATGTCATCAATCTAACTTTTTTCTTCCAATCACCTGGCTGCTTTCTCAAAACGGCCAGTTTACCCAATCCAGTGAATTCAGCAGTCTTGACCTACTTCTTTTTTTCTTGTTGTGAGCAACATAATATTTATATACAACCATTTATGTAAAATGGGTGGCAAATGTCAATTATCAAAGTATGTATCACTTCCTGTACAATATGGAGTTATTCAACTGACCTTTCTGTTTCCAGACAGATGTTTATACAAGCGTAATCCATAATGGATCTCTATTTGGAAAGCTGGCCAACTATTGGCTTTTGTTCCAGTCATCTCTTACTGGATGTTCTGCTGTTTTTTCCCAGTCTTTATCCAACCACCCCTGACATACTGACATACAAGGTACCAAACGAGTGGAAAAAGTATCTTGCTTGGTGGAAGTCACCAGATAACTCTATGTTCTCAGACAGTGAGTCAGCAGAGATGACTGAAGCCTTACTCATATTTATAAATGCTTGGAACAGGTCTGTGAATCTGACATTAATTGTTCGGTGAATAACGTCTAGCTACAGATCACGACAGACCTCACAAATGAGTTAGTATTGGGAAAGCATGGCTGTCCAGGTAGACTTGGATTTGTTTAACCGAACTGGGGTTTTAAGAGGATGACTACAGGCTACTGTTCTCCGTTTATGTCTTTAATTCATCGGTTTCCCAGTCCTCTTATCTCCCTTTCTCCTGTTCATCTGTTTCTGTCTCAAAAATGTAATTCCCTCTCTTTGTTTAGTATTTTGTTTAAAATATATTACATTTTCCTTGAAGAATCAGCATTGTGATAAATCCGTTAGTGACACTTTTGCTTATCCACCTTTTTCTAGTCGTAAAAATGGGCGGCCATTTGTAAATTCTATAGGTCTGGCTTCCGGTCTTCATCTGCCTCCACTTCTTCCAGCTATATTTAGCTGAACAAAAAAGTCTAGTGCAAACAGTTTTACAGTTACTGCAAGTTGTTATTCTCCTTGTTATTTACCTACAGTGGCTAATGAACCAGAAGTCTCACCCAGAGGCTTACTTCCGCATTGAAGAGGTGGACAGGGAGGTGCATTCTCATTCTCTCTCTCTCTCTCTCTCTCTCTCTCTCTCTCTCTCTCTCTCTCTCTCTCTCTCTCTCTCTCTCTCTCTCTCTCTCTCTCTCTCTCTCTTTCACACACACTCACTCACTCACTCCCTCACTTTTATGCATTTGGCCCTCAATGTTTCGACAATATTCCTGCATTTCACTTGACTTTTATGATTTCATTTACACCCCAGGGTTGAGTAAACTTTTTTATTTATATAGCACCTTACAGGCTACACAGTAGTTCCAAGGTGCTGTACATTAACAAGACAAAAACATAAAAACATCCATATACTAAAATGCAAGGGGGTACAAATATGATCTAAAACCATCCTTAAAAAAATTTCAAGTTAAGGAAGATCTAACATCCAGTGGCAAATTATTCCATAGTCTTGGACCAGCGATGGAGAAAGCACGATAACCCTTCAAAAACTGTTTATAAAGTATAAACTTTTATTTTTTGTGGAAAAAGCATTTTTTCATCCAGACTGAAAAGGAGGAGTTTGTTTGATGCAGAGTCAACACACAAGCAGAAGCATAACAATGCATACAAATGGTCTGGAATAGAAAGGCGCAAATCAGTATGTTTAATGATTGTATTTTCTGTTTCTTTGTAATCCCATAGGTGTCAATTTGTTTTAAAAAAAAGTCTTAAATAGGTAATGTAGAAATATGCAAACATTGTTTCCCCCTACCCAAAACCATGCCATGAATGCAGACTACAGTATGTGCTACATTTACACTGGTTGCTTGGTAAGAATATGCACAAACACCAAAACAAGAAAACCAAACTAAACCTTTAGGATTACAAAACAATTCTGGGAATTTTCATGCTTCCACATACTCAGTAATGTCCATGATCTGCTGTTGTGGGAATTACTCTGGGAATGAGTCATCAGTGAGTCACGACAGTAAGGGGGGTGATTCCAGACAACACATGTGTTCCTTCAGTCAGTGGAGTACCACACGGTTATATATCAGGACCAATCAAATTCAGTTGTATGTTTTTTATTAAGCTGAGTTTATCTAACCACATCTGTGTGGCTTGAATTGCCTGCAGACAGAGTTGAGATATGCATGGTGTTCATTTTTGGCAGGAAAGCACTGAATGAATGATTCAAATTGTCTGAAAACCTGTGACCTGTTTGCACTTTTTTCTTTCAAGGTTCAAGGTTTTTTATTTGTCAGTGCCACCATATGTGCAGATATACAGAGAAATCGAAATATTGTTTCTCTTCTCTCTCATCAAGTGTTTACATCGTCAATGCACTATAAAAGTTTGTATAGAGCAATATAAACACGTTACACCACTGGACCAGTCAGCTCACTTTGCTCCTGTAGTTGGCCTCGTTGTTGGTTATGAGGCCCACAACAGTCTTGTCATCCACAAACTTGATGTGGTTGGTAGTGTGACTGGGTACACAATCGTGGGTCAACAGGGTGAAGACCAGCGGGCTGAGTATTAACCACTTTGAAGTAATTGTATAGTCATCGTAGTCGGTTAATTTAATTCAGATAGTTATAAAAAAAAAAGTTAAAAACATGCCCCCTTTATCAACTGTTTCTGTGAAGGAGACACGTATCGCATTTCTCTGACTGGATTGATGGAGGTTTAAATTTCCTTGTTTTCTTGCCTTTTTTTAAAGGTCCATAATTCCCAATTCAGATCTGTTCGTTTGCTTGCTTTCTTTCTGTCTGTCTTTTCCATCCATCCATCAGTTTGTTCTTTCTGTCTGTCTGCAAATTTATCCTTCTGTCTGTCCGTTTTTCTCTGTTTTGTACATCTGTCTATTTATCTCTTCTATATTTTTGCTGCTCTATCTGTATCTTTCTGTCCATCTGTCTTCTTGTCTATCCATCCTGTCTTCTCATCCATTCTTCAGATCTGTGCAGGTTTGTACCACATGTGGTTTATGTCATGAACCTGCATGGCATTAAACATGTCTTGTTGCATATTACTTGGATTACACACCACACATAAAGTATTACGTTTCATTTCTGATCTCAGAGCTCTTTCATTTACAATGGATTACAGCAAGTAAAGCAGACCTACACTATGAAGCTCTCTTGGTTAGGTGTAATTAATCTCTAGGGCAACTGCCACCCAGTCTTATGTCTGTAGGAATGACAGTGCTACACATGAACCTCTGGTCTCATAAATTCCTTCCGGAAAGCGTAAGAAAGCTTGTGGGAGGTTCATAGACCTAATGCCAATGCAGAATAAACAGTAAACATCGTAAAAGGAAGAATAAAGCAATAAAACCACACAACTGAATGGAAACTTGGTAAAAACTTGCACTCTTTTGTGGTATCCTCAAAAAGTGTCAAAGTGTTTTCTACTGTTGCACAAAAGCCTTTGAGTCTGAGTGCTTTGATATGTAGATATGAGATCACGTAACCGAATCATATTATTTGCAGTTGTTTGTTTACTTGTCATTAACTGATTATATATGTGCATAGCCCTCATGCTGGGTAGATTACTTACAAACTGTAGTTTACAAACCGAATACATGTATACAAATAATGCAATCTATCAGGTTACACATTTTAGGTTACTATTCGGACTACTTTTTGGTTACTTTATAGGCTACTTTTAGCTTGTTTGTAACAGATTTGAATGGAATTATTTTGTGCCATATTTTGTGCCAGATTGATATAAAATACAAAGAGAAAGAATGGAATACATTCTATGTTATAAACAGCATGAAGTGAATTAAATATAGCATTAAGTCAGGGTTACCCGAACTGAAAAGTGACTAATCTGATTATGAGCATTTTAAAATGTAATGTAATTACAAATACTTAATGTTTGGAATCTGATTCCGTAATCCAGATAGGTTTTTTTTTTCCTTCAGATGAAATCTGTACAATTTACTGTACCAGACAGTATGACTGTGACTGCACATGTATGCTAAGTCTTCACACAACTGTCCTCTCCAACCACAGAGATGAAGGCATAATGTAGGCCTAACACTCCCTTCCTCCCCGGTCAGAGGTAAATCATATTTTCTCCTTTCTGACTACAGGTCGCCATAGGAAAGACAACATTTCTTTGAAATGACATGGTGACAACGATTCCCAATTACATGTCTGTCAGTCAAAACCCAAGATGCTTTTACTGATAGAAGATCAGTATGGATTGACACAAGACACAATCACCTCATCTGTATTAATACGTCTTTTAAGTTCTTGAGTCTGCCCATGACAGATGACACAAGTACGTTTAACCACTTCTCCAACTCATAGACCGGTGTAGAAGGACAGATGATAGAGGAATTGGCTGACCCAAAGTCTGCCTGACCCAAAGTGTTATAATTTTAGACTCGAGCCTCTCACATGGTCTGGAACAAGGACTGCATTTGGAAATAAACTTTGAATTTAGCTTAATTGTAGTTTACAGATTTAGGAGGGGCCAAGTGTGCAACTTCATTTTCTTGCATAAATAGAGTGTGAGTATAGGCCAGAGACATGGGGTTTGGAAGCCACAAAAGGACTTTGAAAAACTTCAGAGCCAGAAAGAACATCCAGACTTCTACTGTTTCAAAACATTTCGGTGTAAATGAAAACATTGGCTTCATAATGCATAGCACAGTTTAAAATTATACTTTAATGAATGAGGTAGAAACATTATTACTTTCAGAAAATGTACAACTGCTTGTACAAAAATAATTTATTAATTTGGTAAACAAAGTTTTAAAAAGTCAAGTCATATTAGGAATGTCCTGATACCACTTTTTCCAGAACTAGTACCTATACCTGTATTTTCATAGCATTTGTAATTTAATATATATATATATATATATATATATATATATATATATATATATATATATATATATATATATATATATATATATATATATTAGGTACAGAACCCCCCACCCCCCAAAAACAATGTTCTAAAGCAGCGGTTTTCTAGAAAAAAAGTTCAACCACCCCTTTAAAGTTGTATGATTGATGTTTAAAATAAATGTTTTTTATAGTGAATGCATTTTGTTTGCATTATATTTACGATTTAGTTTTAATCCAAGTGATGCATGTGTGAAGTGAGCGAACGGCAATCAAGGTCATGCATCACTAGTGCATGCACACTCTCTTTCTCTCTCTCTCTCTCTCTCTCTCTCTCTCTCTCTCTCTCCCTCCTTACGATTACTTAACTTTAGTAACTTGTGCATTGTTTTACTTACTCTCTTTTGACATTTCCGTCCAAATTACACACTTTACAGTTTACCATCCTGCCACCATAAATTGAAAAAAATTCAAGAAGCTTTTTCCAATGAAGACAAAACAGATAAAACATCACAAAAAAAAGTGGTCCATACAGCTTTTTCTCTACATTCCAGGTTTGTGCGTGATAACAGACTGACATTTAAGGTGTTTACAGAAAATCAAGTGCTTTGCTCTAGCTTTCAAATAAAACATTCAGCCTTTCGATGCATTGCATCAGGTTCGGCAACTGTGACATGATCAAACATACTGCAGATGATCCTTGAATTTCTTGTGACCGAAGGTCATTGACACTATACTTGGTTATTGTCATGTATTTGATCTGTAAATAATTTAGATATAACCAAGATCTGTAATCTTTTCAATTTTGGGCAATCTTTGAGTTGGTGCTGCTGTTTTGTTTGCAAAAAAATCTCCCACTGATTAATGTAGGAAAATATTAATGTAGGTTAATTAAATTTTTTTTTTCTGTTGTAGGGAGACACTCATGCTCCTCCTTTTCTTTCGGATCTGGCCTGCAGATTGCAACAGATTGGACATCTGGAAAGCCGGCATGATTCCCAGGTGGGCTGATCCATCTGTCTGGCGTGGGTCTGATAAATACAGATTATGTGTTTTACATTTATTTACATGTTTTGTTCCAACCATGGCAAGTTCAAAGGATTTCATTTTATGACACAGACTGCAGCCACTAGGAATGAATGCTTCTTTTTTTTCTTACATTATCAATTTAAAAATATCTAATTATTAATTAAATTATGTATTCCTTTTTACTAGGTGTAGTTAAACGTAATGGTAAAATAATATATATTTTTTAGATAAAAAAAAAGAAAAATGTACAAAAAAAAAAAAAAAAATATATATATATATATATATATATATATATATATAACATTAAGTCTAAAATACACTAGACGACATTTAAAATCTGAAAATCTGAAGATTTTACAACACTAGGCATTACAAACTTAACGACTTTGTAATAGTCACAGAGGAAAAACTGACCATCATACACTAAACGAGTGAGGATCATACACTACCCGACTTTAAAGTCCTTCAGATCACCAGAAACTCAAGCAGAAATGTGTAGCTTTTTGCTACGAGACTCATGACAAATGAAAACAAGCCTTCAGTTTAATTAAGCCTTAAAATGGGACCATTTTTTTCTCTAAAGCCTCGGGGATACAAAATGTTCCAAAGGTCTTAATAAAGACTAGAGATACAGTATGGTGAACACACCCTAAGCTGAAGTGTTCAACTAACAGAGACTCTGTTGAAAGACAGTCGGTGACAGGACTGTTATTACTGTATTATTACAGTACTACTACTATGTATTAACATCCCACACATCACTGCCTGCAAAAAAACCTTTTTATTGTGTCATTTAATGTTTACACATCTTAATCGAACATACATGTGAAATCATGTGGCATCTATGTACTCAATTCATTTTATTTTTCAGAACAATCAAAAGCTTGCTTTCATATCTTCACACTCTTAAGAAGAATCTGTCTCCCACATGACAGTTATGTTATCTGCTGTGATCCATCTTGTCTTCAAAGTTAGACTTTGCGCTTGAAGAATGCACTGGCTGAAGTGAAAAATGTATATTAATAAGCTGTGCCCTGTTGGAGACCCTATTTCAGCAAAAAATATGTCACGTCTAGTTATTGTGTCGCTGACTTGTCTATGAGAAAAAAACAGGCTTCAAAGCAGGACATCAGCATCAAACTTAAGAAAACAGGCTTTCTGCTGGGCACATCATTCATACACTTTTGTGGCTTGGGAAGAAAATAAAATGTGTGCTGTTTTAGGCGGGTGAAGAGGCTGGGAGAGCGTGTGTTCATGTTGACAGTCTGAGAACTCTTTAAATGAAGGCTGGAGGTTAAATGATTGTAACTTCAAGGACAGAGATTTGTGCTCACATGGGATTTGAGAGAAGCCTTCAGGGAATTCACTTAGAACTGCTCTATGATTGTGTGATGCTTATTTGCATTTTTTGGGGGGTTTTCTTGTGCTGAAAAATTTAGAAATTATGTACATTTTTGTGTATCTCTTAGTTTTTTGTTCATTTAAATGTTGGTAATTCACTGTTCAGCTTTAGCTCATGCAACTCGATCAGGCCAGTCCCTCAACATAAATGATTGAAATTGGAAGATAACCTCTGTGACCCATAAAAGTTTGATTCATAGACGTTTTGTTCATCATAATAAGCACAAATTTTGAAGCCTAAATAAAATCACATAAGGCTAAACTTAGGCTATAAACAAACTAGACCAAAGTATAACATTTAATTTCCCAGACAACTTCTGTAGTCCCATTTTGACACTTGTAAGCAACCGATTTTTTTTTTTTTTATTTTAAAAGGGAAGTCGTGGCCTAGTGGCTAGAGAGTTTTGACTCCTAACCCTAAAGTAGTGGGTTCGAGTAATGGGCTGGATATACCACGACTGAGGTGCCCCTTGAGCAAGGTACCAAACCCCCAACTGTGAAAGTGAAAGTGAAAAAAAGTGACGTTGAAAAACTTATGTTGTTTACATGCATATTTTTAACAATTCTGCATAATAAGCCATCAATGCATGTGGTCAGGTAAACAGCGTCATAAACAGCTTAAGTATAAACAGATCATTACAACTATATCTTTGCCCATTACCCCATTTCTCCCAACATGTAAACCGCTTAACCTGTGTTCTGTTGGTTTATTGAATGTGAATGTGATTATTGAATGAGCACCATTATGAGCGTTTCATGGAGGAGGAGGAAGAAATATATACACTCCGGGTCTGTTTTGACCCAAGAATCTCAAGAGTCACTCAAGAGTCTGTACAAATTTTCTGTTCGCATTTTAAAAAACAATGGGGTTTAAAATGCTTTGTTTTACATCACAAGTGGATTTCTCAGAGTCGGATACATGGATGTTTTTGATGAGACATTACGACTTGGGAATAATCAGAATTTATAATATATATACAATGCTCTTGTAAGCACACTTGCATTGTCAGGTTATTGGTTTGCATGTTAAATATTAAGTTTATTTCATTAATCATATTTTTTTTTTGCTTGTTTTATTGGTGTGCATCTAAACATGGTTATTGTTACAGTGCTTAACTAATTATTGTTTATTATTTTATTTTGCCAGTATGTTTTAATTCTAATAATTACTTAATTGCATCATAATGGGCACTTCTGCTCTCAGATCTGCTCTCATCAAAAACATTTACACACAGAAATTGCTAGTAAATTTCAAGTAACACATTGAATTAAATGTAAAATCTTGAGGTAGAAGAATGACAAAAATGTATTGTAAAAAGCATTACAATAATCTTTGTTTTATTCACAACTTTAATTCTAAAATTGTACACTTTTCGTCGGACAGATGACTTCATATTGCCTTTAAAGCACCCCAGATTTCAGCAAAACAAACCTCACTATATCCTGCCTCTATGTGGTTGATATGCACACAACTATGTTGGAGTTACAGAACTTTAACCTTTATCATTCCAGTCTTGTATAAACACCTTCAGAGGCTTTTACTTATGTTTCTGTCAAACTGGAGGCCTGTATTCTGAGCTGCTGTAGTTATTGACTCCTCCATTATATACACTCTCTTGAGGTTTAATCTGGTCATGCAGTATATGAGGGAAAACCCACCACTCCGTGTCATGCTGAGTGAGATATTTGTCTTTCACCTCTTAAAATCCCGCCCTTTCTCATCATCTTAAAGGTTATTGACAGGTCTCGAAGACTCTGGGGTGAGTGGAGGGGCATGGAGGGGACGGGACCTCGATATTGAGTGACAGCCTACTGTTATTGCACTTACTGACAGATAGATCTTGTCATTCGTTCTGCTTGGAGGTCGAAATCCATCTAAAGCACTCTCGGCACTTGAAACATGACTCTGTATTATTCCGCGGGAATAGTTAACGTCAATGGAAAACTCATAAACTTCAGTCACGCTGTTTAATACAGGTATTCATGCAGAACTAAAAGGACTGATATTAGATCAGTGGAATAACTGACAGTGACCTGATTATGTCTGTCACTGGTCATCTAGTATGTATTATTCAGATTTGATTTGTGCTGTCTGCGAGAGAATTATCTGTATTCAATCAGTTTTTTCTAGTGTATATTTTCACAGTAGGCTAAGGGTGGAAGTTCTATATAGACTGGACTAAAGGATGGTTTTAAGCACATTGTAGACTCGTGTAGCCAACCTTTGATAAGAGGCATCAAGTCTGGTTCATTTTACATCATATTCTGGCAAAGAACCGTCCATTTGACTGACTTAATGCAACCAATCAGAGTTTTTGTTTTACAGACTACAGTTATTTTACAAAAAGTGATGTTTATGATGGAATTGTATTGTGTGTGTATATATATATATATATATATATATATATATATATATATATATATATATATATATGTGTGTATATATATATATATATATATATATATATATATATATATATATATATATATATGTGTATATATATATATATATATATATATATATATATATATATATATAAAGAATGATTGAGAAGGATATTATTGGTTAAAAAAAATTGTTTAGCATTGGGTGGCAATAAATGAAGATTATTTTTTAAATGTATATTTTTAAATTTACTCAACATTTAAATACTATTATTAGTTTTTATTCATTTTTTCATAAGTTATTTTTTTATATTTTTCATTTTAATTTATAGTTTTAGTAATTTAGCTGTTTTTATCATTAGTTTTAGTCTTTATTAGTTTTATTATAAGTTATTGTAGTACATAACGATAATAATAATAATAATAATTTAATACCTATTTGCTATTTATTTAATATCTATTTCTGTTTAATTTAATATATCATTCCATTTAGTATTTTATTTTGTTATTTTAAAATACACTGTAAAATGTGTCAAATTAACAGTAACTTACTGGCAACGGGTATCCAATAGTTGCTGTATTTCAGGCCACAGTAAAATTAGAATTAAGCATACTTTGAAATCAAGTACAGCATTATATATAGTCATAAAATATGTATATTTATGTATGTGTATGTATATATATTCAAAGTTATTGCTTCACACCAGCTATATTCAGGGTTCATCTTGTACAATTCATATCTGAACTTTAATAAAATACAAAGAATTACCAGCATATTAGCAATACTTCATTAATAAACAAAATAAAATTATAGCCTACTAGTAAAATCACAATAACATTGTGCCAGTATAAATTAAATGGTGGAAATATAAAAATAAATGTTTGAAGTATTTAAGTAGTTAATTAGTAAGTGTATACAACGATAATCAGATACATATCGTCTGAAAACATAAAAAATGGTCGTCTTTATCGCGATGACTCTTCCTACCTATCTCACATTTGGTCCAGCCGGGCTGTCAGCGCTGCTGCAGGAGGGAAATGCTAGTTAGCACAGCTTAACCAATAAATGAGCACATGCTCCGATGGTCTTACAGACATGTATTAACTCAAACCTATTTATACCAAATATTATTGATATGGAGAAATAAGATGATTATTTGTATTTTAACATATAACTACCAATTTAACAGAATTTTTATGTTTTCCCCCAGCCAGCGCCGATGCGGGAAGAAAATACTAGTTGAGAATCTGTACAGTATAATACTGTAAAAACAACACAATTTACAGTAACATACTGTATGCAGATTGTATAGTAGGGAACTGTTGAGAATATCATAATATTACTGTGAAAACAACAATAATTATTCACAGTGCAGTAGTTTAATTTTAAGCCATTTTTTACTTCTCAAGCTTCCATGCTGTTACAATAAAATTGTAAAGACTTGTAAAGGAGTGGCTGGAAGCAAGTGGGAGATTAATACGTGAATAAAACACGGGTTTAATTTTGGACACTTGGAAGGCGGGATGTATCCTCCTGTACGCTGGAGGTAGTTTGAGGCGGACTGTCACCGGACTAATGATCTTGGTGATAGTAAACGGGCCAATGAATTTGGGAGCTAATTTGTTAGAAACAAAAACTGAAACGGAGAGAGGCCCGTGGCTGACACTGGTAACAAATTGTGAGCGCACTCCACCATAAAGAGTTGTTGGCTCTAGGAAGAAGGATTCTTGGAGACCAAACATCGCAACGTTCTCTCTAAATCTTGGTTGGCTCGCTCAGACTGCCCGTTACTCTGGGGATGATAACCTGAAGACAGACTAACTGTCGCTCCTAGCAATTTACAAAATTCCTTCCAAAATTTGGATATGAATTGGGATCCCCTGTCAGAAACCACGTCTACCAGGAGGCCATGTAACCGAAAGACGTGATCTAGGACAGTAACCGCTGTCTCTTTGGCTGTAGGTAATTTGGGCAAGGGAATGAAATGTGCCGCCTTCGAGAATCGGTCCACTACTGTCAAAACGACCGTCATGCCATTAGAGGGAGGGCGGTAACAAAATCTAGTGCGATATGTGACCAGGGTCTCGAAGGGACAGACAGTGGTTGAAGAAGCCCATCAGGAGGCCGGTTAGACGACTTACCACTGGCGCAAACTGAGCAAGCCAAAACAAAATCGTGGACGTCACGAGCCATAAGTGGCCACCAGAGTCGTTGTTTAACTAACCCCTTGCTTCGGCATATCCCACTCAGAGTGACAGCTGTTGCTGATGACAATTAACGGAGACGCCCACAAACTAATCAGTGCTGACACGTAACACACAGACTTCACCCACAAAGTGCAAAACACAGAGATCACGGTTTACCAACCGTGACAAAAATGTGATAAAACCATCAGAACACCCACCCATGATGTGGTAATACAGAACGTATACAGTATGCTGAAATAAAGACAAAATCACATATTGATGGATAGCAATGTAAAGCAAACAGAGTGTGATGAAATTATTTGGCCTGTTCAGCTAATGTGCTAGTGTCCAGCTTGCGGGCAGATGCTCTTGTTTGAAACATGGGCCTCGATAAAACCCCCAAAGCATCTGTCCTCTTTGATCGCTTAACTCCCCTTCTTTCTGGGCGAGCCCATGTGAAAAAAGCAGCCGCGGCAGATATTACTGGATGTCATCCAAGGCTGATGAAACATACGGCGGTAATCCTCAGCATCTTAGCACACAGTATGTCACGCCGCAGTGCAAACACACATCTCTGCTGCAGGTATGTGAAGAATGACTACATGGGCTCACAGGCTGAAAAAAAAGAAATTTTGCAGGAGTTTCTGGATGTAAGCTGCAGAAGGGGATACCAGAGTGTGTTGTTTGCTACGTGGTTGGAGACTTGTATGTGTCTATTTTTTTTCGGATAGGGAAGCGGCGCTGGCTAGGGGGAGAACACAGAATCTTTTAAATTGGTAGTTATATGTTAAGACAAGACAAGTTTATTTATATAGCACATTTCATACACAATGGTAATTCAAAGTGCTTTACATAAAAGAAAGTAAAATAATCATAAAAAAATCACAACAATAAGACAAGGAATTTAAAAACTCTTAATGATTTTAAAAAGTATTTAAAATGAATTTAAAACAATTATACATAAAATGTAGTGCAGTCAGTTCTGACGTAGTACAGTGCTCATTCAATAAATGCACAGCTAAACAGATGAGTTTTGAGTCTGGATTAAATGTGGCTAATGTTTCGCACATCTGATCTCTTCTGTAAGCTGGTTGCAACTGAGGGGAGCATAATTGCTAAAAGCAGACACACGTTGTTTTTGTTTTTTTGTTTTTTGTGAAACCTTGATATTTCTTACTGACTCGATCCTAATGATCTGAGTGGTCTGTTAGGTTTATATTCAGTGAGCCAATATGAGGACCTGAGGACTGGTGTGTAGGACCCTATGAAATCTGTTTTATTTTTTCCCAAATTCATTTTTTTCCATCTTTATTTTTCTGTATTCTGTTTTTTTTTTCTCTCTTTTTTTCCGGACTCCTTCAAAAAGCATGTCTAATTAATTAAAATCAGAAAACTTATACAATTTCACATGAGTTTCTTAAAAGTTTAACAAAAAATATGTTTAGGGCCCTATTAAATTTGTAAATTTGCACCATATGTTTGATTATCAAATTCTGTGTTTTAGCATGTCTAATTATTTAAATGCATACATAATTTATTCAAACTTATTCTTAAAAATGGTTTGGGAAATGGGAAATGGTTTTTCCCCCTCATAAATTCTGTGTTGTGTATTTAATTTATTTCTGGTTATTTAATCAAGGCATATACAATTAATTTCATTTATCTTATCTTTTAATTATAGAAAATTAAGCAAACCTTTAGTAGTAGTAGTAGTTAGGGCTGTCACTTTTAAGAAAAATCAAATTCGAATGGATATCGAATATCATGCAATGTATGCGAATATATTAGAAAATCTACATGCCCGCACAGACGTGCCTGGCTACTAGCTATTATGGTGTACATTTTAGGACATCCTCAGACCTCAGTCATTAAATGAAAAGGCGTCATGCCTCAGACTAAAAGGCTTCAGTCATCGGACAAAACGGCATCGCGCCTCGGACTGAAAAGCTTCAGGTCTCAGGAAATGCTGAATCAGATCAAAAGTGTTAAAAACACTTATAATTTATTTTATAGTTTTGATTTCTGAATTATATATGTGAATAATCCCCTGCAATGGCAAAACAGTCAAACTCTGAGAAAATCGCCAACAGTTCTGTGCACTCTTCTACAAAGGCTGGAGAGTATTTTGGAGGCCTGTACATAATGATAAACAGAATGCGTGGAGCACCTTGCATCACAATAACCTAGATATTCAAAAGATAAGTATGACCAAATGACACTTGCTTGCATTGATATACATCTTTACATAGAGTAGCTACACCTCCACCTCTCCTTACAGCTCAGCAGACACTTATAAAAGTAAAGTTAGGAGGGTTGTTTCATTGAGCTCTGTTGCACCGAAGCTGTCTTCTAGCCATGTTTCATTTAGAAACATAAAATCCAGGTTGTTTGTGGTTATGAAGTCATTGATCAGAAACTATCGATTTTTTTTAGTGAGTGAATGTTTAAAAATGCTAACTTGATGGCATTCCATTTAGTCTCTACAGCAATCTTAGTTCTGTCAGGACCATTATCGTCAAAGATGATTGACAATTAGCATACAGTTTGGATTGGCGGTAAAGTTCTGTTCTGGGCAAGAACTCCCTGTGCATCCATGCAGCCTAGCATGGATGAGAGCATGGAGAGCAGCAATACGCCCTGGATGCCAGCGCATTGAACGCTCTTTGTTTGCATGTGTCAGTGTTTACAAATAGATTAAATGAAATGGGACAAAATTAATCTTTACAAACTATATATCATTCTAATGATCTAAGCCTCAAGGATCGATGACCGATCGCTGTTTTTCTATAGAAAGCTTATAAGGAATGTATTTGCTAAATTTGTGTAAGCAGTACACATCAAAACATGCATTACCAAAACGCTGTACGTATCCAGATTCGTCGTAATAATAAGTCATAAGCACATCCACAGCTGTAAATCCCCATTTAGTTAGAAAGGTAAGGGTCAACTGAACTGAAGTCCAACGAAGCAGTAATGTTGTAATATGGATCGTAATTTTTACATCTAATTTCTTCAGGCACAGTATTGTTTGTATCCATTATGGAATAACTTGTGCTAAAAAACTATGTTTTGGTAGTAAAAAACAGCATAGTTTTGTAGCATACAAGAGTCACAAACAGAATGAGACCATCCAGTAAAAAAAAAAAAAATATATATAAAGATATGCGTAATATAATTTATTTGAATTCTGGCACTCTCTCATGATAAAGTCGGGAACTGTTGCAATTTTATTCAAAGGAGAATTTTATTCAAAAGGAGAATTCTTAATTTTATTCAAAAGGAATTTTATTCAAAAGGAGAAAACTGAGTTGGGGATGTGGAGGAGGGTAATTAACTATTGATCGATGTGAAAACTTCATATAATACTGAGGGACCTTATACACTGATCAAAATTATAAACGCAACACTTTTGTTTTTGTCCCCATTTTTCACGAGCTGAACTCAAAGATCTAAGACTTTTTCTGTTTACAAAATTCCTATTTCTCTCAAATATTGTTCACAATTCTGTCTAATCTGTGTTAGTGAGCATTTATCCTTTGCTGAGATAATCCATCCACCTCACAGGTATGGCATATCAAGATGCTGATTAGACAGCATGATTATTGCTCAGGTGTGCCTTAGGCTGGCCACTATAAAAGACTACTCTGAAATGTGCAGTTTTATCACACAGCACAGTGCCACAGATGTTGTAAGTTTTGAAGGGTCATGCAACTTGCCTGCTGACTGCAGGAATGTCCACCAGAGCTGTTGCCTGTGATTTGAATGTTAATTTCTCTACCATAAGCCATCTCCAAAGGCGTTTCAGAGAATTTGGCAGTACATCCAACCGGCCTCACAACCACAGACTACATGTAACCACACCAGTCCAGGACCTCCACATCCAGCATCTTCACCTCCAAGATTGTCTGAGACCAGCCAACCCGACAGCTGCTGCAGCAATCGGTTTGCATAACCAAAGAGTTTCTGCACAAACTGTCAGAAACCGTCTCAGGGAAGCTCATCTGCGTGCTCCTCCTCAGGTTCTCGACCTGACTGCAGTTCGTCGTCGTAACCGACTTGGGCAAATGCTCACATTCAATGGCATCTGGCACTTTGGAGAGGTGTTCTCTTCATGGATGAATCCCGGTTTTCAATGTACAGGGCAGATGGCAGACAGTGTGTATGGGGTCGTGTGAATGAGCGGTTTGCTGATGTCAAAGTTGTGGATCGAGTGGCCTGTGGTGGTGGGGTTATGGTATGGGCAGGCTTATGTTATGGACAGCAAACACAGGGGCATTTTATTGATGGCATTTTGAATGCACAGAGATACCGTGACGAGATCCTGAGGCCCATTGTTGTGCCATTCATCCACGACCATCACCTCATGTTGCAGCATGATAATGCACGGCCCCATGTTGCAAGGATCTGTACACAAATCCTAGAAGCTGAAAACATCTCAGTTCTTGCATGGCCAGCATACTCACCGGACATGTTACCCATTGAGCATGTTTAGGATCCTCAGGATCGGCATATACAATAGCTTGTTCCAGTTTCAGCAAATATCCAGCAACTTCACTTCGCACACACATTAAAAAGGAGTGGACCAACCTGCTGTCTATAAAAAACCGAAGTGCGATGATTTAATCAGATGTTGCTTCAGGACTACCTGAAGAGCTCTCCGACACCAGGGTTCTCATTTATAAAACTCTCAGTAGTTTTCATCCTAAAAGTGTACATAGGAACAAAAACTAGATTTTGCGAATGCCCAAAAGTTTTCAGATTCATAAAGCCATGCATATACCAGAATCTTTGCAAAAATCTCTTTATAAAATTCTAGTCAGGGTAAGATTGTGTGGACGTGCATGTCCACCTCGACTCCTCCCTGAAATCACCATATATGGAGCTCACAATGACTAGTTTTACTATGCATAACCTCATCTGCATACAGGCATACATGCACATGACACCATGTTTAACACCGAGACATTAAGGAAATATGAGATACAGACTATAATGACATTTGTGCCAGTATCCTTGTTATGTTTTATAAAGTAATAAATATATGAACAAAATGATTTAAAGTAGTTCTCGGATATATTTTAGTTGATCTCATTCTTTTACACTGGCCAAATAGTATTTCATTTATTTCAAACAATTCAAATAAAATAAAATAAAATAAAAATTTTAGTAGAAACAGATCGTATTTATTGCAGTGCATTGTCTGATTCAGCGTCACTGACAAAGTTAATTTTAAATAGGAAACATGCAAATCTTACCGTTTTCTCCAAGTTATATTCTTCAAATACTGTATAGTGGTATTTTTCATAATGTTGCATAGATTACTTCACACGACATTAACACCTCCGTGCAGCTGTGGTTGTACAGCAAGTTATTGTCATTGCTCCTATTCAAATCAGACATTGGAGGGTTCGACCACCGAACCCAACATTGTCTGCCATAATATAGCAGTAAGTGCGCATCGTCGATCATTGTTCTCACTAAAATATTTCTCATAAAGTGATCTGTAGTTTAGTTTAAATATGAATTATTTTGCACCTACAGTACTCCTCGCTGTCATTAAAACATAGCATGTCAAAGGAAAATTGTTTGTTAATGAAATTACGTAATTATGTTGTTTGTAAAATTATGTACAAACCCAATTCCAAAAAAGTTGGGACACTGTGCACATTGTGAGTAAAAAAGGAATGGAATAATTTACAAATCTCATAAACATCTCGGTTACGTATGTGAGTACGTAGTCTGCTGTGTAGTGAGATCACTACACAGCAGAGATTGCAGAGAGACTTCTGCCAGGGAAAGACACGGGCTCACCTGGAAAGGTACCATCAATGCTGAAAGGTATATCCAAGTTCTAGAACAACATATGCTTTCTTTCAGGGAAGACTTTGCATTTTCCAACATGTCAATGCCTGACCATATACTGCATCAATTACAACATCATGGCTGGGTAGAAGAAGGATCCGGGTACTGAAATGGCTAGCCTGCAGTCCAGATCTTTCACCCATAGAAAACATTTGGTGCATCATAAAGGGGAAGAAGACCTTAGACAGTTGAGCAACTAGAAGCCTGTATTAGACAAGAATGGGACAACATTCCTATGCCTAAACTTGAGCAACTTGTCTCCTCAGTCCCCAGACGTTTGCAGACTGTTATAAAAAGAAGAGGGGATGCCACACAGTGGTAAACATGGCCTTGTCCCAACTTTTTTGAGATGTGTTGATGCCATGAAATTTAAAATCAATTTATTTTTCCCTTAAAATTATACATTTTCTCAGTTTAAACATTTGATATGTCATTTCTTTTATAATCTGAATAAAATATTGAAATGTGAAACTTCCACATCATTACATTCTGTTTTTATTCACAATTTTTGGAATAGGGTTTGTAATGTCAGTATTTATCTCTAATGCGAGTGGAATACATCTCAAAATGAAAACAGAGTTTAAAATAGTTGTGTACTTCATAACTTTTCTCAGTCCATGAAAAAGAGTTTGTACGCATAGTCTAGAATGTCTATATGCTGAATATATATTTACAGCCAGTTTTTTTTATAAATAACGATATGTGCGTAAAAAATTACATACGCATATTTATATGCCCATTTTGTGTGTATGCAACATTTATAAATGAGACCTCAGAACCATCGTTGATATTGCCTTGAGCAAAGAACTTTTTCAGATTTATAGTTTATTTAATTCTTGCATACCTAGTTGTATAATATTTGTACTGCTTACTTACTAATTGTAATAAGCTGACATGTATTTATACAACTCAAGTCTGCCTCCCTGACATTGATTTATATGTAAGCCAGAACAGACCACAGAGAAATCTTCTGTGTACAATAAATTGGGAGGGCATATTCATCAGAGTGGGCAGGCCTGTCACACCACTGATATATATATATATATATATATAGCTCATTGTGAACTTCAGGAAGAAGAAAGGAAGCACGCATGACCCCATCCACATTAACGGGATGGTTGTTGAACCTGTCTCCAGCTTCAAGTTCCTGGGAACCCCCATCTCGGAGGACCTGTCCTGGACTACAAACACCTCCAGCCTGGTCAAGAAGGCTCACCAGCGCCTCTTCTTCCTCAGGACACTGAAGAAGAACCAGTTGTCTTCAGCCATCCGGATTAACTTTTACCGATGTGCGATCGAGAGCATCCTGACCAGTTGCATCACAATCTGGTATGGGAACTGCTCAGTGACTGACCGCAAAGCACTGCAGAGGGTGGTGAAAACTGCCCAATGCATCACAGGGACACCACTTTCCTACTATTGAGGAGAAAACGCTGTCTACGTCGAGCTCGCAGCATTCTCAAGGACTCTTCTCGCCCTCACCATAGACTATTTAACCTCCTGCCCTCCAAGAGGTGCTTCAGGAGCCTCCGGACAAGGACCAGCAGACTAAGGAACAGCTTTTTCCCTACAGCTGTCTCCTTGCTGAATTCTGCCAACTGAACCTGTCTGTATATTTATTGTATATATTGTTGACACTGTATATCCAGTACTTACTGCTTATTGCACTTCTGGTTAGATGTTAACTGCATTTCGTTGCCTTGTGCATTACATGTGCAATGACAATAAAGTTGCATCTAATCTAATCTAATCTAATCTAATCTAATCTAATCTAATCTAATCTAATCTATAGAGGTGATGATTTAGAGCTCAAGTCAAGTGGCTGCACTTGTATGTTCTGTGTGTGTTTCCACTCATGTTCTGTATTTGTGCTCTTGTTGTCCATCACAGTGGGAAGAGCTTGGCCAGTTGTCCTTGTTTGGGATAATTGCATGTTTCTTTGGTCTGTGGTACATTCTCTGTCTCTATGTGGCCAGGGTATCTATGTGGCAGGATCCACATTTAGGAGCACTGTCTCCACTGTCCAAATCATTCCCACTCCTTCCCCATTCCTATAGAAATGTTTGCGATTTACTAATATAATGTCCAGTGTATTTGGCTAAATTATGTTCTAGTTGCATGTGCAGTTGGTTTCCTGTGGTCTTCAATGAATTAGAGCTGGAAAATGTATTCCAAAGTAAGTTAGCTAATTTATGAAATATTAAATGCACTGAAGGAGGTTTAATGGTCATAAATTAGCCACTGCAGTGTGTGTGTGTGTTCACAGGAGTTGAGCGGTATGATGAATGGATAATCTAATCGTTGAAACGAGGCCAAATCAGATGATTTATGCAGAAGAGTGCGAATCAGTGAAGTTAAGGCATTGCGTTGTGTCTTTTCAAAAGAATTGCAATAAGCAACCGCTATGAATATTTTTTGTGCTATGTCATTATTTTTAATGATCTGTATCAATTATCTAACATTTCAAACTGTGTAGTTAACCATTCAATATTTATTTTTTTTTCTTGTATTTTATCATGGTTAGGATAATATAATTAATTTTAAAGGTATTTTTTATATTAAATCTTGTCTCGTCTCCAGTTACATTCTCAAGTAAAAGTACAGATATCTTACCAGAAAATTACTTTGGTAGAAGTTGAAGTCACCATTTAGAATATTACTTGAGTAAAAGTCTTAAAGTATGTGATATTTATTGTAAATTAGTACGAAAAGTATTTTTAAAATCTTAAACATATAAATAAATTCAAAATGGAAAAGAAGCATGTATATATAAATATATATATATATATATATATATATATATATATATATATATATATATATATATATATATATATATGATAGGTAAAAATTGATAGCCTGAATGCACTGTAATTTAATTTAATTTAAATTTAAATTTAAATTTAAATTTAAATTTAAATTTAAATTTAAATTTAATATATATATATATATATATATATATATATATATATATATATATATATATATATATATGCATTCTAATTTACTGAGACGCACCTGTATGTAGGTATGTGTGTGTGTGTGTGTGTGTTTGTATATATATTTATATACAAACACACATACAGGTGCATCTCAATAAATTTTAATGTTGCGGAAAAATAATTCAACTCAATTTGTGAAACTCATGTATTAAATCAATTAAATGCACACAGACTGAAATAGTTTAAGTCTTTGGTTCTTTTAATTGTGATGATTTTGGCTCACATTTAACAAAAACCCGCCAATTCACTATCTCAACAAATTAGAATATGGTGACATGCTAATCAACTCAAAACACCTTCAAAGGTTTCCTGTGCCTTCAAAATGGTCTCTCAGTTTGGTTCTCTAGGCTACACAATCATGGGGAAGACTGCTGATCTGACAGTTGTCCAGAAGACAATCATTGACACCCTTCACAAGGAAGGAGAGCCACAAACATTCATTGCCAAAGAAGCTGGCTGTTCACAGAGTGCTGTATCCAAGCATGTTAACAGAAAGTTGAGTGGAAGGAAAAAATGTGGAAGAAAAAGATGCACAACCAACCGAGAGAACAGCAGCCCTATGAGGATTGTCAAGCAAAATTGATTCAAGAATTTGAGTGAACTTCACAATGAATGGACTGAGGCAGGGGTCAAGGCATCAAGAGCCACCACACACAGATGTGTCAATGAATGTTGCTACAGTTGTCACATTCCTCTTCTTAAGCTATCCACAGACAATGTCAGAGGTGTCTTACCTGGACTAAGGAGCAGAAGAACTGGACTGTTGCCATTGGTCCAAAGTCCTCTTTTCAGATGAGAGCAAGTTTTGTATTTCATTTGGAAACCAAGGTCATAGAGTCTGGAGGAAGGGTGGAGAATCTCATAGCCCAAGTTGCTTGAAGTCCAGTGTTAAGTTTCCACAGTCTGTGATCTGCTGGTGTTGGTCCATTCTGTTTTTTTTTTTTAAACCAAAGTCACTGCACACATTTACCAATACATTTTGGAGCACTTCATGTTTCCTCATGCTGAACAGGTTTTTGAAGATGCTAATTTCATTTTCCAGCAAGATTTGGAACATGCCCACACTGCCAAAAGCACCCAAAGTTGGTGTTGGTGTGCTTGACTGGCCAGCAAACTCACCAATCTTTGTATTATTATTATTGTCAAGAGGAAAATGAGAAACAAGAGACCAAAAAATGGCTTCCATACCACCTCAGTAGTGCCACAAACTGATCACTTCCATGCCACGCTGAATTAAGGCAGTAACGTTACGTACATAACCCTCATTACCTGATGGAGGGAATGGAGACGTTGTGTCATGACAACATATTGGGAACCCAATCATCTCTGAGTTTAACCCAATCATCTCCCATACCACTGTAAGCTTTGGACGGTAAGCTGCTGACAGCTTATATGTTTAGGATGGGAGACACGGACGATTCCTCCAAGTGGCGGCGTCTTGCAGGCACAGGTGCACCGCAACCGCTCTCTCCACCTGGGGAATGTCCATGTATCCACTAGCTGCCCCGCCATTGAGGGTAGTGCGGATGAAAGATGGAGACTCGCAGCTCCTGGCCGTAAAAGTGGTCGTCCATGACTTCATCACCTTTTCATGCACCTCTGGGAATAAAGGAACCAGAGCATAATGTGGTTGTGAGCCGCACTTTACGTTGTAGTCACCTCCAGCCCAATGCTCTCGGCTGCCCAGGCAAGCATGGCCGACCACTCTAAGTCCAATTCAGCAGTGGCAACAACACCAGAGGGGGGCAGCCCTGCTAAATATTCATCCTCAGAGGTTGAATGCTCATCCCCCGATGTGGTGATTGACATCTGATCCTCCGTCAGCCAACCGAATGACACGCCGGGACCACCATGAGACGGCCGAACAGAATCACCTGGAAGCCGCACAAGGCATGTTTGTGGGGCGTTGCCTGGTGGAGAAGCTCTTACTGTCCCCCTAAAATATCCTAGAGCACTTGCCAGCAGTCCTCTGCTCGTGGCAGAGAAACTAGGACAGGTAGCAGCAGAGGGGTCTGCTCTACTCCCCTTGAGGAGGGAGAGATGCGATCGCAGCGATGCCATGGACATGCATGACTCACCCAAGAAAGCCGCTTCAGCGTGCTGAATGCCCAGACACTGTAGATAACGATCAAGGACATCGACAGAGAACAGGAAACAACCAAATCCAGAAGAACACAGACGAAAGGACATCTTAAAAGAGACGCAAATCGCCCGTGATTTGCTGTTTTAGTGGAAACTGCTTTTTTAGTCGAGGCACCCAGGGGAATCGCTGCTTTCAGGGATACCACTGTAACTCACCGTAACATTAACCAGGAACAACCTCGTAACACAAAGATGAATGGATTGTAGTGTAACATGATCTACTTGGCTCCAGAGCAAAAAAATTAAAGATAACGGTCACCTTATATACCCGTGTGCATGGGGAGTGGCTCAGCATGCAATTTCCACTAGCCAGTTCTCATTGCCGTTTTCTCTTAAACTCAGAGATGATTGGGTTTCAAAGTGAGACCCCAATATGTCATCATGAAATAACTTGTAGTGACCGACAGATAGGAAACTAAAATGCTAGTATTAGGACTGTCAGAAGTGTAGGTAATTTTAAATCAAAACTGAAGTCTTATTTGTGTGAAATAGTTTTTAACAAATTACTTAGTGTCATGTTATATTTGTCATTTTTATTTATTTATTTATTTTATTTTTATTTGTTTAATGTTTATGTAAAGCACATTGGTCAACAGTTGTTGTTTTAGATGGTGCTTTATAAATAAAGTGACATTGACATTGACAATGACAGATCTAATCTTCAACCCGTCAATCAAATAAACAGTATGGAACATATGAAGCTGAATATTCAATATAACACTGAAAATTCAGTTCTGTTGTTTTTTGCCCCGATGATATGAATTGTAGATACGATAGTAGAAATTGTCGTACTTATTTGGCAATGATCTTGTGTTTTGTTTAGTGTTTAAAATGGTTTAATCTTGGAATGTCATTTTACTTTATTGAAGTTCACTTGTAATATTGGTAATACTATAAAAAATATAAAACGTTTTTCACTATCATTTTGCAAACAAAACCAAATAACCATTGTTGACATTTGCAGATGTCAAAGTTAATGCGATTTAATGGCATATTTAAAAAAAAAAATATATATATATATACAGTACAGACCAAAAGTTTGGACACACCTTCTCATTCAAAGAGTTTTCTTTATTTTCATGACTATGAAAATTGTAGAGTCACACTATATATATATAAACACACACACACATACACTTGTAATGTTTTGACTTCTAAAAGTTCCAACACATAAACCAATAAAGAGTTCATTATTTCTTTTGATTTCTCATGATACATGATACAATCTCTTTAAACATTATGCTTTTACTTTTCATTACGTTGTCAGTGTCAGAATTTTCTTTGCTCTGATGGATTACTAGACTTTTTTTTTCTATTTCAGTCTAAGTGAAGATAAATGCTGTCTACTTTTAATGTGCCCTGCAGGAATGTACAGAGCTTTGATGCACCCTAACATCCTTTAACACCCACCTGGCTGACTAACCATCCCATCTGCTTGTCTAATGCACAGCAGACTGTATACTGCATACTGTGTGTGTGTGTGTGTGTGTGTGTGTGTGTGTGTGTGTGTGTGTGTGTGTGGCACATGTTTTTTCAGGAAAGTGAGAGAGAGAGAAAATAAGTGCAGATATTTAGCTCTATAAAGGGCAATAAACAGTATAAAGGTCCCACTGCGCTCTTCACATCTTGTTCTTGAGCTGCTGTTTTCTACAGCAGACAATGCAGCCCTCTGTCTGCTTTTAATTAGGATCTGTGGTGATGTCGAGTACCGGGGGCACTAGACCGATTGTCAGAGCAGAACTGCAGGAACCCACCATATGAAGCCACAGTTTATAAGTCAAAGGCCCTAATAAACAATAACCACCATCTCTGCTTTGATTACCAACTACAGCAATCGCATCATGAATTGGTTATAACTCAAGGCGCCGCTACTGAAATGAGCAACTGCTTGCATCTAAGGAAGAGTGGGGTAAACTGACCCTCTATCTATCTATCTATCTATCCATCCATCCATCCATCCAGCCATCCATCCATGTTTGCTGGACTATATATCTATCTGTCTGTGAATCGGTCTACTTGTTTATATTTCTATCCATATCTCTCTATATCTGTCTGCCTGTTTGTCTGTTCTGGATTTTTGTCTGTCTGTCTGTCTGTTTAACCATCTGTCTGACCATCCGTCCCATATGTTTTTGGATTTTGCAGTTTCTCTTTGTGTCTCAGCTGTGGTAGCTTGCTCATTTGTATAGGGCTCTTAAACTTTTGTATGCTGACATAATTCCACTTGGGAGGAGTAACTTATGTATGTGGCCTAAAAAACTAGATGCATTAACATTTGGCCGAGTCATGTCTTGTATGCATAGTTAAACCACCTCCTGAGGCAGTTTGTGGTGTTTAAGGATTGAGTCTGTATTTGAGGACCAAAGAAAACCATATTTCCATATCCTGTCAAATCAAGTCCATTCCTACAAGTGACAGCTTTGACTGATGGTGAACACAATTAGAGGAGGGACTGACACAATAAATAATGCTGCATTTATGGCAAGTGTCCTCAGGGAACGATGAAAACAAGATTTCATCCGTCTCATGTTCTTCATGCATCTAAGCAGAGAATGTTTTAGTAACACTATTGCTTGAGTTCAGATTATTGGGCAGCATCTATACACACAGTAAATGGTTAATCACTCTACAGTCAGTCTGTAGTGCCAAGCTGTGCATGAACACCTTAGTTTCTCAGGAAGGAAGGCACTGGCATTCTGAGAGAACTTGTACCAGAATGTTAATTAGCCCAAAAAATTAAATAAAATTGTATATATATATATATATATATATATATATATATATATATATATATATATAAAAGGAAAAATCTAATTTAAAGTGAGGAACTTAAAATGGAAGTGAATGGGCCCAATCTGTAAACATTAAAATACTTTCAGTAGTATAGCCATGGAAAAATATACTAAAACTAGAAATTACCAACCATTTCTGTGTAAAGTTATATTCAGCTTAAGAAATTCTGTACCATGAAAACCTAAACGCAAACCTTAAACTGTCTGTAATATGATTTGATATGATTTATGATTAGGCTCAAATAATATGTTTTGACAGAATAATTAATGTAGTCTCATTGCTTTTATAATTAGAATTTAATTATAATTATAATAAGAAATTTAAGAACTTGTAATAATATATTTCATGAAATTTTAGAATTTTATTGTGGGCAGTAATAATCTTGTGGAAGATAAATTTTAATTATGATTGAGAGATTTTTACTATTTCGTTGTATAATGTTTTTGAGAAGTATTCTAGATTCCTGTTATTAACATTTTATGGATGTGTAATCATGAAGCCCATCTCACAGCCAAATCCATTGCAAGCCTTGCTTTAGTTTATGCCATGGCTTTGTTTCTACAACAATCACTGCAACTTTGATTCCAGCTAAATTAGTCAAGATGGTGAGAGGAAAATAAAAGACCAGACAGCGAGAGAACCGACCAATAACAGCTGGATTCATAATGGATGTTAAAACTGTATTAAACTGATTTGAATAAGGAATCTGTTATGGGCTGCCAAGCAGAATAGCATAGGATTGAGTTTTACCAACCTGGCTTTGGATTTGTAAAACATTTGTTTTGCAGAACTTCGCCACGTGCCAGCCATTTGACAGTATCTCATCCATTTATGTTTTAGTACTCCACAAAGTTCAAAATATTGGAAAGAATGAAACAAGAAAAACACTTTCTGAAAAAAAATTAACATTTTAGCTTGGGGAAAAAAAGAGTGATATTAAGATCAAAAACAGACCCCCTGTTCATGAAACAAATTCTACTTGAGTTAAATGTAAGAGCCTTTTTATCTCTGTTAGCATTTCCCAAAAGTGTTTTTACCCATGTGGCAATTATCTGCTAAATTCTATTTTTTTGTTTTTTTATCATTAACCAGACCCTCAGATTACTCATAAAGTGTCTATAAACACTTATTTAACTGTTTTTTTGCATTGCTAAACAAATGTACATGATAACCAAATCAAAATATTTAAAGATTAAGATTTTTAAACAAAACACTGTGTCATGCTAGAACTGCTGACTCTTCATTTATTGTAATCCCATCCCTCTTATCATCGGTCCTCCTCCAAGATCCCAATGGGAGCATGTGACCAAGAGAAAACAGAGCTCTTCTGGCAGTGAGTGCTTAGGCACATATGGAGCTTATTGCACACCAGTCACTGCTGCCACGATCCCACCATTGCATCTCTCACTTGCTTGACCTCGATCACACATGTTCCAGAAAGCTGATTGTACCTCTGGATGATGACTCGCTGACCTTGCTCTTCTGGACTTACTCCCCTTTTCATTAGCCGTACAGTTGTAGTTTAGCTGACACGTTTATCCAAAGCAACTTACAATACACCTATTGTTTCCATAAAGAACATGAAGTTACAGCCTGAATTAAGTGTTTTGCTCGAGTACACAGTGATCATTTAAGTCTACAAGACCAAAATTTCCTTTTGAAGAAACATGCAGTTATGTGATAAGGAGTGATGACCATTCTTCCCTGCAGTGTCCTGAAGTGGTAGCTGCTGGTTCTGACTGGTGCTGTTGGTTTGCATACTGTTTTGTTTTTGACTTTGTCTGTGTACCTGTCGCTTGGTTTTCTGGACTAATTGCATTTTCTGGAACTATTCGTTAGCCAGACACGGATTTTACATATTGCCAAAGGATCCTGCACACATTATCTGCTTGCCATCTAGCATCCACAGTTGCACAGTAAGTCTCCATTCACTAATATCCTATTGCAAATGTGTCCATCTGTTCATCTCCAGCTATAGATGCAACTTTTAATACTCTCAGTAGACAGCCTCCTATTATAATCATCTTCATTCTGCCCTCTTATTACTCACTGTGAAATAGCTCTGAGTCATGACAACTTTTGCAGGAAAACTGGTCCCATAATTAATCTAAGATCAAAAGACTCATCAAGACCCCTGTTCATGTTTTACTAGGCTCTGGATAGTTTAAACACTCATTTCCAAAGTATTTTACAAATAAAATTAATTATATATTTTTCCACTTTTATGCCAAAAGGTCTTTCACATTCAACCCCTTCCCAAATGCTCTGAATAGTTTCTGTCTAGTAGTAATCTGTTATTACTTTTTACTTGACAAATTGTATTCTTTTTTGGGGACAGTTCCACTAAAATTTATTACACAAAAATGTCTTAGATCCATTTGATTTCAGTTATTATTGACCAATTCATGATATTTCCCACCTGGTCATACTCCCTTAGAATTTTTTGGCTTCTTATATACATTTCCTCCATTTCAGTAATCACTGTTTCTAGCCAAATGTGCAATACTGAGACGGCTGTCCTCTGAGTTGTCAATGATCTCTTCTGTGTATTCTGGCACCCCTAGTTGTATAATGCTGCTAGATTTTGCTTTTGGTAACACTGGTACAGCTCTTTCCCTGTTTACTTCTGAGCTAATGGGTAAAAATTTAGAATTCCTATTTAGAGTAAAAAAAAAAACCCTGCTCCCCAACTCAAGGCGTCCTTCAGGCTTCAGTTCTGATCCCTCTTTTGTTGTTACTTTACAACCTGTCATTTTTATAATATTCATTATTTTATGCCTTGTTAACATTTAGATTTTATTTCTATAACATATAAAACATGGTTAACCTTCTGGTGGGGGGGGTCACCTCACTTTTTGACTAATCAGTGGGAAAGAGACTCAAAATGCTCAGTTGATTTTGCTCTTACAGATAAGTGTCATATATCATTCAAAACTGTCTGCATTCGAAAAGTGTCTGCTTTTATTTGTGTATAATCACAATGTCAACAAAATTATGTGCTTTTGTAAAATAAAGAAAAAAAAGGTGCACTTTCTGTCATCTCTGTCACCGTGAAATTCTTTCTGAAACACCACAAAAAATTTACCAAAATGCAACAAATACTACATGGCCATTGTCACTTTTTCGCATTCGGCCTTTCTAACACAAAATATGTTTTAAAAAGTTAAATTCCGTATAAGGTCAATTCTTGTTTCTAAACACATTTTAAACACACATCACATAAACACACATCACATTTTAAATGTTAGAAATGCATTGCTTAAACATGTTACAAATACTGTGAACTATGTAGTACTTAACTGTGGGGTTAGTACGTTAAACAGTTTTGCACCATTTTAGTGTTTAGAATATTATGGGTGGGGCTAAAATCATGACTTGATGATGCAGTGGAGCCTCTGAGCAAGACCCCTCCCTTTACACTAAGAGGTGTGTTCGATTCAAGCTGCGCTGACCAATACCGTGTGACATCAAAGTACAGTGAGAGCTATAGTGAGCAGAATTTGCTTTAGAATCGCTCTCATGCTACTTTAATGTCACACACCGATCGTTCTGCGTGGCACTGCTTCAAGTCCAACTCACCTAATAACTACAGTGCATTAGTGTCAGTGGTTGACATGCTCAATCGCGAGATACTGTCATTACCATTAGTAACTACAGCCTAGTGTGCTAGCTAGCTTTGCCTTCGTCACGTAAATGCATTATACCTGGTTGCTATAATTTGCAAAACAGCTCGGTCTCCTTATTGAAATTAAGCTGCTAGAGGAAGCATCCATTCAGTCTGACAGTTAAGAGAGAACAGAGCTTTTCCATGAGTGAGCATTGGTTTCAACACAGACAGTAGACACTCCCCCAGTGTTTGTGAGCAGAGAATACTGCAAATTTGACTGAGTTGTTAATAACACATTTTTATGTGGTGTGACAGTCTTCAGTGAATGAGTAAGAAGGATGTACTCAAAAGTCCTGTGAAAAAATGTTTTGTGGCCTTATTTTAGTGACTTTTTTTTTTTTACTAACCACACATAAATGTTTTCTCCAAAAATACAAATTTGTACATACATGCTGATACATACTATTGTAGCCCAGTTTGTTGAATAAGGTGTAATCAGACTTTAGCTTTTAATATGTTTATAAGAATCTGAAAAAAGCAAAAATGTCAGGTCGTGCCAAAACATTTCCAGGGTCCAAAAACACCCTCAGACCCCAAAGGATTAAAAATTCTTCGTATTGAAATATGCCACATGTTCTAGCTCAGTGGTCCCCAACCCCCGGGCCGCGGACCGGTCTGTGCGTAATTTGGTACCGGGCCACACAAGAAAGAATAAAAAACTTACATTAAAGCTGCAGTCGGTAACGTAAAATTTTTTGTGATCGCGTCTGGCGGAAGAACATTGTAGCCGGAGCTACTTCTCTCTGTTTACATCTATGGCGAGTCACGCAGGTACTGTGATACTCTGCAGCTTTGCTGACCCCAACCAGACTAAAATAGTGCGAATATAAACACTTATTATAGGGGTACCATAGGGATTCAGGATAAGACAAAAATGTGGTTTGGAAATGGATTCATGATGTACTCACTCATTATATATATATTTTTAATTTTCAACACAAAACAACTCTGTGGCACAGCCCTGTGCTGATTGGACCAGAAGAGCCGGGAGCAGTGGATATTTGCAAAACAAATAACAGGTAGAAGTGTGCTCAGCCATAACGATCTTTTATTTTGAAAAAAAAAAAAAAGACCGGATTCTCTGTGTTACATCTTGGTCACGTGAAGGTCACAGTTGGTCACAGTTTTTATGCCAGTCGTATCATTTTATTTTGTTGTATTTATCCGTCACACCTTAAAGCCCGGTCTGTGAAAAAATTGTCTGACATTAAACCGGTCCTTGGCGCTAAAAAGGTTGGGGACCGCTGTTCTAGCTGACTTAAATACTTGAGGGTTTGTTGAAAGTACAGAAGAAATCTTGGAAATGTCAGTTAAAATGGATTCATGATTCTCAATATCTACTGTCACGTAATATAATGCTTATTCATTTAGCCATGGTTCTCCAATCCAGTTTGCTGTGTCCCAATCCCAAATTAAATGTGATGATAATCCACAGAGAGACTAAAGAAAGGAAAGGAAGATGAACATCGGTGATACAGAGAGAGCGATTTTGCCCTGGACAAGCTAATGAGAATCTGTCATCCGTTTTTGTGAAAAGAAAAGAAAAAAAGAAAGAGGCTTTCAGGAACTTCTCCTTATAGAGATTCATCACCTCGTTTAATAAGTGTCCAGCAGGTGTGTTTCCCTTTTCCAGCTGCGGAGAGAGATAGAAATAGAAAGTGTGTACAGGAGTGGAGAGTGAAGACTAGACACAGAAGAACTCTGCAGAGGAAAGCTGTTGATAGACTGAGAGGTGGTAGCACCAGATGTTTTGAGTATTTAGAGGAAAAAAATAAAATTAATGGAAATTTTAGCAAAGATAGAATTGAGTAACCCGAACCACCCCCCACAAAAAAGAAAAAAGAAAAAAAAAGTTTCTCAAGCTTGGGACAGTCCTGCCAGCTTCACTTATCATTCTGGGCTGGGCTAAGTTCCCTCTCTCTTCAGTAGTTCTCTTCTCTCTTTCGCCCTCTCCTTGCATTTGAGTGTAATGAGAGCCATGCGGTGAGTTGTGGATGAGAGACGTCAGTTTGTAAGAGTGAGAGGAGCGGGACGGGACGGGACGGGAACACACACACTGAGCTGCTGGGAGTTTCAGTGTTGCTTGCAAGGTGAGGGTCCTATCTATCCACTTGATGCTTCTGTGCATGAATTATTATGGACATGGCTGCTGTACTTAATCACATTATACACACACAGCTGACATTTGTGTCTGAGGATGTTTTTACTTGATTTTTCTGTGAAGTTAGCACTTGTATTCATCCATAATTCACTGTCATTATAGGGGGTCACATTTGTTATCAGAGAGAAGTGTAATAAATAATTTGTGTGCGAGTACTGTTATATGTGTAAGTTTCCTTAAGTTTGCATAGTGCAAGTATAATATGTATATTTTTTGATGATTTGATTTTATGATGTATTTTTAACTGTCATATTTAGTTTAAATATTTCCACTTATTTTTAATGTATTCTCTCTCTAAACACAAACACACACACACACACACACACATATACATTATATATATATATATATATATATATATATATATATAGATATAGATAGATAGATAGATAGATAGATAGATAGATAGATAGATAGATAGATAGATAGATAGATAGATAGATAGATAGATAGATAGTCACTCTAATGTAATGTTATGTAAATTACATACAAATGTAAATTGACAGAATGAGTCTATACAAGCATTGAGATGTTGTTATTCAGGATATATTCATGATCTATATCATACTGGCTCTACAGCTGTAAAGTAGTCAGGGGCCAGAGTTCCTGTACATGACACTGAGCCAGTTTTCAGCTGTTATTAATAGATTTACTGTCCCTCAGTTGCTCATAAAGGAAGTCTCCGTGCTAAGTCACGCTGGGAGGTCACTCACAGAGGTGAGGCCAAGTCCTAGAATCTCAGATATTTGACACTGGGACCTGCGTCCACCCCTCCCATCTTTTTTCTCTGTTCTCCCCTGTGGCACTTTCCATGGATGCGTGCTCAGTCCTGTCATTGAACGCTAGTATGGATTTTTCAGGAAAGTAAACAGATGGCAGTGCCAGGTTAAAACCATACCCACTTGTTTGTTATATTTATTTTGGGAGAAGGCTTCTGTTTACCAGCTTTTATTAGATTTTTACCAGGAGCCTTTTGTTTGTGTATATCTAGGCTTCTCTGTTAGTTCTCTGCATGAGTTATGGGGAATATTCTTGATTTAATATTTAATAGATTTTAAAACTTCCTCTTTTCAATTCCCAGCCTTAAAAAAATTAAAATAATTGAAACATTAGGGGGATGTATATTTCTGTTAGATTTATTATAGTTACTGTTATTGCAGTATATTTTCTCAGGCAGTGTATTTTTTTTTTAATCAAACCAGATGGTGCATATTAAAACCCCCTGCAAAATATACATGCATATTGTGCAGCAGAATTAGTACAGTAGTCTATAATTACATCTCTTGGTGTGAATCCATAATTGCATAAATAGAAGAATTTATGAGTAATAAATTTACAGCATCAAGACCATCAATTCTCAAACCAACTTGACTATTTAGATCACATCCTTATTTATGTATTTTCCTTTTGGCCTGCAATTACACATATTTCCAAATACAAATCTCTTAAAACCATGTATTTAGGACAGCGTATGTGTCTTGTCAGTAATAGTTATGCATATGTAAACAGATTTGTATAAACAAATTCTCTAAGCCATGTAAAGTGACCAAATAGGCTTCAAACAAAGGGGGGGGGGGGGGGGGCATAACTAAACAAATCCACATGGAGAAGTGTCTTGGAGCACATACTATAATAATGTCTGTGATATGGGATAACAGTTGGAAGTGTCAAATAAGAGGCAGAAGTTCCTAAGTGTTCAAGTTTGCTTGAGGATGAATGCAGTCAGGATGGACGTAATGGGATATTGCAAGTATCATGTGCCGATTGTATTGCTACTACATGGAAAGAGTGTTCATAGATAATAAACAGTTTGAACAAATGTGAAAAGAAAGGATGAAAGAATGACTTAGAAACTGAGCTTCAGATATGAAGAGGTTGAGATTGTGGCTACCAGATGGCCCTTATATAGCACATGGAATAAAATCTGTGTCCAGACAATCCTGTTTCCTTATGAAATCTCTCACCTCAGCTCTCATCTCTCTCTCTCTCTCTCTCTCTCGTTCTCTCAGCTGTCCAGGTCTGTGCCAATATTTTCCCTGTGTAGTTCTCATTACTCTAATAACGGCTCTGCACTGAACTCATCACAGCGTGTCACCTGCCCTCTCATATTTTGCTTGTTTCGTTTCTGTCTCCACTACTGTCCCTTTAAACGCTCTCTCTCTTTTCAAAAAAATACACAATGATGTAACACTGAAATTAGACCATCAAACTCCCAGACTTCATAGCTGCACAAGTTGGTAGTGTCTGTATTAAGAATGAAAGTTTGCATAATGTAATATATCGTAGACTATTGGGATTTTTTTTGCAATGCCCATGCATTGCTATGCAATTGTTTACTGGCCCAAGTTAAAAGAACAAAAACAATTTTTACAGTACGCTCTAGATATGGCTTGGGTTCCTCTGTTAATATACAGTATGCTAATGGAATTTTATTCACATTTATTGGCTGCTCTTTTCCATTCAACTAACACAAACTGTCATTCACTGTGTAGCTCCAAAAACAACATGAACTATCATTAAAAATCAACACCAATTCTAAAAAAATAATCCATATATGACTAAACCATACAGTACATGTGGATGAAAAATGAAAAAAAAAATAATAATAATAAGTTTACTTCACTGGTTGGCGATCTATCTGCCATGTGCCTTGTGCTGCTGTACCTATTTGTATATTTGTATAATTGTACTTAATATTTTATTATCTGTATTTAATGTTGTACTGTTAGTGTTATCTGTATGCACCAAGGATCTGAGAGTAACACATTTTTAATTCTTTGTATGTATGTACTGTACTGTACATGTGGAAGAACTGACAATAGAGCAGACTTGACTTGTATAGCTACTTGTGGTGAAAATTTCTGCTATTTGCATAAATACTGCCATTTATTCTAGTTCTTAAAATCTCAACCTCTTAAATGTAACTCAAAACTTTCAAATGTGTCGCAATCAAACACAAGACACGTCAACAAGTGTTTAATCTGGCACAATGTGTCTCGAGGGGGCGAGATTTCCATCAGCACAACCAAGCATCGGCAAAACCAAGCTACTATGCAAATTTTAGTGTCAAGCAAATGGCTGATCCCATCCACATGATGTCAGAACATGTAGTTAAAATAGATGTTTAGGTACTACCAAAATAAATGAGGTGTGTGGCATGTAGAGACTGTGCTCTTCAAACGTCTTTCATAATCTGTTGTAGGCCGTCACCTTAAAGGTAACACATGGTGCTTCCACCTTATTTGGCTCTAGTGTACAGATTTGTATTTGTTTTGTTTTTAACTAGGAATATGTATTTATTTTCTTTTTTGCCGTCTTTTTTTGTGCATTACTGAACTTTTGAAAAGCGCTGTCTGCTCTGTCATGTGTTATGGAAAATTGGGGTAATACATAATAATAAATTAGCATTGGCCAATAAACTTTAATTCTGCCTTCAGGACTGAGTAATTCTAATGCACCCTATCACGGAAAGAAAGTGTTTTTGGAGAGATTTCATCACTAGTTTGGGGTCATCTGAAGTTGATTGCTTGACTCAATACAGTTGGGACGCTTCATGAGCTTCTAGCCACTGATTATTTGCGTCTCTTTTTTCCTAAATGACAGGCACGGCAATTAGACTAATGGATTGTTCTGAACCCAATTGAGTAATTTCAAGGGGATCTGAAAGAGTAATCAGGTGCGCAGATTGTGATGGTGCACCAACAACCAAACATCATAAACCCCTTAAATTCTACGCAGACAAGTTTTCCATGTCCATTAACACACAGATGATGTCAAGAGTTCAGCGTTTGTCCACAGCCTTTTTTTGGTTAACAAAGCCTTATAAATAACAAAGAGCAATACTGGCAGGGCTTTCATATAATTTTTAATATGGTAAATGCCATTTTATATGCTTTCTTTGCCGCAGTCCTCTTAAACTATCTCCAAAGCAGACAGTCTGTGAGAGCTCTTTTAAGTGGTTCAGTTGTATGGACTATATGCAGACTTTATTTTTAGATGATGTTAGTTTTGAAGTTCACCAGTAAGCACATGCACACTCAGTTGGAGTTTGTCTCTGGTAAGTCTAGATTTATTGTTTTAACAGAGCTGAATTATACTCACATTTTTAGTTCAGTCTTCAAGTATTGTCTAAGTGTGTTCACCAAAATGTCTTTGTCAGTTGTGTCTGGTCTGTTGTAGTTTCCTGTTGGTTTCATGAGCTGTTGTTAGAATCATACAGCATATAATGTTTCATCACAAACCCAACCTGAATCCTGAATACTGTACGACATAGTATAGACTAGATTAGGATGTGTGCATAAGAATGCCACAATTTACACAAAATTTGTAAATTACAAAATGTTGTCAATGGTACTAAATCCCGATACTAGTGTTCTTATTTAAAACATTCTTTAACAACCTTACTGCCAGCAATGCAATCTGTCCTTTTCATACACAGTGGGACTGTTCACCCAAAAATTTAAATTTGATGTTTATCTGCTTACCCCCAGGGCATCCAAGATGTAGGTCACCTTGTTTCTTCAGTAGAACACAAACCAAGATTTTTAACTCAAACTATTGCAGTCTATCAATCTTATAATGTAAGTGGATGGGAATCACGGCTTTGGGAGTCCAAAAACATTCACAAACAAAATTATATCAAACACTGCAGCTTGTGATGATATCATCCGTGTGTAGATGTGACACAAAGTGATCGGTCTGTGCAAGAAACTGAACAATATTTATATAGTTTTTTTTTACCTCTGATTCACTCAATGAGTTTGCCATGAGCGCGTTCTTCTCAACAGCAGCCTGACGCTGACACTTCTTCTTGCTTACGGCGATCGCAGACTTTTAAGTACATTACCGCCACCTATCTCTAAAATGGATCATTGACACTCTATCTACAATCTTATTTAGGAGTGTTCATGGTCCATTTGAGAGATAGGTGGCAGTAATGCACTTATAAGTCTGCAATCCGCCATAAAGCAAGAAGACGACGTGTCAGGCACCTGTTGTCGAGAAGAATGTTTTCGGACATTGTGATGAAAATCAGAGGTAAAAAAAAAAATACTATATAAATACTGTTCAGTTTCTTGCACAGACCGATGGTTTTGTGTCTTTACACATCAATGTATCGTCACAAGCCGCAGTGTTTCATTTGGTTTTGTTTGTGTATGTTTTTTTGTTTGTTTGTTTGTTTTATGTTTGTCAAAATCATAAGACATTTGTAAATTAAATAATTGAATACATGCAGATTTATTAATTAATATGTAATATATTTTCTCAAATGTATTATGAACATTTAAATACAAGGAGCTCTACGAGATTTTTTGATCTATCGCCCCAAATGATTTGAAAAACATCATTTCAGATATCGCCAGAAATCTAATATTGTGCATCCCTAATGTTAAGTATGCAAACTAACATGTAGCCACAGCCTTTGGTCCTTATTACAAGGCAGAACAAATATATGCATACATTGTTTGCAAAACCCTTCTTTAGAATTAATTGTCATACAAATATGTTCATTTATGTAAAAATGTTTTTATGAACTTTACGTCGATATTTATTCTGTTCATGGAAGTATGTCTCAATAATAGAGCACTTTAAAGCTTAAATACTTGAAAAATTTTAGTAACAATTAACAACAACAACAAAAAAATTTTAAGGCCAAAACAAGTGCATCCTTTTTGAACTTGGTATGCAAACTACATTTTTGTGTCTCTTTCATGCAGCACAAGCAGAACAAATTTCTGTCAATCATTCTTAAAATCATTGTTAAATAGTTCAATTCAATGCGTCAGTTTAGATAAGAACATTGTATGAGTGATTTTGCACATTCATTCTGGTCATGTTTGGTAAATGATGCCCTGGAAGTCTATTTGGTTCCATGTTGCTTGGAGATACATGTTTGCATGCAGATTTGTTGGTCACGCCTGGCTGATAAAGGAAGTGTTTAATCGCCTTTTTGCACCGTTCGCTCCAGGGAAAGGGGGATAAACATAAAGCTCATGTCTGGCTTGTCTATGCACTCAGACTGTAGTCTATACAAGAGAAGAAGAGGATGTTGGGGGTTTTGTGATTGCTACAGTTGTTGCTTGCTGTAGGCACTTGACTTTACAGCATCAAGCCTCGTCCGGCCCACCTCCTGTATCAATTGTATGTTTATTATGATAGCAGTAAAAGTATACGAGCCCCGCCCTGCTCTGAGGGGAAAAAGAGGAAGGAGAAAGAAGGAGAGAGAGCTGCTAGATTGGCTCCAGACGTTACCCTCAACCAAATGAGTTGGCCTCCTGCCAAGATCATAAGGCGTAGCAGAGGGAATGTGAAAAATCACAAATTCAGTTACCGTAACACACACATTTATACAATGTGTAGGCCCAAATGCAAAATGTTTTTTGTATTTGAGCAGTTATAATTAAGAAATTACAGACCTCTCTGAGAAATAATGTAAATCTGGTGCCTTTTATGTTTGAAATCATGAAGTTGTTGAAGAAATATCCCAGTATTTTATCAACCCAGTGTGTATGCAGTGTATATGTGGTGTGCTGTTGATTACTCTCAGTAAGGGCGACATGTTTACAGTAAAAATACTCATAATGAAAGCTTAGGAGAGAACTTTGTCAAAAGGATTGAAAGCAAAAATCAAAATTTGTTACACTCTTTCATGAAGGTTGAATCGAAGGCCATAGTGAGGATGTTTTTGCCCACTTCACGGGACAGCCATTGGCCCTTTTAAGCCAGTTCTGTGCTGCCGTATTGCTGGATATTACATCGTACATTTCAGTTGCAACTTATATATATATATATATATAAAGATAATTCTGGAATGAAAAATGTGGAAATACTAGCCAGACTTCAAAACGAAAAATAAATAAAACCTTATTTTTGAGGTTGTAAGCCAAAGTATTTCAAAGTAATTCAGATTATTTAGAATGAAACCTCTAACCCTGAATATGAACAATAATAATAATGATGCTTGACTTAGCAAGTACCGCTAATAATGCAGCCAGAATGATTAATGAGACAAAAAGGCAAAACACATTTCAGGTCTGTTGATAGCCTCCAAGAATGATTGTGGCATTTTGTTCTCACTCACCCAATTCAGAATTGTGCAAATCAGAATTGATATACAATCAAACAAGCTATCAGTATTAGTATTAAACAGTCTTATTTTAAATGCAGGGGTCTCGTCATAAAGAACACCATTGTGAGGTCACATGACAATGAATGGAAATATTTAATTTAATCTATTTTTAAGTCCCATCCAATGTTATGTAAGTTCCAGTGAGATACTATTATGATTTCTTTTTTTATTTTTAAAGTCCCATCTGATGTTTCAAAGATGTTATTGAAATGCAAGGTTAGTAGGCAGCTTTTGAACTTTCAGTATTTTCCTGTTCAGTAAGATAGGAGTTGTACTGCCTAAAGTGGATGCCTTGCCTAAAGTCATTTTGGTATTCTACAGTAACTTCCCTGAAACTTTTTCTAGGAGGAGAGAAAATGTAAATGGCTCATGGTTCTGGGATGTGCTTTCCATGTGTGCTCATGAGTAACTTTGTGTTTTCTTTTCTGAATTCAGTCCAGATTGAATCTGCACACATGTCAAGGATCTTTCAGGTTTAGACTAATAGAATACTGCACTGTGATCATGTGACTTTAACTCTGACAGACAGCTTCACTTGGCTGAGTGAGGTCGTCATGGAGAACGGCTAATGTAATGCTTTCCAGCCTGTACCACTCTTGTTTCCAATTTGGTCTGACCTGTGACTGTCTGTAATCCTGCGATGCTTGGTGTGCAGATGGAGAGATTGAGCTTTTTGTCAGTCTTACGTTTTTTCAAAACCATTGTGTATATGTGTTTTAGAGTTCTTGGTTGTGAGTTTAAATAAAAGTGTGTGTGTTTGCATTTTAAGTAATAGCAAACCAGATCTTTATCTTTTCTGAAGGAAATGTGAGCACTGAGGTGTCCTGACTAGTTGTTTACTGCACACACCAAAAAGCAAGTCTTTATGATAATATGGCCACCAAATATAGCCTGGGTTTCTTTTTTAATGAGTAGTTTTTCTAGAAATTACTTTTTCTCCCTGACTATTTTATTACCTTGCACTTCAAATATGTAACCAAGCTCTTATTATTTTTGCAGTTCTGTTTGGTGCCACTAGATGCATTAAAATGATCTTGACCTTTAGAAAAAAAGATCTTATTGTGATTTAAAATGCTGGGCTCCATTATCAATATGACTAAAATAATATTATATTAGTTATTTTATTTTTTACTATAACTATTATTATTACTAAATAGAAATATTAAACAAAATGAGAAATATTACTATTTTAATACAAATTAAACTAATAGAAATGTAAGGGCTTGAACAATTTGGTGGGTGGAGGGGGGGTGTCAAATATGATTAAGATAAAAAAAAGACCCAGATTTATTGCTTGTTTGTAAGACCGCACAATTTGGCCAAAAAATTAGTAATGGTATTGTTGTTATTATTATAAAAACATTAAACTAAATACAATTTTTTCCATTTTATTATAAAATAAAGTATTAAAAAATATAATGATAATAATAAAAAATAATAATAATAATAATAAACTGTGAAATTTCAATAGTAATGTTTTGGGCTTTATTCATTTCTTCTTTTTTAGGCATTAAGCCATCAAGTGTGTTGTTGTTGTTGTTTTTTTAGAAATGGGCAAACTAATAAAGGGAATATAATTGTTTCGGTCAGTTTTATACTGTGTGTGTGTGTGTGTGTGTGTGTGTGTGTGTGTGTGTGTGTGTGTGTGTGTGTGTGTGTGTGTGTGTGTGTATGTATGTGTGTGTGTGTGCACATATGTGCCTGAGTGCGTGCTGGATGTCTTTGCCTCTAGGTAAGAGACTTAGACTCGCCGTGTCTAATGGGAAAAGAGCTGCGCTAAATTGGAATCAGAAGGCGATCTGGATGCGTCTGGGTGGGTCTGTCCATCTTCAGCCCTTATACTCACTGTAAAGATAACAGATATTTAAGTTACTGTAAGCACTGAAGCCTGAACAGCCTGATTTGCATGACCACAAAAGGCTCGTCTCACTTTGTGTCGTTAAACATGTCAAAGCCGCTCACGACCAATTGCGGGATACATGCGCAAGAAGGAAACATTTCAGACAGTCGCCGACAAATTTACACAGTGTTCTGCAGATCAGAGATCGGTTTTGATGTTTGTTTGAAATGGGCGAGAAAACGGGAAACTGATGCAGGATCAGTGAGAAATTCAGTTCTGGGAGGTGCTGAGACGTTGACTGAAAGGTTACACAGTGTGTGGCATGATTGGATGAGCCACAGGAGAGTGAGGAGGTGACAGGGATTGTTCAGAGAGTTCACTGAGGGTAGTGCTGAATGAAGATGGCGTTTCATAGACAAAAGCAGGGTTGAGTGATGAGTTTGCTGGATCAAGTGTGTGTGTGTGTGTGTGTGTGTGTGTGTGTGTTTATACTGTAGCTGAGTGACATGTTTGGTTGGGGGAGGTGGTGAACTGTTGGATTAGAATCAGTCATTTGGCAAAAGAGAGACCATGTGAGAAAGAGAGGAGAAAAGAAGATGATCACGATGCCCCCATCTGTTTGCCATATGCACACCCCTGCAGCAGCTCCATAAATCTCAGATGCGCTCAACAAGGCAAGGTCACATTCCACTGGTGTAAACGTGCGAGGGTACCTCACCACAAATGTGCTTTACACGTTTGTACTCACAGCACTGAAAAATCACTAATTAGATTGTGACTGAAGTAGTCTGCTTACATATTTCTCCAGAGAAAAACACTCAAGTAATCACGCATATGCCTCTAGTTTTTCGCTCCTGTTTACCAATATACAAAAAAAAAGAAAAAATATATATATATATCCTGAAATCTCATATAAAAAGTATTAAACTGCACAACTTTTCATCTGTCACTGTGTTTTTAAGCAGTAAATCAACATGCTAGAATGATTTCTGAAGGATCATGTGACAATGAAGACTGGAGTAACGATGCTGAAAAGTCTGCTTTGCATCACAGGAATAAATAACATTTTATAATATATTTAAGTATATTTACGTGTTTTAAATTGCGAATAATATTATCTAATACCTAATTTGTTGATTTTTATTTATTTTTTACTGTAATGTTGGCCTGAGAGACTTCGGAAAGTACATTAATGTTTTAGTAATGCCATGGTATTGTAAAATGAATGCATTTATTTATTTGAGTTTATTTTTTAAATCTGTGACCTTTGAATGACTGCGAAAACTTTTCACAGGATATTAAATATTTCCCAACAGCAACAAGTATTTAATTAATAATAATAATAAAGGTTCCCTTTCAAGGGAACTCCACACTGCCTCCTCTAGGAAACATTTTTGGGACATGACCGGTGTCTGAAGCACCTGTAATGCACGTCATCAGTTTTTTGTCTTCAGGAGCCGTTTGTGTGAAGCACTATGGACGTCAAGCAATCAAGCGAGTGTTTTAGGAAATGTGTGCCTCTGTGTCTGGGATTTCTGACACCTTTGGACACACATGACAATTGTGTTATGTGTCTCGGTGAGGAGAATGTGAACTAAAATGAACTAAAATGCACTCATCGTGATAAATTCCCGATGAGGAAGCTCTGCTCTCACTTCTATTCTTGCGTGATGTGGGACAGGGGTCTGCGCCTTGTGGCAAGGGACCCACTGCTGCCGGGGCACAGTGAAAACTCAAGTTGTGGGGTTCACAGGTTGAGCTTGTGGAGAAGCTCGAATAGGGACCAGATCTCTCTAGATCTTAGACTGCGAGCTCGAGTGATCGGCGGGATCTGGATGTTCTCTCTATTAAGTCTTCAGATCTCCTGGATAGGCGACAGCATAATCAGTGGCTTTCAGGAGATATACGCATCCACTAAACCAGATCGGAGACAGGAACAGAAAATTAGTGGGCTGGCTCAATATCACTTTTTCAGAACCGATCCTGATCCAATACCAGAAAATCTGAGTATCTGCCAATACCGAACCTTTACCAGTGGAAGTTTTTTTTTTTTTGTAGAATTTCAATACCTCAATGTGTTGACCTGATCATCACTCTTTTGTGTATTTAACAAAACCTACCACAGACAACTTCATTATAAAAAAACCAAACAACAAATAAATAAATATATAGTCATAATTTATGACAAAAATACTACTATAACCTAGGTTAGTGGATAATTCAGTAGCAAAAGTTGCTGAAAAAATAACAATATATTTATATATTAATTAATATACTTTAAAATTAAAAGACATTGCTTTTAAATGTGTAGCACAGTAATGAGGCAGCAACATATGATAGATAAGACAACAAGAAAGGCTATTAATAATCTTTCATTGCGCAAACATATTATAGTGACGTGACATTCAGCCAAGTATGGTGACCCATTCTCAGAATTTATGCTCTGCATTTAACCCATCCAAAGTGCACACACACAGAGCAGTGAACACACAGACACTGTGAACACACACCCGGAGCAGTGGGCAGCCAGTAACATTGTGCACCTTTCCACATAGAAAAGTTCAAAGTTCAAAGGGAAGAGATACTGATGCATAGTGTATTATATCTGTCCGATAGTTTATTGAGCCTTTTCTTAAAACAGTTTAAAATTTCAGTTACTGTGCGCATGGAGGACAATTTGTAGTGCTCTCTACTCCAGTGTAGTGATCTCTAACAGACACCCAGTATAAAGTAACATGCTTTAGAAATGGCACTAAACACCTGCAAGTTAAAGTCAGTTTATGCAAAACCACTGATCTATATCTACAGATCAAGAACATTTAATCATCTTAATAATCTTCTTTATAATGTTTTTGTGCCTTTCGTGGAGCTTAATAATACAGAATAGTATACGCAGAATATCAGATTCGGATCGGTCTCATCTGACCTCAGAGAGGTGATTGACAGGAAGTGCTGCAACCTTAAAGGCTCTGAGGCTGGACTTATTGGTGAGATTTCTATTTATTTGCGGACCACCACCTGATGGTTCAGTCCCTCCTCCGTGAGCTGTGAGTTGGTTTGAGGTGCCACCCTGCTTTTAGGCTGATAAAGTAGGCAGTTCTCCTGTGGGCGGTCTCAAGCAGGCAGTCATCTGAATTCAATTCAATTCAAGTTTATTTGTATAGTGCTTTTTACGATACAAATCATTGCAAAGCAACTTTACAGAAAATGAAGTTTCTACAATATTTAGTAGTAGCTTATAAGTGGTGACTGTCAGTTTATGTGCATATGACAGGAATTTTCAGAAGAATTTATACAAGACGTAGTCAGCCAGACGATGAACATTATTAACAGCAATTATTATATGATGCAATCACACTTGTAGCAATATTTGTTAGTTCTGTTGTTGATTCAGGGTTAGCATCATCTGAGGTCCTCTGAGGGTCAGCATCATCTCTTCTCAGGTTTTCTGGATCCAGACTGGAGCTTGTGTAAATCCTAGTTACCACGGGCAAAACAGAGAAACAAATAGAGACATCATTAGCATAGCTGCTTTTCCAACAAAGTAAAATTAATTTGTTTAACCCAGGCTAAAGAATAATAATGTGCATTTGATGAGATACAACTGCAGTCACAATTTAAGAGATACATTATTCGAATGCTTGGCGAAAGATATGTGTTTTTAATCTAGATTTAAACAGAGAGAGTGTGTCTGAACCCCGAACATGATCAGGAAGGCTATTCCAGAGTTTGGGAGCCAGCGTTTTTTGTGACCTTAGGGAGTGTGATGGATTGTAACATGGTATAAGGCTAGTTAGGTACGCAGGAGCTAAACCATTTAGGGTCTTATAAGTAAGTAATAATAATTTGTAACTGATACGGAACTTAATAGGTAGCCAGTGCAGAGACTGTAAAATTGGGGTAAAATGATCATATTTTCTTGACCTGGTAAGGACTCTAGCTGCTGCATTTTGGAAGCTGCTTGAATCCCACATACTTTGGAGTAGCTTCCCTGCATTAGGGTTTCAAGCAGCTGGCCCATTGTTTCTAGGTACATAGCTGTTTGAGGACAGTTGTGTTTATATCTTGGCTGAATGAGTGCCCCTACCTTATATTAGTGTTTGGCTGGGTTCCACCATTTCATCCAAGTTATTTTAGCTTGGGGTGTTGCTGGCGTGCCCCTTTTAAATCGGTGCATGTTTGCCACTATTTTTTTGGTGCTCTCTAACCAGGTGGTCAGGCATGCACCGAGGAGTAACATAGTGGGTTTTTCGTTCCTAGTGTCCCCTAGGGGATGCTGTGTCGAGTTCTCTTCGAGGGGAACATCTTGGGTTATGCATATGACCATGGTTCCCTGAGACACTGCATTTCCTTGCCATGTCCTGGGCCTACCTGTTTAATTTTCCTTCAGAAAAAGAAACTGATTGATGACATGCCTTACAAGCACCCTCTCATACCTCTAGGCATCCCGGTAATGATGTCATGAACTGCATGGTTCAATGAATTTGATGGTGCTTTAGAGATGCTTCAGACACAGTTCATGCTGATTTCATTCCCCAAAGTGTCCCCTAGGGGACACAGTGTCTCATTCCATCTCAGAGAACCATAGTTACATGCTTAATTTGGCACCTTCAGTCATCTTTTTATTTATTTATTTATTTATTGCCATTCAAGTTCATTTCAATTTTTCTTAAGAGCTAGGAAAAAAAAAAACCACACAAAAACTTAAAAAGATTCTGCAAAGACCTCAAGTTCTAAAACGATTTTGGTTCAAATAAAATCTGCTTTTTTTTTTTAAGCTCCCCCAACAATCTCCAGAAACCATTTTGAAGGTGTATCCCATAACACCCTGCTGCTCTGCCACACTGTACACAGCTGAAGCAGCCCACCTATCAGTCCCCTCGCCACACGACCCCGGGGTCACAGAGGTCATCTCCCTTTCCTCCAGCGAGAGTGTGCGGATGATTTGAGTTTTCCTGTAGCGCACTGATGGCTGCTGGCAGTCCTCCCGAAAATACTTCTGTTTTGACAATGCCATAATAATGCCAGCTGTTGTGTTTCTCTCTCTATCTTGCTCTCGGTGATCGGGAGCCTCTGTTGACAGCTCAGATGTTCCTGCCAGTACTGACACTCTCTCCGCTGCCACATGTTTACACACATATCCAGCCATAATGACAGCGTGCCAGCAGATTCCTGTGAGCATGTGCGCACATATGCAGCCATGCATTGAGCGTCTGCAGCCGTGCAGGCCACAAATCAAACCTGAGCTTTGTTCTGCAATGGTTTCCTATTACTTTTGTATTGTAGATCGCTATCAGTAAAACTTCTCCATGAAAAGATGATATCTGTATCTTAAGACAGATCTCTGTTGGTGATTGTAATCATTTAATTTATTAGTGCTTACAAGGCAGCAAATAATGGTTTTCAAATACATTTTCTTATAGTTTATAATGCAGAGACAATTATAAATAGAGCATAAGAGTTTGGGACAGGACTGTCTGTTTGTCGGACTAATGGAAGTCAGGGGGAATGATGGAAGAAATATTTATAAAACTTTGTTTCATAGGATATGTTAGACCCATCAGTGGAGTCATTTGTCTTGAACTCAACTCTCACTATTGATGTCAACTCTTGAAACACCTGAATGCATCAGTGATTTGATTCTTTTTGAAATTTTGAAATGCTCTACTGGTTAGTACAAAACCACTTTTAAATAAACTTAAAACCGTTATTAATGGCTGAATTAATTGCATGCATTCATAGCTCAAGTAAATTTGGGTTTGATTTCCAGTGAGATGCTGCTCTGAGTCAACAGCACAGATGTTAACCTGAGTCTTCATTCTTGCCAATGATGTTGCCTTTATCTCCTAACAGATCTGATTGATTACAGCTCTTGTCTTGCACCTTTGAAGAAATTCTAAAAGCTTTACATACTTTGTCTCCATGTTAAAGCAGGTATTCATTAATAGTAAGAATTCTAAGAAATATTTGCCATAGTCACATAACATTAACAGTCATGTGACATAGTCACATGACATGAACAGTTCAGGTGATTGCCTCAAAACTTCAGATGGTAAAAGATGGAAGATCTCAAATATTATATGCGCCAACCGAGAAATTGCCATTGAGGTTTAACTTTAAAATGATTAATACCCTCAAACTGCAAGTTAAATGGCATGCAGAGATTTACTCTCTGGACTCTGTAGTTTGGTTAGGCAACGTCTATTGAATATTTAACTGAAATGAACTATAAAACAATGTTTTGTTTGCAGTAACAGAGCTGAACTGAAAGTCTGTGTCTCAACAAATCACATTTTCCAACTCTAAATATTTTCAAATGATTTCGATCGCTTATGAATGTTTAAGTCAGAAACCAAATTATTGTTTTGGCAGACGGTGAGTTACAAATGAATAGATGGTTGAACAAGTTTGCGGGCCATCTGTAAAATTTTATCTACAGTATGACAGGCCTCTGCAAATTTAGCATGAACAAATGCTTTATTGTTTTCAAACCTCTGGTGATCTAAGCCTAATTGGACAAATGTAACATCATCTAGGTCACATCTAATGTATGAATCAGCACGAACATTACGGCCATCTTTAGAAGATGTTTTTAGAAGTCTAATGCTTAATATGTCTCTCCAATGGACTGAAAAATGGGACATCTCTCCATGCAATTTTGTGGGATGTGCATCCAAAAAATTACAGCTTTAACCAAAGAGAGACAGACTGGGGAAAAAACCTAAGGCCTCAAATTTTGTTAGATGGTTAATTAGATATACTGTATTCAAGATGTGGGGCCATATATTCCAGACTTTGGTTTGATTTCATGGAAATATAGATCAATTGAAATAATTTTGGTGAAAATGGGAAAGAAAAGTATATAATAACATGGTTACCAGAGCTGATTCACCTCTAATTTTGTGGTGCCATTTAAAAGACAAAGTTCTGTTGGTTGCAGTTAGAGTTGCGGGTCAGAGACCTTATCCAACGAGAGACCCAAATCTGACGTCACAGCCATGCTATGGGGTCCGCAAGCGCAGGACGGGTCCAGAAAAAATATGCTATGAGTTGATGGAGCACCAATGAAAATGCGAGTGGCAATAGGAAAATTCTTGTTATATTCGTTTATCATAGGCAGATGGATGGACAGCTCGGGGTCTGGCCTGAAACCGTGCTGAGGCAGAAGAAAAAATCCTCTCACTAGTTAGCTCAACATGGCAGATCTTGCACTGCAGACATTATAAAATGTGTTTTTTGAGGGCTATTTGATGTGGGACATAGAGTGATTTTGGCAAAAAAAAAAAAAAATTTTAAAGGGGTAAATCACTCAAAACAATGACACAATTCTATCATTATTTCCTCACCCTCATGTCGTTCCAAACCCGACTGCTGTTATTTTTTGCTGTTGAAAACAAAGACAAGTTTTTGCACAAAACAAACGGGATTAGGGGACTATTCAAAATCGCTAGGCCAAGGCTCCGTTGAGCTAATATGCTCAAAAATGATTCATGTGGCATATTCTGTCTCTGTTGTCCTTTCAATACCTCATCAGATTTATTTGACACACAGTCTGAGAAAACGTCACATGCTGTATAAGTCAGGATGGATCGTGACAGGCTAAGCAGTGGATTCAATTATTAGTTCAGTTTAGCCAACTGATTCTCAACACTGCTCGCATTCATGCTTTCATTATGGGCCAGTGTAAGAGGAAACAACGACAAATACTTTTTGACTTTTTGAAAATACTTTCAGACTTTCTGAACTACAGCAATACCATCTGCCTCTAAATTCAACAGTAAACAAGTTAACCACAAGTTGCAAAGTGAGGATAACTAACCCTCATGTTCTGATGAACATCACTTACCTTATGTTTGAGGAACCGGTGACACCAGTGCTAAATGTAATAATAATTACTACCTGGGGCGCTGCACAAGATCCCGGGCCCTATGCATAGGCAGTCCTAATGGGCCCCACTCCCCTTGAAAATATATATTCCAGACTTTTCAAGGGCCCTCTCTTCCTTTGGGGCCCTGGTAATCAGTACTGGTTTTACCCCCAGTCCGACGCCCCTGATTACTACTACTAATATTAACAAACACAAGCTTTGATTTTAATAATGCATTAATAATTGCTGAAATTAACATTAAGTAAGATTAATAAATCCTGTAGAAGTATTGTTCATTCTTAGTTCAAGTTAACTAATGGTAACTAATTAACCTTATTGTAAAGTGTAACCAATGATTCTTTTGAGACAACTCAAATGATTCAATGAATCTGTTGTTCACAAATCTAGCCTAAATGATTCAATGCTTTTATGTCTTTTTTGAAGCTTGACAGTATCAGTCTTCTTTTGTGTTATACTGTAGAAAGAATGCCATGGGTTTGGAGTAGGGCTGGACAATAATTCAGTATATATATATATATATATATATATATATATATATATATATATATATATATATATATATATATATATATATATATATATATATATATATATATATTTCTATTTCTATTTATTTACCTGCTGGCAGAGAATGAATGTGCATTTTCAGTAAGCCTGTCTACAGCAACAAGTGTTTTTGTTGCAAATTAATTTTTCAGAAGATTGTAGGTAAAGACCTCCATTGTGGCCATTCTTGGTTTTTCTGAGGATTTTTTAATATTGTTCATATCGTCATCGGAAATTAGATTGCCCTGAGTCCCTGACCGAAATTGAGAAATATATTTTCATATAAATTTTGGCCAGCCATAGCTTGGAGCAACTTTATTGGGTTATTACTTTAAATAAATATAGAATTGGACTTTTTTTGGTGAACTACCCATGTGTGTTTTTAAAGCTAAGAAAAGGGCATTGGAGTCTCCAATCAGAACATGTTAGTAGTGCAGATAATGGGTTCCTTATGTGATAACCACACAAGGACGCATTTCTTAGTGATAAGGTGTAAAAAATTATTGCGTTTAAGCAGCTTAACATTCCTATAACATTACCTCATCTGAACCAAATTATTGAGTTGAACTTTGTGTCCTTTAAGGACAGGCAGACAGCTGCATTCGGCCCAGCTGCTCAAGGATGTGCCGGTCCACTGAAACTGTCGCCAGAGAGAGTGGAAAACCTGCAGCACTGCTTTGGGAAGTTCTAGAATTATTCCCCCTTTGGAAAGGATCAAAGTCAAAGAAGATAACGTTTTTGTTGTTGTCATTTCACATGGCCTTAAGAGTATTGTGACTTGGGCATTTTCCAGATGATTTCAGAAAGTTCTTTACAGGTAATTCATATCTGCCATCACTCTTCCTGTTGTCCTGCTAGAGGCGTAATAATAACCCAATTAAATGAGTGCATCGTTGTTATGAGTAAACTAAGCAATTACGCAAGATGTCAGTTATTTATGACATCTCAAAATGCGGTTGGGTGAATCACACAAACAAATAAAAAATCCCAAATTCATTCATTCATTCATTCACATTGAAGTATTTATTAATAATAATAATAATAATAATAATTAAATGCAATTTTTTATTAAACTACCATGAATTAAAGGCAGTACCACAAAGACTGCATTACATTGTAAATGTGTATTGAATTAAATAATTGCATTAAGTAATGAGAATCAGAGGGGAAATTACGATAATCTGATTAATTACAACAAAATAAATAAATAAATGAATAAATAAATAAATAAATAAACAGGCCAAATGTTTAAGTAATAGATATCACCATACTTTACCCAGCTGGTTAATCCCTGTACATCAAGACAATTGTTTTACATTGCATTACAAGTTTTCTACAATGTTATGTTTAAATATGGCATTATCTACAGTAAGTGCTAGTGAACGGTAGATTTCTTGCTCGGTACTTGCTCGGAAAAAAACTCATTTTGAGAAAACGGCCTATAAAGATGTGTAATTGTAATTTAAATCTGCTGACTTGGATAAAGTGCAATAAAATAAACACTTAAATGTCTATCTTGAATGTTAACTTTGCACAAGTCTGAAAGGCTTCTGATAGTTATGAAAGGAAAATGGGCCAAAATCTCAAAATTCACTAGTGCTTGAAAAAAAAAAAAAAGGATTTTGCCTGTAGGGCCGTAAAATAGCTTCATTTTCTTTAAAAAATATATATATTTTTTTTATAAATTCTTTGGTTATTTAATTCAGAGGTGAATTATGACTCAGGCCTGCTTTCTTGACAGATTTCGTGAGATTCACCCAGTTATTAAATTCTACTTTAAACAGTGCTTCCAATTTCAGATTTATAAGCTGTTCCACAAACTGTTTAATGGAGAATAATATAAAGGCTTGACAGGGAAGCTGTGTAATTTAAGGTGTGGTTTAAGGCCTTTCTTAATCTATAGGAAGTTAAAGACCTTTTTGTCTTTCGCAAATATGAGGTGTTGCGTTCACACATGCTACGAAAGAGATATGAGACTTGAACTGACCTTTACTTTGCCTCCAGTGCCCGTGAGAAATGAATAGTTGTCTTTTGAAATGTAGGCTTGACTTATGATGATAACTCAAGGGCACGTTTGATGAATTTAACAGACGTGGTGCCCCCTGGGATAAACAAGAGTGTCTCCATTCAGGACAATTCAGGAAGAACACGAGCAGTTTTATGCACAAACTGGCATTATTTGTATGTCTCTTGTTCCCATTCAAAGGAAAGGGGACTATATATACACTCCGATGCCTTCCCAGGCTCCTCTGGGCTTTGGCAGGGCAGCCACCACATGGGCCTTTGGCCAATGACATTGCCTCCGTCCTCTTCAGAAAGTATTTTTAAGGTCAATTATAGGGTGCAGTGACTTCAGATGCCGGATTGCAACTTAAAGGTCTCATATTAAAGGTTTATGTGGATGACGAGGTAAAGCTGCCGGCAGTAACCCACAGACCATTGTTACCACATACCCACACACAGACCTACTGGAGGGGGTGTGTGTGAGTTCATACTCATCCTGTATGATTCTGGGAAACAGATGAAGATTGGGAGTTCACATCTTTATTTGCTACATAGTTTTTGGGAGACATGACGCCTGATGTGATATCACAGTATATTCATAGATAATATCGACCATACTTGGGGCAAGTTCACTAAAAATGGGTATGTTTTCCAATGGGCTCTAGTTAATTTCAAGAAGCCTAGAAACCGATTCAATGGTTAACACACTTTTGGCCTGTTTGCACCCAAATTCCTTTCTCTTTGCATTTTTCGGCCACACACACATATGCAGTTTACAGAGCTAAGATTAGCAGCTGTTTACAAGCCCAAAATAAGAACCAAACTATTTAAAATTGTCATGAAATCTCAAGTAGTAATACAGTTATACTGATGACGCAGCCTATACTCCATGAAACGAGACTGAGTTTAAAAATGCATCGCTGGTCATATTCATTGTTAGTAAAAAGAAGAATGTATGGATGTGTTTTGTACTTGTGCACGCCCAAACAGATTCCCATCTTGCCAATGCAATAATGTTACAGACCAACAATCACCTGTATGAAAAATGCAGTTCCTCTTCAGGAACTCGAGCTGCGTCGAAAACGCTTTGGGGAACGCGTTTAGTGTGAGCGAATCTGAATATCATATCCAATCTGTCTTATAGAAGAGCGTGACGTCACGGGCAGGGTGACGTAAGCGACCAGGAAGCTATAAAGGCACTAACCGCGCAGCTGGCTTCAGCTTCGCGTATTTCAGCAAGTGCTCTGTGTCTGCATGTCATTCTGTCTTGTCAGTCTTATTTATTGTTGTTTGTCATTATTAGCTCCTCGAAGAGTAAGCAATAGTCAAAGAGCAAAGCTAAGACGAGGCATCTGAAAGGTTTCAGATTGTGTGTTCATCATGAGTGGGAATACACGGTCTGTGCACGGTCTGCCTGGGATCGAGGCACGCTGTTTCGGCTCTTGAGGGAGCCGACTGCCTTCACTGGTACAAGCCAGTGTGGACGCTTCAATCCCGGAGGACTCTCTCGAGGGGGAGTCTTCGCCAGCGTTCCTCGCGGTGTCGGTCCCGCTTTCGCCGAGGCGGAGCGGCGCCAGCACTTACTGGGTTCGCAGATAAGATCTGCTGGAGGGTATGGAGACGGGCGCGTCCCTATCTCCTACCTCACCCGCCTGATCTGCCCAATCTCCAGGTTCGGAAGCCCAAGTGTTGCGGTCCTTCCCCCCGAGTGACAGCCGTGATGCACCGCCTTTTTTTCTCCGAGGAGATTGAAATGGAGGGCGTCGATGTGCTCGCAGTTGCACAAACATAAGCTGCATAAACATCAGTTGCACAAAAAACAGTGTACACAAGCATCAGTTTCACAAGCATATTATGCCTAACTGTATAACGAGCAGCATTTATGAGGAGCGCAGCTCGCGCAGTCAGCTCTCGGAAAAAAATAAATAAATAAGCGGGCTGACTGTGCTTCTCACATATCTAAGGACGGGCGAAGTCGGCTCTGCCTATCTCCACCCGTATTCCCTAGATTTAGAGTTCATTCTCGAGGTTCGGAAGCACGTGCAGCGGTTCCTTCCCCCTCTGTGAACTCGCAGCTGCAGATTAATATTGTTTGTGTGACTAAGCGGCTCACGTGTTGCCGAGGCAATGCATGTATTACATCATTTTCAGTTTTGATGTGAATCTTACCAAAACCAGACCGTCTTTACTCGTCTGATTGGTTAACTGCATTAATTCTGAGGAATTAAATTCAGTATCTATCTGACTATGAGAAGTTAGATATGAATTATACCAACAAGGCAGACCGTGTTTACTCGTCTGATTGTTTGTTTGAATTAAATTCTGAGGAATATAATGACATTTATCTAACTCTGAGAAATTATATATACTGGAGGGGCTGCTGGGCGGAAGCAGCCCTCTCAGTCTATAGTCAGGGGCGAAGCCTACCAATATCGAGTACTTCCCTTCGGCCTTGCACTCTCACCCCGCACGTTCACAAAATGTGTAGACGCGGCTCTGGTTCCCCTGCGCATGCAGGGCATACTCATTCTCAACTATATCGATGATTGGTTGATTTTAGCTCAGTCAGAGCAGGTTGCGGCTCGGCATCGAGATGTCGTTCTCGCACATATGGGGGAGCTGGGTTTGAGACTGAATGCCAAGAAGAGTGTACTTTCTCCGGTTCAGAGAACCACCTATCTAGGCGTAGTATGGGATTAAACCGCGATGCAGGCACGATTGTCCCCTGCTCGTATCGAGTCGATCCTCCTCTTAGTCGAGAGAGTCAGAAAAGGCCAGCCACTCACTGTCAAACAATTTCAAAGATTGTTGGGTCTCATGGCAGCTGCGTCCAATGTGATACCTCTTGGCCTGATGTACATGAGACCCCTACAGTGGTGGCTCAAGACCAAGGGATTTTCACCGAGGGACAATCCACTTCGCACTATCAAGGTCACGCGGCGCTGCCTCCGTGCCTTAGACATGTGGAAGAAACCTTGGTTCTTGAATCGGGGCCTGGTGCTGGGAGCTCCTTGTCGCCGTGTAATACTAGCGACGTATGCATCCCTCACTGGCTGGGGTGCAGTCATGATTGGCCACCCTGCCCGTGGTCTGTGGAGTGGTCGCCATCTGACATGGCATAGCAAGTGTCTAGAAATGCTAGCAGTTTATCGTGCACTGAAGCACTTCCTCCCAGGGTCACCATGTGTTGGTGCGCACCGACAACACATCGGTGGTCTCTTACATCAACCACCAGGGAGGTCTGCGTTCGCGCCCCTTGTGCAAGCTGGCGCACCAGATCCTTGTGTGGTCCCAGAGCAAACTGCTCTCATTAAGAGCAGTATATATTCCTGGGAAACTAAATAAGGGAGCAGACACACTGTCGAGGCAGGGGCAGAGGCCCGGGGAATGGAGGCTTCACCCCGAGGTGGTGAAGCAGATATGGAGAGTTTTTGGCAGGTCTCAAGTAGACCTTTTTGCGACTCAAGAGACATCTCAATGTCCCCTTTGGTTCTCTCTGGTTCATCCAGCTCCTCTGGGACTGGACACTATGGTACAGACCTGGCCGAAGCTTCGTCTGTACGCCTTTCCCCCTATCGGGAGTTCTGGCGAGAGTACGCCGGGACGGGGTCCGTCTGTTATTAGTAGCCCCGTTCTGGCGGGGCCAAGTATGGTTCACAGACCTGGTCTCGCTCCTCGACGGCTCTCCATGGGAGATAGCGATCAGGACAGACCTACTCTCACAGGCGCAGGGCACAATAATTCACCCTCGCCCAGAGTTGTGGAAGCTGTGGGTGTGGCCCCTGAGGGGGCACAACTATTAGCAGCTGGTCTCTCAACCGAGTTTGTTGAGACCCTCCTCCAATCCAGAGCTCCCTCAGTGAGGAAACTGTACGCCCTGAGGTGGAAACTCTTCACCTCATGGTGCAGAGACCGCCAGCTAGACCCAGCAAACTGCCCAGTTGGTACAGTTCTGGAGTTACAGGCCAGGCTCTCTGCAGGGTTGACCCACTCCACGCTGAAGGTTTATGTGGCGGCCATTGCGGCCTACCATGCCCTTCTCGATTGCCAGTCTTTGGGAAGACACCCCTTAGTTACACGTTTCCTCCGAGGTGCGCTGAGACTGAGCCCTCCAGTACTGTCCCGTGTTCCCCCCTGGGACTTGGGAGTGGTGTTAGAGGCTCTTTGCAAATCTCCATTAAAACCGATTCAAGATATCTCAGACAGACAACTGACTCTTAAAACCGCCTTTCTGTTGGCCCTTACCTCTCTGAGGAGAGTAGGAGATTTACAGGCTCTCTCAGAGGCCCCTACCTATCTTGATTTTGCACCTGGCATGACCAAAGTGTTCATATACCCTCGAGTGGGTTATGTTCCTAAGGTGCCCTCTATCACACCACAACCTGTAGTGCTGCAGGCCTTCTGTCCTCAGCCCTTTCGGGAGCCCGACCAAGAGAAGCTAAATTGTCCAGCTCGAGCGCTGGATGCATACGTCCACAGAGCTGCCCTGTGGAGAAAAACGGACCAATTGCTTGTATGCTGCGGTCCTCCCAAGAGGGGTTTTCCTGCTTCTAAGCAGACTATTAGTCGTTGAATAGTTGAGACTATCAACGCCACTTTGAGTCCTCTGGTTGTCCCCCGCTGTCGGGAGCCAAGGCTCACTCTACACGGGGTATGGCGGCCTCCAAGGCCTTTCTAGCAGGTGTGTCCATGCTCGAGTTCCTGAAGAGGAACGTCTCTAGGTTACGTATGTAACCCTAGTTCCTCGAGGGAACGAGACACTGTGTCTTGAGGCCATACCCCCGGCACCCCTGCCGGTGCTTGCTGGTACTCGAAGCTGAAGCCAGCTGCGTGGCTCGTGCCTTTATAGCTTCCTGGTCGCTTACGTCACCCCTCCCGTGACATCATGCTCTTCTATAAGACAGATTGGATATGATATTCAGAGTACGAATATCTCACGCTAAACGCGTTCCCCAAAGACGTTCACCTAGTAAGCTGAAATTTAAAAAATTTAAATTGTCCTAATTTACTGGTCACAAAATGATGTGTAAATTGTCTGGTAATCATCAGTTGCCCTTTGAAAGGTCACAGCACAGCAGCAAAAATGTTAAACTTTGAATGTTGTGTTCTGCATGCAGTGCATCTCTGTTGAAACTGCTGTACCTTGATGCTGTTTTGGAAATTGAGCACATAAAATGGCCTTTAGAATTGTGTTAATGAATTAGCTCCAGCTTTCTATACATATCAGTTTTTATTTGCATATGAAGGGGGAAAAGGGGGACTTTGTGGGGCCTGTGTTGTCTATATATAATGCATTAGAAAAGTTCAAAATTAGGCTTTTGTAACTTTCAGTCCACTTATATTAGCATTGAGGTCCGTATGCTTTATTGTTCTCTTAAAAAGTGATAAAAATGTATTTTACGAGATATATGTATTTAAAATGAAACGTCATCATGCACTCCTGGGGGTGTCCAAATTGTCAACCAATCAAACACTCTAGAATGAGAATGACCCTGATAGGACAGACTGCTGATTAGCAATAGCAATTAGCAAATCACAGTTGAATGTAAAATGAATTCTAATCTCCAATGTTGCAGTCATGAGTAGATGAATATTATAACAGACTGCAATGGATTTTCATGTTTTTATGAACACCTTTTAATGCGTTTAGGCTTCGCAGAAATTGTTCAGAATCTCTCTTATTTGAGTAACGCTTGAGCTACATTTTTCCAATAATGTGCTGGAATTGCTGGTAGTGAAAAGAGTGGGTCTGTCTCCTCTCAGCATTATTGACATTATGGTTTGGTTAAGTCTAATATCCACACTGCTGAGACTAAACTGATCCTGTATGGAAATAGTGTGTGTGTGTGTGTGTGTGTGTGTGTGTGTGTGTGTGTGTGTGTGTGTGTGCTGAGTGCTCTGGAGCGAGTTTGCTGTGGGGTGAGGTTACTGTGAAAACGCCAGTGAAGACAGAAGTTAAAAGAAACCCTGAACTGTTGTAAATAGTAGCAGAATGCAAGATGGTCTGTCATGAATGGGCTCTTTTAGAGGGGGTAATGTTGACTCAACACCCTTCCATAACTCACTCTCTCTCTTTCTCAATCTCCCCAAATCTGTACAATATGCTAACATGTAAATTACCCCAAAAAGTCAATGCACTGCTGTTAATGGAAATAACCTGGTGAAGTTTACATTTTGCATGTCAAGAAATCCAGTGGTTTATACCTTCTCATACTGTAATAAATGAAAATCCAGAGTAATCTCTCTAATAAAGCAAAATTCATGGCGTTGTTTGAATGCATTTGGTTTGCATCGTCTCTTGCCAAAACAATCTGCTCATTTTTGTCACAGGCCAAACCAAATCATTACTGTGAATTAGAGGTCCTGGTTTTCCTCTCGAATTTGTTACACCTTTAAGCAAAATTGACGTTAAACTGAAGTGTCAGAGTTCCATTAATGTAAGAAAATAAAATGGGGTCAACTACCTTCAATAAATCATGCAGGACTTTTGCACCTGCATTTCAGCTGCATAATCAATGAATCTAATGTTATGTCAGCTATTGATTTCCTAAATTTATGTTTTCATTAAAAATCTTAAATGTTTTAAAAGAAAGTCCAGGTATTATGTAGTTGTGGTGCATTAGGACTCTCTGTTTTACTGGGTTAGGTAAAATCCTTTCACACTTTAGGTGGAATTTGAATAATAGCATCTATATACTGTATGCACAGGATCATTATAATCTTTTTTCTCAACAACACACCAACACAATTAATGAATTAGCTTCAGTTTTTCATGTAGCATTATTCATTTGGATTAATTGAGGCCTGTGTATAATTTATTGTAAAGGTATTCTTAAAAACCTTAGAAAAGGAAAATAAGTCTCTAGTAGCTTTCACTCAATGTACATTAGCTTTTAGCTGTTTTACTTTTTAAAAGTTGGATTGTCTATGCAATATGGATATGATTTTAGAGAATATAATTTTACAAAGAAAGTAACGTGCACTAAAATGGTTGGGCAAGCTAGTTTATATGATTAAAAAAGTTATAATAAATTTTGGGTTTATTTAGAGTTCATTGTATGAATAACTTGCAGGCCATTTGCTATTCACTCTATGTGTGTGTTGGTTGGTGGCTGGAGATGGAGGGAATATTGTTCTTGCTAGCAAGTCCATGTGTGGGGTGCTGGCATCATGAAGTAAACTCAAACACACTTGATGTTACTGGCGCAGGCAGCTGTGTGAGGCTGGATGGACCTCAAGGGCAGGTTCCCTACAGGGATGGGAGGAGATGTGGTCAAATGTTTAGGTAATTAGACTGCAAGACAGTGAATTAGTTTGGGTCTCCAACTGTGCACCAGGACAACTCCAGCAGACCTAATTATGTCAGGCTGGCAAATATTTGAGGCAGGGGGCAACTCCCTGAGACCATGGCAACCCACCATAACACGGTTAACAAACTTGATTAAGGGTCGGGCAGTTTGTTCCTTTGGATACTAATACATTTGTTTGTCTCTGAGTGCAGAGGGTAGTCACAGTTGTGTAAGAGTCGCATAAACCAAATACATGAAAAGTTACTCATTTTGGCTTACATCTGAAGAGTGTGTCTGATTTCTGCACATTGGAATTCCTTAAATTTGTTTCAAATTGTTTGACATCCATAATTTGTACTTGGAACTGGTTTGGAACTTGAGTTGGATCCTGTTGGCGTATATGATGTTATGGACAATAGAGTGTTGAGAGATCTCTCGGATGTTGTGACATTTGATCATTAGAGTTTTTTTAATCTGGCAACAGAATTGTGTCACTTTTACAAGCTTCTAAAGGCAGCCAGTGTAATGCTGTCAAGATGGGCTAAACTGTTCTTGTACTTGTGAAACCCCATTTTGAACCCTAGATAATACAGTTTGATAGAGTAGAAAGTATTACTGTGTATCATAAGGATAAGGTTAAACTTTATTTGTCCCAGAAGGGAAATATCTGAGGCTCCAGACTGGTATCTGCAGAAGATCTTGACTGGTCATGCTCGTAATCGCTTTCACATCAGGGTGTCTCTGATGATGTCACGACTGTCCTGTTAGAGTTCTCCATGCAGTGAGTAATGGCCTGCTGAGAGAGATTCTTTTCTCCTGACATCATACTGCTTACAACTTGCATTGATTTCAGGGTACTGACAACCTATCATATTTGTTTAGAGGGGCAAATATAAGAGCCACTTCTTCTTTCCATGCATGGCAGAAGTACCTACTACTGAAGGTGGTCGTGGGTTTGCTTGTTGGGATCTTCAACTGTTTTTGTTTACTTTCCAAAACCTGGAAGACTAAGGCAATTCTTAAGAATAATCAGGTGCTGCATTCTTCTAAGAAGCCTGGAAACAACTTTAACAGTGGTTTTGATATGTGAGTGCCACACTTAAAATACCTTGCTAAAGCTAGGTTCATGCTGTATGTTTTTGGCCACTGTGTTGCATGACAGATTTCAGGGATCATAAACTTCATTTAAACAAGTAATTACATTCTGACTGCTAAAAATCTCTATATAGAATAAATGTGTGTCGTATGAAAGTACTACATTTGTCATGTTGTCATAATCATGTGACCTGCCAGTGTCAGTTGCGTTGAATCAATGCCATTCACAAATCCTTTCCAGTGGCCTTATAGTATAGTACAGGAGTGGCCAACTTCAGTCCTGGAGAGCCACAGTCCTGCAGAGTTCAGCTCAAATGCACCTGAACATCAATCAAGATCAATCAATCATCAATCAATCAATCAAGATCTAAGGGTTACTAAAAAGCTACACCGTTTTTATCAAGGTTGGAGCAAAACTCTGCAGGATTGTGGTTCTCCAGGACCGACATTGGCTACCCCTGGTATAGTACAATGTCGCACTTCAGAATCTAGATGAAAGTAGTAAGTCATCTGTGCACTTTTCACTTAAAGTTTTATGAATACTCTGAATTCAGCCATACTACTCTTTTCATATACTATTTTTGATGCAGACTTAGTGCACCATACACAGATTGCTAATTAAAAATGGCTTTGCAATTAATCTTAGCTTCTGAGACCGTTTGCATTCTTGAAAATGTGTCATTGCAGTGACTGCTCTTACAAGCTTTCAACAGGACAACTGGTCCAGTCTGACATAAAAGACCCTTGATGTTGCACAGTGTGCCATGGCTTTTTCCAGAGACCTTACTAGAATTATATTTTGCAGTCTAACAAGCAACAATGGCAGACAACTGTAAAAAGTTGTCTCTTTTTGTCTTAAGTCCCTTTGCAGAACCTATGCTAAATTTGCTCCAGTAAGGCCCTCAGTATTCAGGGTTGGTGAGACAGCTTTTGTTAGTTCTCTGTGATGTTATGCACAGTAATTTTCACTGTATTTAGTTGCAGGTCAAGTTGCAGTTACAATCAAGACCAGGTCAAATAAGTGCAGCCTTTTATTCCTTATTTATTTTAAGCTAATAACTGGTCTTAGTGAAGATTAGAGGTTAAAGCTCATGGCTGGTAACTCTACATTTATAACATAGTCCAACCTGTCTCCAGTTGCTCTAGAGTGACTGTACTTGGTTACAGTACATGTATAAAAGTGTTAGGTATATAAAAATTGTATATCTGTGTTTTGACGCAACTCCCCAGATCTTTCACACTTTGTATGTCTTATCCCACCCGTCGAGCATCATTACAGGAGTACACATCCCCTCGGAGTTCATAAATGAAACTACTGATTGAAATTGGGCTTTCCTTCTCCACTTGGCCTTTCTGACTGTGAAACTCTTCAAAATTGACAGCTTTGTTATGGCTTTCCTCGGGGCATAGCTCATCGATACAGACTATTGTAACACTCTAACCTCTAAATATCTCCAGCGCCATCCATAACTCACTATCATCTGTTTATATGCACTTTAACAGACAAACCTTCCAGAATAACACCAGGAAATCGTTCACATGACTCACTTATCCTTTGAAGAGCTGGCCCGGATGCAGATAAAACAGCTGCAGTTTGTAACGACTCCAAATGTATTGATGGTCTGGATTTTTCACACAAGAGCCTTACTGGACTTTGTATTTCCTTTTTTTATTTTTTTACACACTACACACATGCACACTGCTAGTGAACTGGCATGAGTCATGTAGCACACATGGTCAAATCATCATTCTCTTAAAAGTCAGTGACATTGGAGGTAAAATGTCACAAGTCCCCTCAATCACAGTTTATTACTACATAAATCAACCTGTCTGCATCCGTCTGTTTCAGAAAAACTTGCCATCACTTCAGCTCTCATATCAGTTAGCATATTATTTTGCTTCAAAAGGCGCATTCAAGCAAAATCAAGGCTAATAATTTGAAGACCAGATTTCATAATGAAGAAACAAATGTCTCAGCCAGAATCAGGAATTCAGTTAGTGGCAGGTATAACATAATCATCAAACCTGGGAGGAATTATATCTCTGCAAGTTGTTTCCTAGTGTTGATAATCCATAGCATAAAATTATTTTTTAAAGTTTACTGTGGCCTACATAGTCATTTTTTCTTTTGGGCCGAGACAGAGGGGGAGAGGCAGTTTGTTTGGTTTGTTTTATACTTCACTGCCAGTTCTGAAACTTCCAATGCAAACAGTTTGACTGAAAGACTTTTCAGGAATAGAAATGCACAAGCTGCTCAAGGGGCCCTCTTGTGGTGAGGAGAGGACGTACATGCAGTATTCTTGCTGTGCTGAAGGAAGTACAGACATGAGATATCGGTCCCCTTTAAAACTTGTCTTTCAAGAACAATTTCTATTGTGAAGCTTAGTTAGTTTTTCCTCCCCATTCCTTTCATCCTCCCAGTGTTTCTTATTCTTTATTTAACTTGGTGAAATTAAATTAAGTTTTTATATTTTCTTGACCAATTTCAACTGCCTGCCGCTGGCTCTCTGGCTGTAGTTCTTCTCATTTAAATTTCACTGTATGTGTTTCACTGCCACAGCTATAAACAGAACACTGATAAATCTTTCAGATAATAAAACATAACATAAATCATAATTATATCTCTCCCTTCATTTCGGCTCTGAATTCAAGTCTTGCTTTTGTTCCTAAAAGTTGTATGATTTGATTTCCATCTCCATGACAAACAAACAGTTGCATGCATTTTGGATGAAAAGAACATTTTGCAGGCACAGCCGCAGCACTGATACATTACGGTAGCAGGACATTTGCTTTCATTTCAACCCTTAGATTTCATTTACATAGCGGTAACTTAAGACAACCCCAGAAGTTTAAACACCCACTGTAAAATAGCTCTGTAATACATGCACACAGAAATAAGTGGAAAAAGGTGCGACTGGTGTTTTTAGGAAAACAGAATTAAATGTTTTCTTTGTTTTTTTTTTTGTCATGAATGCTGTGATTGATTGTGTCTTTTCAAGGCATACATAATTTCTCCCATGAAAATTTTTGTATGATTAAAAAAGGTTTTGGAAATGCTAAAAATGTAGTCTTAACTGTCAAGCTGTGCCTCAGAGAAGAGGATTGTGAGCACACTGGCCTGGTTTGGCTCGCATTCCCATTAGGGCGTGTGTATGTGTGTGTGTGTGTGTGTGTGTGTGTTGTGGTATCGGAGCCGGGATTGTAGGCAGACTTCATGCCCAACCCCACTTATAATTACAGACGGCATGCAGCTCTCCTAAAAAGAGTGATTTTCTTGACTGCCATGGATAACATTCACTTTGGCAGCGAACGGAAAGCAAGAGACAGATGACAAGAGGGATAGGCGAAACTCAAAGTTTACTCATAAGTAATACAAAATATCCTCTTTTTTGCACCGGTGCTGCATGGAAGAGGACGTTAGCACACACGCAAATGTGTATACGCTCCGAACCGTGCCTTCCCATAAACCTACAGTCCGTTTGAAGTGCCGTTTCCTACAGCAAGCCTTAATTAAAATGAGTTCAAGGACACTGATCAAAAAGTGCTTCTAGCCCCTTTATTGTGCTGCCTTCGACTAGATCTTTCATAGCCTTCTCTCTCACTGTACTGGCAGTCGGTTGTGGTTGAAGGTTTGCTTTGGCAGATCACTGGCCTTTTCTTGGCTGGGACAAACTTTGCATCCTGCTACTGGCTGGGAGGGAAAGGGAAGCGGAGGGGAGGGGAGGGGAGAGGAGAGAGGGGAGAGGTGGAGGCGTGGTCTCCAGCTGGTAATGAAGACTTCTCTTTTCATCCTCAGAACGTAGAATTGGAGTGCCGGGACTGGGGGCTGCGCTGCTCCATTGCACTCTCTCTATTTCTTTCTCTCTGTCTCTCTCTCCTCTGGGTCTAAACGTGCAGCACAGGAACTGCAGCGGCAGATATGAACCTCTCACTTCCCCAGACTTCACAAGCATGTAGGTAAGAGCCAATGCTGTCATTGCAATGCGAATGTTAATGTTATTATTGAAAGTAGCCATTTGTCTGTCTGTCTGACTGTCTGTCTGTCAGCATGGGGGGTCTGTGTCCTCACACATTGACACATAACACACACATTAATAGACATATGCACTTTAAATAAGCACTTTTAGACAGCTTTTTAAACTCTTTTCCTTAAGACTGTCAGTTTGTCTGTTTTATGTCAAGATCTATAAAAGCAGGCACACTATCTTGCTGATTATTGTACTAGAGGAGAAATTGTTTTGCCTGTCAATGCTGAGGTTTACTTCATGTTAAGTATTGTAGTGAAGAGAAATATGTAACGTGCAATTATACTTTTCTTGTATTAGATCAGTTTTAGCTAAAAATGTGCAGGCTACGCAAATGTGTATGCGGTGTATATATTTTAGGTATGTGTGTACTTGGTGTATAGGGTGTGCTTAAATCAAAATATGGAATGTATATTAGTCTGACTGTCTGTGTGTTTACACACATGTGCACATGTAAACATTTGTGAGAACTGATCACACTGTCAGGTGTGTGTGAATGAGTTTGCATTAGCATGTTTATATGAGTGTGTCTGTGTGTGTGGTACGTGTGTGTGTGTTTATTTGCTGTGCTGATGGACAGAATCTTGCTGAAGACTTTTCAAACTCATCTGTGTAAATAGAGACTCAGGGATGGAAGGGAGGGGACAGTCCGTCATCTGTCTCTCAGCCGCCTCTCTCCTTTGATCTGAGTCCTCTGGACATGTCCCTTCTCCCTGCGGCCCACTCCAGATCCGGACCGGCCAGCTTTCATCTGCATTCTGAGGAAAATCTCTCCATCCGTGCACTCATTCACCTCCCCCACTCACCTCTGTCCAGAGTTTCTCTTCGTCTGTTCATCCTCTTTGTACCTAAGAAAGGCAAGTTTTACCTCTCTGTCATCTCCATCTGTTTATCACTCCACCCATCCTTCGTCTGTCTAATCTTCTGGCAAATTCATCCCTTCAGTCCTGGGATGAATACAACAAACCCCTCGCTCCCCTCTTGGGGTAATGGCTCTTTCTTCTCCCCCGGAAAAATCTTAAGTGAGTTTCCATTAGTTTTTGTGCAGGGCCATGAGAATTATGGTTTCCCAAATGTTCTTCTGAATAGTGAACAGGAGCCTCAGCTAATTGAAAAAACACGTGCAGAGCGAAGGAGACGGACCTACTGTCACAAATGAACTTTCCAGAGCTGGCAGTGAAGGTGGAGAGAGAGAGAGGGAGAGTTTCATGGTTATGTTTGGCTGGTAAAGATTTGGTAGTCTGACACAAGGACATATGGACAGGGAGAAGATAAAAGGATGCAAGGACATAACAAGCAGTGACAGAAAGACTCAGGGACAAAAACATTGACACAGGGACAAAAATTTGGAGAGGTAAATGGACGTATGGATCAAGGGATGCAGCATGAAAGCATTAACTATAGCTGGTTCTTTCTGTCTCAGTGTCTACTGTCTAACTGTCTAACTGTCTTACTGACAGCAACTGAGAGCATCTCACTGTAGTCTGGATAATGTGTCTCCATCAAGAAGTTCCTGTCCTGGACAGTGCAGCAAAGGAAGTGGTATCTGGTTACCAAGCCACACTAGCTACCAGTAAAAACCACAGCAAAATCTTTCTGGAGCCAATCCACACCATCAAGTACTTTCAACTTCCCATTGGCCCAAAAGGCCAGGCTACTGAAGTGCAGAATATCCCAGAGTCAGTCCAGCCTGTCCAGACACGGTCCAACGTCTTGCATAAGCTTATATGGGATTTCCGGTATCTTAACTGCAAAATGCCAAGCAGTCTCTTGGGCTACATCCAACAGAGGTTCTTTGTCTCCTGTTCCCATTTTACCACCTCAAGCTCTGTTTTGTGGAAATGTATATAGAGTGCCGTCCCAAACAAAACAACAGGGGGGACAGACAGAACCATGTCCAACAGTGTCTACTGTTCTGTCTGTATTCCTGGTCCATATGATTGTTTGTTTCACACATTCCTTGTTAACACTATTACCTGGGGTCTACGGTTAGGGGGGCATTACAATCCAGTCTGACCTTTTGACCAATGCCTGATGGTGTGTAACTCTAACCCTCTCCAGTGGGATTCCCAAAGCCATCGCGTGTGCGTGTGCAAACATATACAATCTTGGAGCTGTAATGGAATCAGCAGCAGACCTCTTAACTTTAACTGCTCAGGACATCAGCAGTTACCAATGCATCATTCCCTTAAAACAAATAAAAATAAGGTGCTCCTTATTAGAATTTGAAAAACATTAGGCTTTAATAATATTTTATCCTCTATTAACTCAAGTGGTGAGCCCTATAAAACCTTGCGTCTTGATTTAATGTGATTAGCAAACCTTCCAACGAAACAATTTTTTTATGTCTTGAAGGCAAGCTTTACTATCATTAGGATTGCTCATTCTTATGGTTAGGGATTTGAAAAAACTCTCAACTCTTAAGTATTAACTTGGTAAACATCCAAATGTAACTCTTGCACCTTTTGTGGTGCAGACTTGAATGATTCCTAAAATTGACATGTTGACGAGAGGTGTGCTGTAACACTTACTTTTTTTCAACTGACAGCTGATGAAGTGAGCAATCCAATTCTTCAGAATCTTAAGTAAGTTTTGCTGAGTATGGGGAAATGTCAGAGATACAGTGCGATTTACTGTAAATTTCTTGATGAAGCGTGATGTGTTACTTGGATAAAAGTTGACTTAGTCCTGATGTAGGCCTATGAGGTGTTTTTTGTTTTGTAGATGATTTTGATATTTGTTGTGACAGGGGATATATGGCAGAGCATGGCTACATTGAAGAACAGCTCTGGGGGAAATCTGCTTTCCAAATGTTTAACAGGGCATTGCAATCAGGGACGTGTGTTTAGAGTAGTGTGCACATGATGAAATGACAGTTTAGGGATTTGGCCTCTTGCTAACTGTGTTTGTGTGTGGAAGTGTGAAAGCTGAGGTACTGCTTAGTTTCGCTTAATTATGCCAAAGATTCCTGGTACGTTTGCAGATCATTTATGTTTAGTACAACACTTACCCGCAATTACACACACACACAAAGGAAAACACACGTAAAAGCACAAAGATTTCGGTCTTTCTCACACACACACAGAAACATACTGTGTACCTAACAATCACTTTGGTACACAGCAGAAATAAAAACACACAATTCAATTTTTACATCAGACGGGACTGTTTAAAAAAAAAGAAAAGTTTATGCTTCATGACTAATTAGCAAACACTACTAATTGATTACTAAGGCATAATAATTATGTTGTTTGGGTTAAGAATTTGAATAAACGTCAAACTTTGCATATTTTGGCAAATAATTCATCTTATGCTGTTTGTGCTACAGGCGTGAATAAAACTTGTGAAAAGAGCATTCCATTTCTTTTCTAAGCATTCAGACGTACCTGGCGGTCAATGAAATAGTCAAAGAATCCCATAAATACAGACTGAAAATGGATTCAGCCATATCTAGGCTTGGAGGTGAACTCTTTTGGGCCAATGAGTAACCACTTGCATCCACCTAGAAATGCCCTAGCAACCAAGCAAAACTTGCTAGCAACTCTTGTCAGGTTATGCTTCAAAAAGTCTGTTTTGTTTCATTTGCAAACAGATTAGAATGAATCGAAGATCAGATTCGGATTAAGTTATTTATTTAGACTGATAAATTAAGTGTGGGTAGATGGGTGTAGTTTTGAACTAAAGTTTCAGGAAAGTGGGATGTCAAAATCTGATCCGTTTGAGGTCATTTAATGTATACAGTAGTTGTGTGTGTGTGTGTGTGTGTGTGTGTGTGTGTGTGTGTGTGTGTGTGTGTGTGTGTGTGTGTGTGTGTGCACGCGTTAGTGTTTGCAGTGTATTAATGGTGACTAAGAGAGTGAGGTAGACAAGTTGCTATTTCTTTCTCTCAGGCTCATGGCTGGGGGCTTAAATGTTCTGAAAGGCCCATTTGAGGGAATCTCCTGTAAATTAGAGCATTGCACATCACCAGACACTCTGGCAGTAGTCCAAAACAGCTGGCTGCTTCCCCTTTTTTCATTTCCACTCTCTTCCACAACATTCCTCCTTTACTCTCTCTCCCTCCCTGATTTTCTTTTCCATACTCTGTTCACTCACCCCCCCCCCCCCCAATCACCCTTCATCTCCAGATGTGGCATTGTTTAGACACATTTGTTTTGCTCAGGCAGACAGCTGACCTGCCCAAAGCTGATGTCATTCTCTATTTAAAGGAGAAAACCAACCACAAGCTCTTTAGAGGACTCAGTCATGTCTGTCCTGGGGAGAAAAAGATTTTCTTTTGAAGACCTGTGGAAACGGTTGTTTGATAAGTAAATCTGATTGGCTGAAATGAATATGTGGCATAGTTCTGAACAGGTAACTGGAAGATTCAAACCCCACAAACCCCTGGAAGGTTCAAACCCCACAAGAGGCAAATCCGTGAGTTCTTACCCTTGTGCCCTTGAGAAAGACACCTAACATCCTGTTATTGCAGGGCGATTGTAACTGTAGTAACTGAACCTTTGAATAAATAGCTGATCTTCAATGCATTTTACTGTATGTCCTCACAGTGCGCTGTGTTGTTCTGTTGCCTAACTGTCTTAAACTGCTGTATTGTATTGAACCCAACACCTCACACTGCAGAGGAATGTGGTTTAGTTTGAATGGATGTGTATGTGTGTGTGTGTGTGTGTGTGTGTGTGTGTGTGTGTGTGTACAGACTGTGCAAACACTTAATTCAGTATTCAATGATTTGTTTGCACATTCCTCCATATTTCTTGGAGAACATTTGTTTGTAAGATTACATAAGTATATATTTATATTTAGTCTAAAAAAAATCTTTGGCATACTTTGTGCTTCTCTTTACTTTTTTTGCACACTTTGTGCTACTTTCTCTCTCTCTCTCTCTCTCTCTCTCTCTCTCTCTCTCTCTCTCTCTCTCTCTCTCTCTCTCTCTCTCTCTCTCTCTCTCTCTCTCTCTCAACTTGTGTTGGCAAAAATAACATGCCTCCTTCATTTATAAGGCATGCCAGAATGCATTTGCTACAAACACACCTGGGCAAATTCCATATGAAATATGGTCACTGAGCTGTGCTTATTTCAGGTTGCACTCTGTCTGTGTGGTTAAAAAAAAGTGAGTAATCATGTCCAGTGAAAGTCCTTGCATGCATAATAAAGGGTTTTAAAATCCCATGTAAGATTGCAAAATGTACATTTTGCTACTAGCTTTTTGGAAGTGCCCTTCGTTAAGGCACTCCATTTCTTTCTTTCTTTTAGAATAACTAAAAATAAAATTAACTGACAGTCTTTTGTCGTTTTTGGTCATGCCAAAAGAAAGTGAGAAGTCACTTAATAAAGGACGCTATTTAATAGCTATTCAAATCAACTGTCAGTCTTTTGTGCCCTTCACCTGAGAAGCCTATTTATCTGGTATGTTTACTGAAAAATTAAAACCGTTATCAATTTACTCAAGATGTGAATGACTTACTTTCTTCAGTGGAAGACTATCTACAGTATGCCACCTCAGTGGAATTTATATGACTTGTATATCATTTATAGGAGTTATTTATATGAGTTGCTGCTAATGTAGACTGTTTCAGATAAGTTACATTAAAAGGTTTCATTTCTGTTTATATGGTGATATAGAAGTAAACTTTGGGACAAAGCTAATGTCCGTCTTGCATGTATCCACACTTGCATCCATTGTAGTGCCTCGTCTAGTTCAGTGACCTGAACCTAGCCTTGTCTTTGCCATCAGGGCAATTCTTCGATGTCTGGGGAAACCACTGTAGCACTGTTTTAACCTGGAGCCCAGCTGCTATAGTCAGGCCCCGATGTCACATTCCCCATGGGTACGTCCATGACACTGCAGTGTTTGTACCTCAAACTTGCATGTTTGCTGGGTCAAGGTAAGCCTCAGCGGTTAGAATGGCTGATTCAGGAGTGATCCGTTTGAAATGGCACCATTTGATTATTTTTTATTATTTGATTTTTTTTGCTATGCACAAATCAATATGGTTAATTTAAGGCTTTGTAGAGTGCTTGGTAAGGGTAGTTATCTGCTGAGAAGCATCTGAAAACATTTGCTAAATTGGATTGTACTTGGTTTAACCCTCTGGAGTCGATTAACGCGGATACGCGTTATGAGTCATTTTCTCCTGATAACCCCGAAAATAACTTAAATTACACTTTCAGTTTTAATCGTACAGATAAGAGCAATACATCAATCGAATCTGTAAAGGGTCTACTTTTTTTGGATACAGACATAATAACAACAAAACTTTGTGCACTTATAAAATAAAGATAACAAACAAGGTGTGCTGTTTGCAGCCTTTGTCTGCGCTGGTCTTCATTTACAAACACGTCATTAAAATGAACTGTAACTCCGTGAATACTCAACGAAGAGACATGAGAGAGATGTCTATAGAAAGCTTGACATGTCTACTTTTAAACTAAACAAGTGCCGCCGAAAACAGATATTCTGTGATATAGTAATCCATATGAAAACAACGCGATGTCCGTTTTTCACGTGACCACGCCCCCGTGCTGAACGCGCTATTCAGATTCAAACTGAAGCGCGCGGCCTGAATACACCCACACAACAGAAGAAAAAGCAGCCAGACTGTTCTTCAAGTTTTTTATTTTACTGTTTGCTTCGCGATGAGAGGAATAAGACATAATTCACCCCAAAAAGATGTCATGTGGTTGAGGATTTGAGAAATGGATTTCCTCAGAAAAAAAAAGAATGAAGTGCTTCATTCAGCAGAGATCATAAACATGAGTCTCTTTTTATTTATTTATATACTTGTACTAGTTTTCACATAACATTTAAACATTTTACAAACTATAATTACTGACTAAATGTATAATCAAGTGAAACATTAGGAAGTTTCAATAAAAATATACAATACTATACCATTCAAAAGCTAAATAATATAAATGTAACAAATAGATAACTGTAACAAATGTAAAAACAATGCTGTTCTTTCAATTTATTCCCTCTAAAAAACCTGAAAAATATTCTCAGCTCTTTTCAACATTAATAATAATGTTAATAATAATAACAAATGTTTTTTTTTTTTTTTTTTTTTGTAGAAAATAAGATTGTTAAAAGGATTTCTGAAGGATTGTGTGACTGGAGTAATGATGCCAAAATATTAGTTTGAAAGTCAGCTTTGATTGTTCCTAATAAACTGTTTAACTGCTCCCCCAAGAGGATATTAAATTATTTTAAATTGTTGTGGGATAATTAAATATATTCTTAATAAACTACAAACATAAAATGATATACATTTATTTTGTCCTCACATTATTTCTTGTAACTCCTCACTCACAGTGACACAGCTGACTGAGAGGCTCATTATGCAGCTCATTATGCAGGCCTTTTTCTTCTCAGGTGTAAATCACAATGATATTCATGATAGTTGATACCTACTCGCATATGACTTTTACCAACAAAAAGTGTCTTAGAAAATGTAAATCAATATATTGTTTTCTGTAAGTGAGTAAACAAGATGATTTTCACATAAAAGTTTCATAGCTACTCGGCTTCCTGTCTTTGATCCAGAAGCCCACATCACGTTCCCGACCTTGAGCATCAGAAAAAGCCTTTCACAGCATTATAATAGTATCGTGTCATCAGTTTGTATTTGCATAAACTTTCTCAAAGTGTGCTCAAGAACTGTAATACATTTGTATATATTGTTTGCACTTCCGGCTGGCTGTCTTTGTTTATGATGCTTTGTAAATAGTGGCGCGCACCAAATGAGACACATGTGCACCACATAGCAATTTTGTCAAATTCTCTAATTCATAAACATTCACACAGTTTGTGAGGAATCAGGGTGTGTGTGTGTGTGTGCATGTGGACAAAATCTTTGAAATTGTCCCTTGATGCATAGCAAACACAACTTTGATTCTGTTCCCACCAGGAATCAAAGGCTGGTAAAAGGGATTATACAATGTCTATAAATGCTAGTAACTATAGAGTAATTAAACAGAGCCACATTTATGTCTGTTAATAGGGTATTCGGTGATGGTCTTTCTGTGCTTTACTTACCAGCACAAGTAAAAACAAGCCCAGTCCTAAGTCTTTTCCTCTAGGTTTTTCTCAAATTACTCCCTGATTGCATGTTTGTTCTTTTTTTTTTTTTTTTTTGTTTTTTGCTATTGCATTGTCTGCCAGGTGAAAATGGAATGCCTGATTGCATTAAATAAAAAGTAACTGCACACTCCTTAACAAGCCAAATGGTTATATGTGCAAAACAAGTTATCCACTGAATATGTTATATAAGACATTCAGTAGCAAAAGAGTCCTTGCACACAACTGTATATTCAGCTTTTTGTTTGCTTGTTTGAGGAATTGCCAAATTCAGATTTACCAGAGCAATTACTGCAGAAATAAACAGCGACAATCACTTTACACATCAAGCAGTCTCCTTGTGTAAGCAGGCGCTTCTTGGCCAGAATAAACAGCAATGTGGGCCCCACTAAATACTAATTGTTCAAAGTCTGAATAAGCAAGACTCACTCACTTGAGATCTGATTATCAGAGGTACATTCTAACAGTCACACACAATTCAGTCATTCATAAATGCAGATTCTTGGCTGCAGTGAATCATATGTCTATGACTTAGGTGATAGATTTGGAGTGTTAGTGTAGCATGCTTCATATACCAGTGCCAGTGATTTTGCGGGAAAGACTCAGTCCCAGACTTCCCTTTCCTTTAAACTGTGTTTTTGCACCTCCATCTCAATGCTGTTTAATCTATCCATCACTGCTTTTATTTATGCTTCCACTTGTCTGTGCTCTGTGTGTGTCCAGTGTCTGATGTGCTTAAAACTAGGAGTGTACTATACGATGCCAGGTTTATTAGAATGCTACACTAGGAAACAAGCCAAAACAAAGAAGAAAAGAAATTAAATGGTTACATTTTTGTGTCTCTTAAGCTGCTTCTTGAAAGTTGTAATGGTCTCAGCAGTTCAACCAATGGATGTTGTTGTTCGACTAAGGTTGGGATATCTGTTTGTCCCTCTAGTGGTGCAGAAATTTGCTTCCTGCAGCTTCATTGCATATTTTTATTTCAATTGCCAGAAGTGTTTTTCCTTTCTTTTTTTTCTTTTTTTTTTTATGAAGTACTTGTCATGAACATAATTTGAACTATTATGCTTCTAGAAAACAAATGTCTCCAATTAGCACAAAGCATCCTGAAATCAGAATGTGTGTCAATTGGGGGATTGGGATTTGTAAGACCCACTGGAGGAACTTGGAAAACAGTTACTGGCCGACAACAATTTGCCACCCAATGGGTGGAACAGATATGGGATCTGGAACGTGTTAAGGACATTAATGACATGAAGATGCGCCTGGAGACCCTCCAGATGTGTGCAAGCTAAGAGAAAAAGGCATGGAAAGAAAACGAGTTTACATAGCTGTTTTTATGACATTGCAGGTGTAGAAAAGGAGGAACAGGTGGTGAGACAGAGAGAAAAAAGGAGAGGGACAAAGCGAACAGGTCTGATGGGTAGAATACCAAAAGATAGAGAGGTGAAATTGTAAAAGGGAAGGTTAACAGCAGAGGGAGGGAGTCACTTTCTCCTTTACCTCAGGCTAATGTGCGTTATGTACCCTTACTTTTCCTGTCCGCCCTCTCCCATATAGGGCATGCAAGCATTTGGAGAACACATAGACGCTTTTATGACAGGTACTAACAGGTTCTTTCTTGGAAAAGCCCTCATAGAAATTCCCTTATATGGAGAGCTCTGTTGTGGGCTGGCCAGGTCATGAGGTCAAGGAGTGTGCTTCTTCACTTTTCTTCTCCTACTTTCTCAAACTCTTCAAGTCACAAAATAAAAATGGAAAATTCTTCTTATTATAAATTATTTATCCTTTATTATGTGTGACATAATCTTTAATCAAAATATCTTCCCAACTCCTTGCAACGACATTTCTGTATCTGAGAATGTGTGCACTACCGTGAAGGCGGGACAGTAATCCCTTCCCTTTAGCAACCTGTCACTCACATGAGATCACAATAATTACCAAACAACAATGATCCAACATTCCAATCAATTCCCGATGGACAAAATCAAGTCCCATTCTACATTGTTTCACTGAGATATACAGTAGTCAACATTTGAAGTGAATCAAAAAAGTTCATCAAAGTTGTCCTAAGAACCAAGTTATCCTAAAAAGAAGGTTTTAGGACAACTCATCTGCAAGGGTTGCCGTAGTTTACATTAGCATAAACTCTTCCTCTACGCTCAGTTTGTATCAAGTCAAGTATTGGAATGGCAAACAACTTGCACACTTACATTCACATCTGAGTTTGTGTACTTGTGAAGAGTATCTTTCTGGCCTCAAATTTCAAATTTTAGGCTTCCCATTCTAGTATTGTACATCCCATATCAAGACTGTCCTGTGATCTGTAATGAAATACTTTGACTTAGTCTTCATAACTACTAGAAAGAAAAAAAAACTGCATCTGATTCCAAATTGGCTTTTGGTTAAGCTGAATAGGCACAAAACCCTTTAATATCCAATCTCCATACAGTCACTGTAGATCTGGTTTCCTTTCAAATGTGTGGCTCTGAATAACCAAGGATATGAGGGAAAAAGCCTTCGCTATACAAACCATCTGTGATTTCTCAACACAGATGGCTCAGGATAAGAGACCGGGATGCTTACGGACACATGGGCATTAGAACTTCAATATCACGTGATGTTGGAAGGAAAACTTAATAGCTGTCGAGGGGCTTCTGCCACAGAATAAACTCTTTAATTTGTGAACCCTCAACATCAGATTTGACATCAATCTACTCTTTGGTCTTTTGACAGTCCAAAGTGTCGAGTTGATTATTGCGGTTGTCCCACAGTCTTGTGTGTGTGGGTGTCCAAGTGTGTGGAGTGTGTTTACTTCTGGCTGTTTTAGGAGACGGGACCTTAAGATCCCAAAGACACATCTTTAGGAATGGCCATTTATGGTCACTGACCTTGGATTTGGTGTTTAGGAATGGAATAGGTTTAATTTCATTTAAACATTATTAGCATATATTTGTTGACCTTTGATTTTTTTTTTTCTTTTCTGAATTCTCCCAGGAGTCAAATGTGTATTATGCAAGGATTTGGCCTGTTTTACAGTTACATCCCCTACATTTTTAATGTGCACTATTTTATTGAGACGTTTGCTGTTTTTGTCATAAAACTTAAATCAAAGAAAAAACAATTGCTTGCAAAACGTCTTCATTTCTTTAGGGTTGGATATGTTATGTGTGAAACAGAGCTCCAGGTATGCCAGCTACATAAGTGCTTTAAACAACCAGAAAGGTGAAACACCTTCAACATCCTATTTCCATCAACAATGGAATTGTTTTGTTCACAAACGTCTCTGTATGTGGTGCCTCTGATAGGAATGCTTAAGCATGCATAAAAGGTTTAGTGTTGTGACAGCTCCCATGATGCAGCTGAGCAGCGAGAAAGAAGAGCTTTCTCAGTTTTTAACTAACACCCACACATATACCCTTACACACCAAGAGACAAGTATGTTTCAGGTCATCTATCTCTTTTGCCCTCCATTATTCTGAATCCCCAATACCACTTCAGTTCTCAGTCTAAAAGATGCTAGAGTCAAAAAGGTCCTATCAGGTTTCTCTTGTTCTGCTTGCTAGGACAAAGCCAGTTCCTTCAGAAAATGCTTCAGGAACCCATGTTAAAACTTCTCAGCATGGCACATTAATATAATTTAGATTACATTCCCAAATACTGATTAAAAGCAGTAAGTAAGTGGGCATTAGAATTATCACTTACTGATGTTTATTCGATCAACTGTTGATGCCACCAGTTGGACGGGGCTTCTCTTTAGTCTTAAAGCTGTCATTTTAAGTGGACAACCAGTTTATTAAAGGGTGGGGGGAGGGGGTATAATGGCTGTTACGCCCCTGACTCTATCCTCCCTCTGATTTGTAAATAACATGCTAGAAGACGTCTTTTTTATCCTGCCCCTATCATTATAAGACATATTCACCGGTACTGCTGAGGTGGAATTTTCCACTCTCTCCCGGGGTGAAGACGCTCTGTGTATTGCACTCAGCAAAATATTGCGGCTCATTCCCAAATAATTGCTGTGGTAAAAAAAAACAAAAAAAACATGTGCTTTCAATTATTTGCATTGAGTGTCGACCCCTACTTTTCCTGCAGAAGTTGATTGTGATTGGCAGGTTATCGTTGGAACTTGTGAATCATAGGGTCGGCTCGCTCAGGCTCTGGTCTGAACCAGTAAGCAGTGCTACAGTAGCTGCAGTCAGTGCCCCTATAAAGCGGCATGGGTCAGGGCGAAAGAGCCCTGTAAAAGGCAAAGGAGCGTGTTTCCCCTGTTGCAGTACCTGGGATAGGAGTTTTGTTAGATGATGGTTGCAGTGATGCATGTATGTTTGAATGCTTAAGTCAGCTTCATCATTACTTCCTGTCCTAAGTGTGGCATATACCAATATGAGCAGGCCTAATTACACTCTCAGCTCGCACAAATACCAAGTATTATGTTCTATAGCTTTCAAGGTAAAATTGTATTATTTTTATTAGGTAGAATAGAGATTCAAGGTTCAGGTCAAGCAGCACTCACATTTTCCTCCGATAATGTAAAATCTAGAACAGTTATGCATATTCCGACCAGCTGACAAATTATTTTTGTGTCATATGTGATTTGAATGACGAAGAGGGGATACAGCTCACTCAACAGATGCAAGCAGGGGTCTTGGCAACTGGTTGGCTCTGAGCAAAGTATGAAGGTATCTGGGGGTAAGCATTACATCAGATTTAAAGGGACTGAATAAGGAGAGGGAGGGAGGAAAACAGGAATGTGTGGAAAATATGGAAAAAGAAAGTGGATGAGAGACCGAGGGGGAGAGAGAGAGAAAAGGGCAAATGTGAGAACCACCACAGAGGCCCTGATCTCAAAGGAAGAAACAGACAGAGTGTGAATGAGGAAAAGAAAGAGAGGACTCATTTTACAAGGATGAAGAAGTAAATTCCACTTTTAATCTGTATTCAGTCTAAAAATAGCCATCCTGTGCTGTGCCAGCTGCCCACTGGGCATGCTTATTAAAGTCTGGTCTCTCTGATTGTACGTGTGTATAGTGTCTGTGTGCCGCTATTAACATAACTATGATTTCTTTCTTTAGCATGACAGGGGCTCAGCCGTTTTCAAAACAGTGTCACTTTTCTTGTACCGAGCTACTTTCTCCAACATTCTGCATTACTTTACTACACGTTTACAGCAAACCAAACTTAGGTTTATTAACAAACATGTTCACTTAAAAGTTCAATCTGTCTCTTAATAGTTTTAGAATCAATTTTCTAGCATGCATATGTAAATGCATTGATGCAATACAATGATTCACCAATTAAATAGCGTCCCTGCGCAGACTTCACAGTTCATTTATTTATTTATTTATTTATTAGAATTATACAAAATAATAATGTTCCCTGTGTCATCTGCTTCCCAGATCGACTGCCATGTTTGTCATTTCATACATTTTGGGCATGATGAATGGTTCTAACATCAGTATCAGTCACCATTATACTTCTTTTTGACCTGATTCGTGTCTTTATTCTCTTGTAAAAGCACCTGGTGCTTAGAAACCTGCAATAACAGACACAGTTATATTAGACCCCATGGCATAGCCATTTCTCTCTCTATATCCCTCAACCTCCCATTTCTTACCTCCCTAAGTAGCTGTGAATCTTAGGCCTCTCGGTTTCCCCTCTGTCTGCTTTATTTACTACAAATCAAGTGTCTCTTTTCTTTCTCCTCCCATGGTAACTCTTTCTTTCACTCCACACCAACAATTTTCACTTTTTTTTAGATATTGAAGGGAAACATTTTGATTCCATGTCACATTGTTCCTTCCCTCTAGTTAAGCACTTTAAGAGTTGAGTGGAATCCGAGACCATTGTGACAATCTGAGGTCACACGTCCAAATGCTCAAGATGCTGTTCAGACATAAACATGGCCAGCCCTAAGGGATAGTCTCTGGAGGAAGATAAAGACAGATAGAAAGAGAAACAGAGATAGGAAAGGATAGATACAGGAAAGAGGAAACTAGCAGACAGCAAGATCTGCATGACATTTTGACCGGAAAAGTGAGATAAAGTGCTACCTTGATTGTAGCTTATTAAAGCGTTATAATAGACTTCAAACTTAAAATTAACTCATCAGTGGGTTGCCTGAATGACTAGTTGACTAATTAGTCATAAGGCCAATGTGAATTTCCATTTGCGTACTTTGTGTAATTTTAATTCCGCAATGTGACGTATTGAAATAGGATATTTAACAAGAAAAGTTGTAGGAGGGAAACTATTGGATTAGTGCCACAATCCAGCCAAACTGTATGCAAATTGGCAAAAACACAGACTTAACGAGTAACGTGCACAGCCTAAGTAATGTTAGCAGAAAATTACTATTGTTTTACATTAAGAGCAAATGATTACATTTCAAGATCACAAAAATGTATTAGTCTTAGATAGAACATGACAGGCAGCAACCATCAGCATCCACAATGTTTAATAATCAAAATTAAGACAGAAAACATCTGTAAATAATGGATTAGGTTAGTCAGGCCTAGTTTTGTTCAGCATATGCATTGAAATTCTCTCATGAAACAAGCAATTTGCTCCTGAGACCTGGGCCTTAGCATAATTCCATAAAGTTGAGTCTATACTGCAAGAGTGATATGTAATAGCAAATCCAGATATTCTGTTTGCACACTCCATACATAAATGGTGAAATAATGAAAGGTAATATGATCTTCTTCCTCAAGCTTAAACTTCTAACCACCTCCACTCCTGTCCCGTAGCTCAAAGATTTAGAGTAGGATTGGATCTATTCCAACATTTTGGTGCCAGTGTACTCATTTTTTCTTGTCCTTTTTTTAAGAAAAATCCAGAAGAAAACCAGAATCTCTAAGAATAGATGGTCACACTGATATGAAGTGGAGAGTGAAAGGGAGAAGACCTTCACCCATTAGCTGTGAATTAAAACAGAGATGCTTATTCTGGTTTAGGCTAGTTGGTCCTGGTTTGGTGCTCACCAGCATACCATGATTAGCCACTGTCTTTATTATGAAGACAAGACTTGTTGATACAAACAGATGAAATCTTAAAAAGGCACTTTAAAAACATTTTAAATGGATCCCATTAAAAGACCTCAATTCTAACCACAACCATATCAAACGAAAACTAGGGCCTACAGCTGCTAAAAATACTTTGTAAAACCAACCAGAACCCAGCTCATTTTACCAGTATATACAAAATGTAATAAAAATGAGCCATAACCAGAGGAAGATATTTAATAGCATTCTAAATAAATGATCATTGACAAAGTGGTAATTGTAACTTTTCATACCATTTTCTATCTCTCAAAAAACAGCGTAACAAGAAATTTTGCCTTACAACCCCCAGTAATCAAGCCTAAGTGAATCACAGCGTAAGGAATAATAGCCTATAATAGCCTAATAATAGCCTAACTCTGTGTCATTTTTGTAAATTCATGTCCCAGTCACATTTTCTTAGTGTAAGTAATGTTTATTTAACTATCAGAAAAACATTTCTACAATGTAATGAATGTTCTATTTATTAAAACCATGCATGAATCTCAAATGTAGTGTTTTTAGGCATTTTACATTTATTCCAAAATAATATCTTAAGGCAGTAATAACTTATAACTTATATATATATATATATATATAGTGAGAGTGAGAGACCTATATTAAAATCCAAACTATTCAAATAGCTTAGAAGCCCACGAGTAATTGATATCCATAACAGAATTTATATTATCCTGCAGGGGAACTGTTAAAAGCATAATCAACAGCATTTAGTCACCCGACTACAACATGATTTTACATAAAAATCAGTCTCCTACTAGAACTACAGATGAATCAGGGACAAATATCAAGCAGATTATTAAAGTAACTAGAAGCACATGGAACACTGGCAAATGAAACCAAAGCAGTTTAAAACCAAAACAATTTTAAGTTCTGCTGGAGCCTAAAAGGAGTAGATTAATTGGCAATGTATCTCATTACAATTGGAAATACCAGGACAAGACAAATCACGACCAAGCAGACTAAGCTTTCAAAAAACTATTTGTGGTCAAGCACAAAACTGTTTTTTTTTTTTCAGTACAAAAATGAAAAGATACATTGTTTTAGAAGATCACTACTATATCCAAACTTTATTTTTTGAGAAATCCCTATTATTTAAGTTAATTAATAAACTTTATTTTTCTTAATTATTTTATAGATTTGTACTTTGTAAGCATCTTGAGTGGCTTGGCTCCATATTCAGGTAATACAGGCATACCAATAAAGCTTTGTTGACTCTACTTGGAGAGGGACACAGAGAAAGGCAGAGAGTGGAAAGAAATTGATGGAAGGAAAACTGAATCTACCCAGATTTCTCCCTCCCTCTCCTTCCCGCTGACCTGCATAGCAGTGCTGGCAGCCCCTCTTGCACCAGGCCCAACATTCCAGCCTCAACAGGAGCTGCTGAGGTGAGGACTCCTCATTTCCTCACTAGCTCTCTCTCTCGCTCTCATTCTTCCCCCTCCTCACCGTCCTCTGTGTGGCGTTGCAATTGCCAGCAATTACACTGGCCTCAGACGTCTGCTTAGACTTAAAGAGAAGTGCATCGCCTGCCAAGGACTCGATTACAAAGGAAGCAATTACCATGCGTAGTCTGACTTAGCCTAACATAGCATTGCTTAGCTTATAAATGTGTTTAATAGCATTAACGTAAAGTGCGTGTGCTATGCTAGCAATTCTTGTCTTCCAGACACTTGGGTCATAGGTGGCATTTTCAAAAAAGTACTGCATAATTCAGGATTGAATGCTAGCCGAACGGAACAACCGCATCACAGGTGGGGAGGAATTACGGAGCTGACTGGCAATGAATGACTTGCTCAGATGCGGTTTCCCAAATTCCTGATGAAAATGCAGAGAAAAGATCCAGGTCTAGCTTTCCAACAATGATCTGTAGTAGCATTTATCTAACCAATATATATATTTTTTTACATATATAAACAACCCCCTGCAAACCACCCTAACCTCACAGCAGAGATGAAAGCTCATACCAGTGTCTTATGAAGACATTTTTCTGTTCCTTTTTAGGAGCCTTGGGAAGGTACTCATTTTATTCTTACTGCAGGGTGGCTAGACATTTTTAACATTACAGAAACCTCTCAGAAACTTTTACGAGCTAGTATGTCATTTTAATCACCTTCCCACTAGGAGTTAGACTGCCTGATAGAGAAGAAACTTCGGTTGGGTCACTCCCCTAGAAAAAGGATTCTTAAAAGCCTTCTTTCTCACATTACTGCCTTTCTAAAATGACTACACATTCAGACATCAAATTGTTTTGCACATTTTCATGTCTCTGAACAAGAGCTTAGAATTAATAGTGTACTACTTACTGTACCCAGACAGCAACTATATTTTCGTGTGAAGTTTAAAGCTGTTTGTCCAACTGAGGTAAGGAAAAATGTAGAAAATTTGAGGGGCAGAGACATGAAAGGATCTATTTTGGATTTGGGCCTGACTGTTGGCCCTTAGCTGGCCCAGCACTGGCCCCACCCTCAAACAATTAACTGAAGTTGGTATACAACTTTATTGCTGTGGGATTCTGATGCTGCCAAAACTTTGGATAGACGTGCTGTAACTTAGGGAATGGGAAGACGTGGGTAGGAAAGAAAGAGAAGCACATAAACAGCTGCAGGACAAAGGTGACTTCCTGACATGGATGGAGAGGTAGGGGTACACATAATGAAGGAAGAGAGGGTGAGAACAGTGGAATCGCAGACCCTAGTTTGTCCTTGCTGCTGAGACCTGTAATGGCCTGTGACAGCGTTTCCTCAGCGGCCCCCAAAGGCAAATGGTTTATTCATCAGCGGCACTCCAGAGGGTGACCACTGCGTGCTTTGCTCACACAGAGAGGTGATGCATAAATTTCACCCTGCATTCCTCACTCCTCAATTTTGAGTGGACTGATAGCTGATCTCTTTGTCTTTCTGAAGGTCTATTTCACAGGGAACCTGCACGTAAGCCCTTACTGCAAGAACATTCTATATAAAGTTAATCCTGACCACAATTATACGTAGTTATAATAATGAATTAATAAATAGAATAATAAAAATTGGCAACCAGTCTGCTGAGATCCATATGTCTTTGTGATGTTTACAATCTTTTTTGCTGATTTGTACGTTTATGTTGTTTAAGGCAGCCCTTTAACCTTACGACCCCATCCTGACCTCTCCTCCTTTGCTTTGGATAACATCTTCAACACGCTCACTCTTCTTTATATCTTTGTTTTCGTTCGTTTCAGCACTATAGATAAAGAGACAGAAAGGGAGTGCAAGGATACTCCTGCCTGATTATAAACATTGGCTCTTAGTATGTCACACATAAAAACAAACTTGAGTGTGTGTTGTTGATAAACATGATACTTTCTAATATAATCAAATTTGTCAATCAATACTTATTAAAGATAGATAGGTAAGGATAGGGATTGAAGCTTGGAAAGCAACCTTTATAGAACAGGACACAACATAAGTCCTAGCTGTAAATATCTTGACTTTTATTTATTTATTTATTTTTTTTGGAATAATGGAGAATTGTTTTTCCCAATTTGTGCTTTCACAATGCCATAGATGCATTTAACCAGCTGTAGGTAGGAGTAGCTTTGATTGGGTCATTATGGGCAGATGGTCTGAACTAGGTGGAGAAGAGAAAAAAAGAGAGAACTTACGAAACCTTCCCTTTATAGCCACTGGAGTCAAGGGCTTGAACAGATTAGTGTAGTGTCCAGCTATAAAAACAGGCATAAAAAGGAGAAAGTATGAATAATGTACTGTGTAACAAGATTACAACCTGGTGTGCAGATATGTTTGTTGTAAGAAGGGTCTCTTGACTCTCACCTGAGGCCTACAAAAATTGCATGTAAAGTAACTGTTACTACCAGTCTTTCAAATAAGTAGGTTTTATCATTGTGGCTGTAATAATCAATTGGTCACAGTGTTTATTTTGATTATTCTTCGGTGCTTTGTTCATTGTTTTCTGCAATGTTAAAAAAATCTGTAAAAAAAAAAAAGTATTTGGATTTGAGAAGCAACCAAACCTGGTACAACAAACTGTAATGTCAATGTCAATGTCACCTTTATTTATATAGCGCTTTAAACAAAATACATTGCGTCAAAGCAACTGAACAACATTCATTAGGAAAACAGTGTCAATAATGCAAAAATGATAGTTAAAGGCAGTTCATCATTGGATTCAGTTATGTCATCTCTGTTCAGTTAAATAGTGTCTGTGCATTTATTTGCAATCAAGTCAACGATATCGCTGTAGATGAAGTGTCCCCAACTAAGCAAGCCAGAGGCGACAGCGGCAAGGAACCGAAACTCCATCGGTGACAGAATGGAGAAAAAAACCTTGGGAGAAAACTGTACTAGTAAACTATCTAGAAAATTTATACAAAGTAATTAAAAATTTACAGTAAACGTATTACAGGGACAATTATCTGGTAGAAAATTCCCTTGTTCCAGTACACATTTCATGGATGGCACCTTGTGAGGTTCGAACTTACCACCTTTCAGTTACCAGCCCAGACCCCTGGGCATACCGCAAAACAAAAGAGTTAGTGATGTTTGAGATTATACACTATTTGTAGCCTGCATAACATGAAAACTATGAATTAGTTAGTCACACTCTATCTATGCTCAATCTAGCTCCAGGTCTTGCTTTGGTTTGGCAGCTTCCCTTGAACCGCAGTCTACAGTGGTCTAATGGACAGAGGACACTTGTTGCAGCCGGGCATCAGGTTCATACTCACTGTACCCAAAATGAGCCAAAGCTGCCCACGCAGGAGGGGGGCACAGACAGAGGCTCACCTCTCACCTCCCAGACTTGCCCTGAAGGGTGTTCTAATATGAGGAGGAAAAGTAACAAATGTCAATTAGTGCAACATCCCTTTAAAGTTGGATATATTTAGCAAGAAGTCATTTAGGAGGAGCTTTTAACTAAAACAACTTATTACAGGGTTTGTCCCCTTGTAGTGTCTTGATCAAGGGCATACGGTAATAGCTCATTGCTTGCAACTCAGCAGCCTTCTGCTGACCAGCCTTGAACATTAACCTCTATGCTAAACTAACCCATTGTATTGTGTCTATTCCAGGGATGTGCCAACTCTGGTCCTAAAGGGTTACTGTGGAATTCAGCTTTATGCCTAATCAAACAAGACAAAAAAAAAATTCAAACCTAAGAATCTTCAGGATTACATAAATTACAGGCAGGTGTGTTTGATTAGGGATGGAACTAAACGCTGCAGGAAAGTAGCCCTCCTGGACCAAAGCTGCTCATCCCTGATCTAGCCAGTTGAATTGCGGTTGAGCTGATTAGAATCTTTGCGTTTTATTTTGATTGCGGTTGGTCTGTTTTGTTTGTGGCATTTCTGTACCTCTACAAATCTACACATTACAGAAAGGCATTTCTATCTTGGACTTTTCCACAAGAGAGTATTTTTACATGTAAAATACTCCATGCTATTAGCATAATGGGGGGAAAATATTTGGTTAAGCCAAACAAGGAACTGAGAATGATGAGAGCTTTAATAGGATCTGATCAATCTAGTCACTCGGTCAATAAACAGGACCATTTATGACTGACCCCAGAACAGCCTACCTGAATGAGGTCTCTGCCAGCAAACCTAGATCCTGCTGAGCCTAGACCAGCCTGTAAGAATGACTGCTGGGTCTGTCTGTGTTAAGTGGATCATCAATACCAGTTCTGTGCTACTGAGAGTGGATCAGTACCAGTTCTGTTCCAGAGGATCTCAGTTGGTCGTGCATGCTGTCTGTGGCGTGACTCACAGCTATGAAAGGTCCCATGCAGCCACTGTACAGAGCGTCATTCTTCTCTCTGTGATGTGGGGCTGACATCCAAGGGGTAGCCCAGGGAGCAAGCCAGGAGGGCTGGGTGAATATTTTCCTACACCCCCCCCCCCCCCCCCCCCCCCATCAGGAGCAGATGTATCAGGTGCTGTTTTGTGTAAATGTGTCTTAAGCTTAAAGAAATCTAAGCTGTGTTCATTGACGGGGAGTGAGGCAACTGTAGTGGAGGAAAAATATGGATCTTTCTCAACACCCCCACTTTCTCTCTAACTCTCGTTAGATAAGCAAAGTTCAGAAGGAAAAACATCCAGGCCCTCCCCGTTAATGCCCCTGGGTTTGTTTGTGTTCCCAGTTATTTACCCACTTTGCGATTTCCCGAGGAATCTTAAACACCCCTGACTCCCTGTTCCACCTGGACAAGAACCTCTGCATACTGTTTGCCCCACTATCACCGTTTTGTCTCTTAAACTGTAGTCAGGCCCAGATGGTGCTCTGTAATTCCAGGAATATTACCTTAAATCCCCCTTCTACCTGGTTCCAATTCCATACCTAACCTACCACCAGTGACTCAATTCAAGAGTCCACTTCATTTTTGGGAAAGGTAACCTCCCAGACTTGCCCCAGACATCTTGATGAACCTTCGTTGCCCCTTTAAGGCCCCTTGCAGTGACTGACACTGCACATCAACCACATGACTGGATTTGTATAACATGCACACCGAGGAGCCAAATGGTGCCTCAGATCAGAGACACAGAGGAAAGTCAAGCATAGGCTCTCTCATGAATCTCAAGGGCTTTCACAGGGAAATATTTGTGAATTGGAAAAAAATAAAGTCATCCTGGAGCAGCAAAGGAAGATGAATGGGGTCCTGTGCTGCACTGCCGGGTGTACTGAACCCCTCTGTTTTGACTCTTTTTTTCTCTCACTAGCCAAGTGGGTACACTGGGCGGCTTATGAGGAAAGGGGGCGGAAGGAGGAAGTGGCTGTGTAAGGTGATCTTGCAATGCTGCACAGAGACTCTTTTCAACAGCAGTCTCTCACTCTATTGCAGCGACACATCAGGCAGTCCTAAGGCCACATAAACAGCAGCTCAGACCAAGGACATCCAAGCATGCACCATCACCCCGCCGCCAGCCTCAAAGACTCAACGTATGAGAGAGAGGGTGAGCTGGTTATCTCAGTCACCAAAGTACTGTATACAGCTTAACTACCGCCATTTTGAGAAAGAAATTTCATATTCTATTAAAAGCTGATTGTTTGTCTTTCACTCAGACCAGATGTATAGGTTTGAAAATGCCCCAACTGTGTGTTTCTCAGTTTCCTATTTTCCTGTTCCTCAACACTGATAAATTCTATAGTGTAATACATAGTAGTTGATCAGTTACGGTAATTCCCCCCCTTAACTTGACCACAACTTTGTCTTTCAAAAGCACAAAATCTAAGTTAAATACAAGGATATTGTTTTTAAAGTCTGTTGTACAACATGTGAATAGACTTGACTTTGGAAGGTGTGGTATGATAGAGTTGTTTAAAGCTTGCTATTGTTTCCAGAAGCAGCTAACAGCATTCATCTGAGGTTCCTTGTGGTTCTGTTTCCTATTGCATATGTGCATAGCCACTTTATTCAGATCAGTAGCTCTCAAAGTTCAGAGACTAAGTTTTCACCATTATAAAACACTCTTCAGATTGAAAAGCACTCATAAACTCTTCCAGTGATCGGTCATTCCAAAATTAACTGGAATAAACTGTATTAGGCAGCAGCATGGCACTTTCTCATCATAATTTTTTTTGTCATCTTCTTCCAATAAAGCATCACACACTGACTGGTATACTTAAAAAGGCTGAGTTGTAATTAGGTCATTTGGACATTTCCTTGGACTATTTAAAGGAGGCATGCTTTAGGCAAATGTGGGTACAAACTGACTCACCCGCCCATTGCCTGGAATTCCCTTCTACTGTTGACTAGCTGACTACTGTTTTTTGGCCCGCAGGGACAATTTAAATAGAATGTGACAAATAAATGGAAACGAATGAGGGTCTCGTCACACTGACGCCCATCCTTTATTTTAAGGAGTCAGAGGCTGCTTAAGTGGCAGGCCTGGAATTTTATACACCGCTTTGGACCTCCTTGCTTTCTCATCCATCTTTCTCTCTTTCAGTTCTTTTTAGTACCTTATTCTTGTTCTTCTCATTCATCCTGTCTTCCTAAATTCCTCTTCTTAACTGTGAATATTTTCAAGCATTCACCTTTTACTTCTTTACTCACCCTAAATTTCAATTCCTTCCAGTGCTATTTAACCTTTAACAGCAAGAGAAATTACATGTCAGCACACCACTGACCCTGATTTTGTACTTTCCTGTGTGGAAATGACGACCTTGACTTGCCTGAAGCCACAAACACCCCTTGCAAGTCCCGTCAACTAAGGACCAACCTTACAGTGATAATTCTCACGTACTGGAAAGAATCCCTTTTGTAACATCTAGCACAGAGAGCCCAAACTTGGTCCTGAAGGGCCTACAGAATGTCCTGCAGAGTTTAGCTCCAACTTGCCTCAACACACCTGCCTGGAAGTTTCTAGCATGCCTAGCAAGAGCTTGATTAGGTGGTTCAGGTGTGTCTAATTAGGGTTGGAGCTAAACTCTGCAGGACCGAGTTTGAGCACCTCTGATCGAGAAAGTCTGGGAAACTTTTAAATTGTATCAAAAGGCCCTGAAAGGTGCAATCCTTCATTTTATGGTAAACACATTAAGTAGCCAATCCACACAGAACAGACATGTGGTTTTAGACATTTTTCCCCATTAGATCAGTATTTCCAAAACTTTCCCCTGGCTGATCAGTACCGCTCAAAACCCTACATCGACACAACAGAAATGTTTCTAAGAATTCAATGAAATGAATGAATATTTATTAGCATTATTAAGATTTTCACTTTAGTCACTTAAAAATTGGACTTTGGATAAAACCTGTTATTCAGGCAACTTTATAACACATGTATTTGGTTTTCTTGCCTTAAAAAGGAAACATTAATCATGATTCATTTTAATTGTTATTAACAAGACAAAATCATTCCATGTACCAACCTGAATAACACTTCAATAGAAACCCACTACTAAGCTAATTAAAATGTCTTTGCATTCTTGTTGCTTGTAAATAGTCCTTTCAAATATCATTCTGTACTCTGATATAGAAAGTCACCTTTCAGCAAAGTTATAGAGTAATTAGTTTAGTCAAGTCAACAGCTTATCATGAAGCTTTCAGCAGAAGGCATAATATGGAAATATTATGTATAGGAGTATTAATAGAGACATTTTAAACCACCTGTTCCCTCCGTCTACATCAGTTATTCATAATTTATCAATCATTAAGTTGATGATGCTGATTTTATAGGAAATGTCCGACTTCCTGTGCGTCAATCATTTCAGGTACTGCAGGAAAGGCATAGAATCTTAATGCATTACACATTACATTGTTTGCATGCATGTATACTGTAGGTGTGTTGCATGGAGTTATTTGTAAATCCTACACAAAGAAACAACCCACAAAACTGACACATTTTCTTAATTTTCTTTGCTGTCATGATAATAAGACAGAAATAAAATAAATAAATAAAAATTGGTATTCATGTGGAAAATACAGGTTTAAGTCTGGCCTGTGACATATCCCAACCCCTTCCTCAATCCAATAAAGAGGGAAAAGCCCATATAAAAAGTCAGATTAAAAAAAAAATCCTTTAAAGTGATGTAATGTGACTGATTATAATCACAGTTTTGTTTAGGCAAAGGTAATTCCCCTTTTAGGCGCTGAGATTTGCCCTGCCACTCTCCCTCCATTTGGCTCTAACTGAACCTCAATCTCAGTTGAACATACAGCGTTTTAGTTGATACAGGCATTGAGCCGAAGAATAAGGGAGTTTAGCTCATGTGGTGCTGGGCTGTCCTCAGTCTTTGAGAACTGCTGAGAGGATATGAAATAAAAGTGGAAGTAAACTACACTCGTTGCCAGACTTCTAGAACGCACTTATCTTTGGCTTGAGCCAAGCTTCTTGAATCATGTCCACTGGCCAGTGCTTTACCTCAATCTTTCTCTGTCTGTCTCTTTAAGCAAGATCTTAGGCTAAAAGCCAATCATCACAATAGATAAGTCTGATTTTAGCTTTATTTGAAAAAGGTTTTACCATAATAAATGATCAACTATTAAGAGAATTTCCTCTGAAAACAGAGGTCTATTAAGAAGTGGAGTTGAAGAGGTGGAGAATGTACACATTATATGAATGAAATAGTTGTTAAAGATTAATGAATAAATATAACCTCATGCAGTGCACAGATGGAAGTCTTTGTATCCAGATCAGAGCTTTTGGGGACATTTTGTTCATTAGCAGCGATCGTGTATCACTTTCTTCTTTTGTCCTCTATGAAGTTCATTTTATGGATAATAAACTAAAGCTGATAAAGTACTGTGACAAAATCCTCCAGCCTGGAAGAGGAAAGACCAGTGGAGGCAGATATTTTAAAGGGCTTAATTAGTGCTAATAATGTTCAAGGTCAGCAGGTTCATAACGGGAATAGGAGCCTGACCCTCTCCTCAAACTTTTTAATGTCCCATTACTTTAACCATCTATTGTTAATGCAAGACATTTTCTCACTTGCTCGCTACGCGACTCATGAGTAATGTTCCATATCCTTGTAGGCCTTTGGGAAATTGTGTCAAAAATGGGGAAAATCTCTTTTTAAACTGCCTGAAACAAAGATTCCATCATGTTTATGGAATGCTGTGGTTAGCAATATGGAAACAGACTGGGTCAGAAATTACATAGTAAAAATGGTCTAGTCTGGGTTGGAAAGGGAAAGTTTGAAAGGAGATAAAAGGGGAGCTTTCTGCTATTATGCTCTGGTCTACCCCCACAACACAGAAACACATGAATGCTTCCTACTTGTATCTAAAATTCTTCTCCACACTGCTCAGTACATTTCTGGAAAAGAGGTTATGGGGTAACCTTCTAGCAAAACTGTCAGGAATCTCATATAATCCTGAAATATAACCTTAAAAAAAACCTTCTGGTACTCATCAGCTATCGTGCATGGCAAAAGCTAAAAATAAATGGGTTTGCGAACTACTGCAGCTGTGTTTACTTTCCAAGCTGCTATTAAAGTGCTTTAATATCTGCATATCAAACACATCAATTTTACCAAACGAGAGTTATTTTTAAGTGTCATTAAGAATTATACTTGTTAATTTACATAAAATTGCTTGCAGGATACTGAAAATGCCGCCTCTCATTGTTGACTTTAGCCTGGGTCTAAAAACTCGAGCAAATTGCTTAAATAATGGATGTTTTCAAAAAATATTTTGAAGAGAGCTGATTCTTTTGAAGGTTGGTCTGGCTAATAGTCCACTTTTCTGGCAGAGCACCAGGTGAGTGGGCATAAATGCTGGCAATCCTTTAGCCAGTTGTTGAGTTTTTGGCGTGAGCAGACTTAAAGCGATTTAGCTGCTACCTGTGAGATGAGAGGCAGTCCCATCATCCCATGAGGGTCTGTCGTAATCCTCCCACCTTTTTAGATTCTCTTTCTGTTGTCTTTGTCTTTCTGCTTCTCTTCATGGAGATCTTTTACCACAGTGAGCATCTGGAAAAAGCCAACAGTGTCAGGGAGGCCATCCAAAACTCCTTATTGGCTTACAGGGAGATACAAGGAGCCTTTGTGTTTAAAGGTGCGGGATTCTAGAGGATGTGCCATCTTGAGCAGCGCTATCCCAGATAGACCCTTCTTTGTTTTTGGAGCTTTGTCTGGAAGCCTACTCACCATTCCTAAAAATGACAGCTGAACCCCTGTAGAGCATCCAGTAAACGGCTAAGAGTTAATGGCTCTGATACACTACAGGGCGAATTGGAACAATGAAATGATTAACTCAATACTAAAATTTTTTGGTAACTTTGTAGAGCATTTTAAATTAGACATTGGTTCTATGTAGGCAGCCAACTGGTTTTTGGAACAAAGCCTACATGTGGAGGTATTAATGTAGAAAGCCATTTGTAATGTGCATTTGTGAAAGCATAAAAGATGGACAGTCATTGTAAGTTTCTAGTCAGCTTCTTTGTATTTTGTGTAAGACTTTGGCTAATGCCAGTGTTTGCCTTCTTAGTGGAAAAGAAACAATAGTTTTGGTTTTTTGTAACATTGTTCTCAATTGCTGGCTGGGAAATCAGGCGTGAATCATGTACATTTATCAGATTTTAGTCTGATAGTTACACACAGGAGTAAAAGCAATACCATTAGTAACAAACAATTAATTTCAGACCCCAAGTGTTCACACCTCAAGGTTATAAAGGCGATTTATAATTCATTTACACCCAAGTAATGGACAGGTAATTTCTTGGGTTCCACATGCCGTAATTAATAGAAGGATTGCCAAGGGAAAGAGACAGAATGGGACTAATGGAGGTTTAATTGGAGATAATATCTGACAGGATATTTTCTCAGAGGTGTTAAACTGTGTTTTAATTGTGATTCAGACCACATACAGTACATCCCATGTGGGGGTCCTCTAAGCTTTCCTCTGAGGAAAACAGCAGTACAGTATAAATGTCTGAGACACACCAAATAATTAACATTTGAGATTGTGTTCATGTGCCAAAAGATGTGAGGTACAAACAAACTTTTCCCTCCTCCCTGTGCTTTCTGTGGGTGCGCGTGTGGTAAAAGCATATGGAGCTTTTGGTAGTGTGTGGGCAGGCTGATTTGACACCTGGGCTGCGGAACACACAAGCGTGCCTTAATTGACTTATAAAACTGCCTAAAATGTTGTTTTATGGAGCCATTCTCAGAGAACTCTCACGAGATTTGATATCAAGTCATACTTTGTAATTAAATATGCACTCTTTATTTACTGGCCAAGTTCTCATAAACTTTAATCTTTCAGGAGTAAAAAATAAATAAATTTGCTTAGCAGAGAGCTAAGGTTTTACCAAATATGCACTTTTAATAGTGTACGGATGGATAAGTGCATTAATTCATGGTCTGCATGTGGCGAGGACTGGCCATAGGAAGAGTAGAGATAGGGTGGGGAATTCAAACTGACAGTTGTGAGGATATAAATGACCCAATGTTCTTTGTATGCTGACAGCTCTGGCTTTGGTGATACTTCTAGTAGGCTCCTGTGAGTCCTGCAACTTCGGTCTTTGTTGTCACAGTCAGCTTGTGTTCCCCTGTGTGGCCATTCCAGGGGGCTGGCCGGCCTGGGCAAACTCAGAGGGAGACATGATGTATGGCTCCCGGCCAGATCAAGCTTCGCCTCTGCAGGGTGCTCCCAGCAGTCGAGTGGAGTTGAGTCATCCTTCAGGCCGCAGGGAAACG